>NW_027478164.1:1952651-2255681 GCF_051020975.1 Osmia lignaria lignaria
TATGTCCGTCAGGCCCGTTCCTTTGAGCTGAATCTGCAAATATCTCGGAAACGAAGCGAGCTATGGCAAAATGTTAAGATACGTTTTTTGTAGAGAATTATGTTTCCTACAATTTATGTTCTATGATATTTTTTGATCAGAAGCGTAGTTTTCGAGATATATCGAGATATTTAAAAGTTCCGAAGCCGCACCAACATAATAGAGATACAGAAACACCGTGGCCCCTTTCTTTGAGATAACTCTGCACTAGTGCGAGCCGCAAATGCCACTTCCAGTTTAGCTGTGCAGAAGAAGAACAACAAGAAGAAGAAATATCTCGAAATATGTCCGTTAGGCCCCTTCCCTTCAGATAAATCTGCAAATATCTCGGAAACGAAGCGAGCTATGGCAAAATGTTAAGAGACCTTTTTTGTAGAGAATTAAGTTTCCTACTTTTCATGTTCTATGATATTTTTTGATCAGATGCGTAGTTCTCGAGATATATCAAGATATTTAAAAGTTCCGAAGCCGCACCAACATAATAGAGATACAGAAACACCGTGGCCCCTTTCTTTGAGATAACTCTGCACTAGTGAGAGCCGCAAATGCCACTTCCAGCTTAGCTGTGCAGAAGAAGAACAACAAGAAGAAGAAATATCTCGAAATATGTCCGTCAGGCCCCTTCCCTTGAGATAAATCTGCAAATATCTCGGAAACGAAGCGAGCTATGGCAAAATGTTAAGAGACCTTTTTTGTAGAGAATTAAGTTTCCTAGTTTTTATGTTCTATGATATTTTCTGATCAGAAGCGTAGTTTTCGAGATATATCGAGATATTTAAAAGTTCCGAAGCCGCACCAACATAATAGAGATACAGAAACACCGTGGCCCCTTTCTTTGAGATAACTCTGCGCTAGTGCGAGCTGCAAATGCCACTTCCACCTTAGCTGTGCAGAAGAAGAACAACAAGAAGAAGAAATATCTCGAAATATGTCCGTCAGGCCCCTTCCCTTGAGATAAATCTGCAAATATCTCGGAAACGAAGCGAGCTATGGCAAAATGTTAAGAGACCTTTTTTGTAGAGAATTAAGTTTCCTACTTTTTATGTTCTATGATATTTTTTGATCAGATGCGTAGTTCTCGAGATATATCAAGATATTTAAAAGTTCCGAAGCCGCACCAACATAATAGAGATACAGAAACACCGTGGCCCCTTTCTTTGAGATAACTCTGCACTATTGCGAGCTGGAAATGCCACTTCCAGTTTAGCTGTGCAGAAGAAGAACAACAAGAAGAAGAAATATCTCGAAATATGTCCGTTAGGCCCCTTCCCTTCAGATAAATCTGCAAATATCTCGGAAACGAAGCGAGCTATGGCAAAATGTTAAGAGACCTTTTTTGTAGAGAATTAAGTTTCCTACTTTTCATGTTCTATGATATTTTTTGATCAGATGCGTAGTTCTCGAGATATATCAAGATATTTAAAAGTTCCGAAGCCGCACCAACATAATAGAGATACAGAAACACCGTGGCCCCTTTCTTTGAGATAACTCTGCACTATTGCGCGCTGTAAATGGCACTTCCAGCTTAGCTGTGCAGAAGAAGAACAACAAAAAGAAGAAATATCTCGAAATATGTCCGTCAGGCCCCTTCCCTTGAGATAAATCTGCAAATATCTCGGAAACGAAGCGAGCTATGGCAAAATGTTAAGAGACCTTTTTTGTAGAGAATTATGTTTCCTACAATTTATGTTCTATGATATTTTTTGATCAGAAGCGTAGTTTTCGAGATATATCGAGATATTTAAAAGTTCCGAAGCCGCACCAACATAATAGAGATACAGAAACGCCGTGGCCCCTTTCTTTGAGATAACTCTGCGCTATTGCGACCTGCAAATGCCACTTCCAGCTCAGCTGTGCAGAAGAAGAACAACAAGAAGAAGAAATATCTCGAAATATGTCCGTCAGGCCCCTTCCCTTGAGATAAATCTGCAAATATCTCGGAAACGAAGCGAGCTATGGCAAAATGTTAAGAGACCTTTTTTGTAGAGAATTAAGTTTCCTACTTTTTATGTTCTATGATATTTTTTGATCAGATGCGTAGTTCTCGAGATATATCAAGATATTTAAAAGTTCCGAAGCCGCACCAACATAATAGAGATACAGAAACACCGTGGCCCCTTTCTTTGAGATAACTCTGCACTATTGCGAGCTGGAAATGCCACTTCCAGTTTAGCTGTGCAGAAGAAGAACAACAAGAAGAAGAAATATCTCGAAATATGTCCGTTAGGCCCCTTCCCTTCAGATAAATCTGCAAATATCTCGGAAACGAAGCGAGCTATGGCAAAATGTTAAGAGACGTTTTTTGTAGAGAATTATGTTTCCTACAATTTATGTTCTATGATATTTTCTGATCAGAAGCGTAGTTTTCGAGATATATCGAGATATTTAAAAGTTCCGAAGCCGCACCAACATAATAGAGATACAGAAACACCGTGGCCCCTTTCTTTGAGATAACTCTGCACTAGTGCGAGCCGCAAATGCCACTTCCAGCTTAGCTGTGCAGAAGAAGAACAACAGGAAGAAGAAATATCTCGAAATATGTCCGTCACGCCCCTTCCCTTGAGATAAATCTGCAAATATCTCGGAAACGAAGCGAGCTATGGCAAAATGTTTAGAGACCTTTCTTGTAGAGAATTAAGTTTCCTACTTTTTATGTAGTATGATATTTTTTGATCAGATGCGTAGTTCTCGAGATATATCAAGATATTTAAAAGTTCCGAAGCCGCACCAACATAATAGAGATACAGAAACACCGTGGCCCCTTTCTTTGAGATAACTCTGCACTAGTGCGAGCTGCAAATGCCACTTCCAGCTTAGCTGTGCAGAAGAAGAACAACAAGAAGAAGAAATATCTCGAAATATGTCCGTCAGGCCCCTTCCCTTGAGATAAATCTGCAAATATCTCGGAAACGAAGCGAGCTATGGCAAAATGTTAAGAGACCTTTTTTGTAGAGAATTAAGTTTCCTACTTTTTATGTTCTATGATATTTTTTGATCAGATGCGTAGTTCTCGAGATATATCAAGATATTTAAAAGTTCCGAAGCCGCACCAACATAATAGAGATACAGAAACACCGTGGCCCCCTTCTTTGAGATAACTCTGCACTATTGCGAGCTGCAAATGCCACTTCCAGCTTAGCTGTGCAGAGGAAGAACGACAAGAAGAAGAAGTATCTCGAATTATGTCCGTCAGGCCCGTTCCTTTGAGCTGAATCTGCAAATATCTCGGAAACGAAGCGAGCTATGGCAAAATGTTAAGATACGTTTTTTGTAGAGAATTATGTTTCCTACAATTTATGTTCTATGATATTTTTTGATCAGAAGCGTAGTTTTCGAGATATATCGAGATATTTAAAAGTTCCGAAGCCGCACCAACATAATAGAGATACAGAAACACCGTGGCCCCTTTCTTTGAGATAACTCTGCACTAGTGCGAGCCGCAAATGCCACTTCCAGCTTAGCTGTGCAGAAGAAGAACAACAAGAAGAAGAAATATCTCGAAATATGTCTGTCAGGCCCCTTCCCTTGAGATAAATCTGCAAATATCTCGGAAACGAAGCGAGCTATGGCAAAATGTTAAGAGACCTTTTTTGTAGAGAATTATGTTTCCTACAATTTATGTTCTATGATATTTTTTGATCAGAAGCGTAGTTTTCGAGATATATCGAGATATTTAAAAGTTCCGAAGCCGCACCAACATAATAGAGATACAGAAACACCGTGG
The DNA here is from genome assembly GCF_051020975.1 of Osmia lignaria lignaria. Lineage (NCBI taxonomy): Eukaryota > Metazoa > Arthropoda > Insecta > Hymenoptera > Megachilidae > Osmia > Osmia lignaria. Next base: position 1,956,415 of record NW_027478164.1, read on the forward strand.
CCCCTTTCTTTGAGATAACTCTGCACTATTGCGACCTGCAAATGCCACTTCCAGCTCAGCTGTGCAGAAGAAGAACAACAAGAAGAAGAAATATCTCGAAATATGTCCGTCAGGCCCCTTCCCTTGAGATATATCTGCAAATATCTCGGAAACGAAGCGAGCTATGGCAAAATGTTAAGAGACCTTTTTTGTAGAGAATTATGTTTCCTACAATTTATGTTCTATGATATTTTTTGATCAGAAGCGTAGTTTTCGAGATATATCGAGATATTTAAAAGTTCCGAAGCCGCACCAACATAATAGAGATACAGAAACACCGTGGCCCCTTTCTTTGAGATAACTCTGCACTAGTGAGAGCCGCAAATGCCACTTCCAGCTTAGCTGTGCAGAAGAAGAACAACAAGAAGAAGAAATATCTCGAAATATGTCCGTCAGGCCCCATCCCTTGAGATAAATCTGCAAATATCTCGGAAACGAAGCGAGCTATGGCAAAATGTTAAGAGACCTTTTTTGTAGAGAATTAAGTTTCCTAGTTTTTATGTTCTATGATATTTTTTGATCAGAAGCGTAGTTTTCCAGATATATCGAGATATTTAAAAGTTCCGAAGCCGCACCAACATAATAGAGATACAGAAACACCGTGGCCCCTTTCTTTGAGATAACTCTGCGCTAGTGCGAGCTGCAAATGCCACTTCCAGCTTAGCTGTGCAGAAGAAGAACAACAAGAAGAAGAAATATCTCGAAATATGTCCGTCAGGCCCCTTCCCTTGAGATAAATCTGCAAATATCTCGGGAACGAAGCGAGCTATGGCAAAATGTTAAGAGACCTTTTTTGTAGAGAATTAAGTTTCCTACTTTTTATGTTCTATGATATTTTTTGATCAGATGCGTAGTTCTCGAGATATATCAAGATATTTAAAAGTTCCGAAGCCGCACCAACATAATAGAGATACAGAAACACCGTGGCCCCTTTCTTTGAGATAACTCTGCACTATTGCGAGCTGCAAATGCCACTTCCAGCTTAGCTGTGCAGAGGAAGAACAACAAGAAGAAGAAGTATCTCGAAATATGTCCGTCAGGCCCGTTCCTTTGAGCTGAATCTGCAAATATCTCGGAAACGAAGCGAGCTATGGCAAAATGATAAGATACGTTTTTTGTAGAGAATTATGTTTCCTACAATTTATGTTCTATGATATTTTTTGATCAGAAGCGTAGTTTTCGAGATATATCGAGATATTTAAAAGTTCCGAAGCCGCACCAACATAATAGAGATACAGAAACACCGTGGCCCCTTTCTTTGAGATAACTCTGCACTAGTGCGAGCCGCAAATGCCACTTCCAGCTTAGCTGTGCAGAAGAAGAACAACAAGAAGAAGAAATATCTCGAAATATGTCCGTCAGGCCCCTTCCCTTGAGATAAATCTGCAAATATCTCGGAAACGAAGCGAGCTATGGCAGAATGTTAAGAGACCTTTTTTGTAGAGAATTAAGTTTCCTAGTTTTTATGTTCTATGATATTTTTTGATCAGAAGCGTAGTTTTCGAGATATATCGAGATATTTAAAAGTTCCGAAGCCGCACCAACATAATAGAGATACAGAAACACCGTGGCCCCTTTCTTTGAGATAACTCTGCGCTAGTGCGAGCTGCAAATGCCACTTCCAGCTTAGCTGTGCAGAAGAAGAACAACAAGAAGAAGAAATATCTCGAAATATGTCCGTCAGGCCCCTTCCCTTGAGATAAATCTGCAAATATCTCGGAAACGAAGCGAGCTATGGCAAAATGTTAAGAGACCTTTTTTGTAGAGAATTAAGTTTCCTAGTTTTTATGTTCTATGATATTTTTTGATCAGAAGCGTAGTTTTCCAGATATATCGAGATATTTAAAAGTTCCGAAGCCGCACCAACATAATAGAGATACAGAAACACCGTGGCCCCTTTCTTTGAGATAACTCTGCGCTAGTGCGAGCTGCAAATGCCACTTCCAGCTTAGCTGTGCAGAAGAAGAACAACAAGAAGAAGAAATATCTCGAAATATGTCCGTCAGGCCCCTTCCCTTGAGATAAATCTGCAAATATCTCGGAAACGAAGCGAGCTATGGCAAAATGTTAAGAGACCTTTTTTGTAGAGAATTAAGTTTCCTACTTTTTATGTTCTATGATATTTTTTGATCAGATGCGTAGTTCTCGAGATATATCAAGATATTTAAAAGTTCCGAAGCCGCACCAACATAATAGAGATACAGAAACACCGTGGCCCCTTTCTTTGAGATAACTCTGCACTATTGCGAGCTGCAAATGCCACTTCCAGCTTAGCTGTGCAGAGGAAGAACAACAAGAAGAAGAAGTATCTCGAAATATGTCCGTCAGGCCCGTTCCTTTGAGCTGAATCTGCAAATATCTCGGAAACGAAGCGAGCTATGGCAAAATGATAAGATACGTTTTTTGTAGAGAATTATGTTTCCTACAATTTATGTTCTATGATATTTTTTGATCAGAAGCGTAGTTTTCGAGATATATCGAGATATTTAAAAGTTCCGAAGCCGCACCAACATAATAGAGATACAGAAACACCGTGGCCCCTTTCTTTGAGATAACTCTGCACTAGTGCGAGCCGCAAATGCCACTTCCAGCTTAGCTGTGCAGAAGAAGAACAACAAGAAGAAGAAATATCTCGAAATATGTCCGTCAGGCCCCTTCCCTTGAGATAAATCTGCAAATATCTCGGAAACGAAGCGAGCTATGGCAGAATGTTAAGAGACCTTTTTTGTAGAGAATTAAGTTTCCTAGTTTTTATGTTCTATGATATTTTTTGATCAGAAGCGTAGTTTTCGAGATATATCGAGATATTTAAAAGTTCCGAAGCCGCACCAACATAATAGAGATACAGAAACACCGTGGCCCCTTTCTTTGAGATAACTCTGCGCTAGTGCGAGCTGCAAATGCCACTTCCAGCTTAGCTGTGCAGAAGAAGAACAACAAGAAGAAGAAATATCTCGAAATATGTCCGTCAGGCCCCTTCCCTTGAGATAAATCTGCAAATATCTCGGAAACGAAGCGAGCTATGGCAAAATGTTAAGAGACCTTTTTTGTAGAGAATTAAGTTTCCTACTTTTTATGTTCTATGATATTTTTTGATCAGATGCGTAGTTCTCGAGATATATCAAGATATTTAAAAGTTCCGAAGCCGCACCAACATAATAGAGATACAGAAACACCGTGGCCCCTTTCTTTGAGATAACTCTGCACTATTGCGAGCTGGAAATGCCACTTCCAGTTTAGCTGTGCAGAAGAAGAACAACAAGAAGAAGAAATATCTCGAAATATGTCCGTTAGGCCCCTTCCCTTGCGATAAATCTGCAAATATCTCGGAAACAAAGCGAGCTATGGCAAAATGTTTAGAGACCTTTTTTGTAGAGAATTAAGTTTCCTACTTTTTATGTTCTATGATATTTTTTGATCAGATGCGTAGTTCTCGAGATATATCAAGATATTTAAAAGTTCCGAAGCCGCACCAACATAATAGAGATACAGAAACACCGTGGCCCCTTTCTTTCAGATAACTCTGCACTATTGCGAGCTGCAAAAGCCACTTCCAGCTTAGCTGTGCAGAGGAAGAACAAGAAGAAGAAGAAGTATCTCGAAATATGTCCGTCAGGCCCGTTCCTTTGAGCTGAATCTGCAAATATCTCGGAAACGAAGCGAGCTATGGCAAAATGTTAAGATACGTTTTTTGTAGAGAATTATGTTTCCTACAATTTATGTTCTATGATATTTTTTGATCAGAAGCGTAGTTTTCGAGATATATCGAGATATTTAAAAGTTCCGAAGCCGCACCAACATAATAGAGATACAGAAACACCGTGGCCCCTTTCTTTGAGATAACTCTGCACTAGTGCGAGCCGCAAATGCCACTTCCAGCTTAGCTGTGCAGAAGAAGAACAACAAGAAGAAGAAATATCTCGAAATATGTCCGTCAGGCCCCTTCCCTTGAGATAAATCTGCAAATATCTCGGAAACGAAGCGAGCTATGGCAAAATGTTAAGAGACCTTTTTTGTAGAGAATTATGTTTCCTACAATTTATGTTCTATGATATTTTTTGATAAGAAGCGTAGTTTTCGAGATATATCGAGATATTTAAAAGTTCCGAAGCCGCACCAACATAATAGAGATACAGAAACACCGTGGCCCCTTTCTTTGAGATAACTCTGCACTATTGCGACCTGCAAATGCCACTTCCAGCTCAGCTGTGCAGAAGAAGAACAACAAGAAGAAGAAATATCTCGAAATATGTCCGTCAGGCCCCTTCCCTTGAGATAAATCTGCAAATATCTCGGAAACGAAGCGAGCTATGGCAAAATGTTAAGAGACCTTTTTTGTAGAGAATTAAGTTTCCGACTTTTTATGTTCTATGATATTTTTTGATCAGATGCGTAGTTCTCGAGATATATCAAGATATTTAAAAGTTCCGAAGCCGCACCAACATAATAGAGATACAGAAACACCTTGGCCCCTTTCTTTGAGATAACTCTGCACTATTGCGAGCTGGAAATGCCACTTCCAGTTGAGCTGTGCAGAAGAAGAACAACAAGAAGAAGAAATATCTCGAAATATGTCCGTCAGGCCCCTTCCCTTGAGATAAATCTGCAAATATCTCGGAAACGAAGCGAGCTATGGCAGAATGTTAAGAGACCTTTTTTGTAGAGAATTAAGTTTCCTAGTTTTTATGTTCTATGATATTTTTTGATCAGAAGCGTAGTTTTCGAGATATATCGAGATATTTAAAAGTTCCGAAGCCGCACCAACATAATAGAGATACAGAAACACCGTGGCCCCTTTCTTTGAGATAACTCTGCGCTAGTGCGAGCTGCAAATGCCACTTCCAGCTTAGCTGTGCAGAAGAAGAACAACAAGAAGAAGAAATATCTCGAAATATGTCCGTCAGGCCCCTTCCCTTGAGATAAATCTGCAAATATCTCGGAAACGAAGCGAGCTATGGCAAAATGTTAAGAGACCTTTTTTGTAGAGAATTAAGTTTCCTACTTTTTATGTTCTATGATATTTTTTGATCAGATGCGTAGTTCTCGAGATATATCAAGATATTTAAAAGTTCCGAAGCCGCACCAACATAATAGAGATACAGAAACACCGTGGCCCCTTTCTTTGAGATAACTCTGCACTATTGCGAGCTGGAAATGCCACTTCCAGTTTAGCTGTGCAGAAGAAGAACAACAAGAAGAAGAAATATCTCGAAATATGTCCGTTAGGCCCCTTCCCTTGCGATAAATCTGCAAATATCTCGGAAACAAAGCGAGCTATGGCAAAATGTTTAGAGACCTTTTTTGTAGAGAATTAAGTTTCCTACTTTTTATGTTCTATGATATTTTTTGATCAGATGCGTAGTTCTCGAGATATATCAAGATATTTAAAAGTTCCGAAGCCGCACCAACATAATAGAGATACAGAAACACCGTGGCCCCTTTCTTTGAGATAACTCTGCACTATTGCGAGCTGCAAAAGCCACTTCCAGCTTAGCTGTGCAGAGGAAGAACAACAAGAAGAAGAAGTATCTCGAAATATGTCCGTCAGGCCCGTTCCTTTGAGCTGAATCTGCAAATATCTCGGAAACGAAGCGAGCTATGGCAAAATGTTAAGATACGTTTTTTGTAGAGAATTATGTTTCCTACAATTTATGTTCTATGATATTTTTTGATCAGAAGCGTAGTTTTCGAGATATATCGAGATATTTAAAAGTTCCGAAGCCGCACCAACATAATAGAGATACAGAAACACCGTGGCCCCTTTCTTTGAGATAACTCTGCACTAGTGCGAGCCGCAAATGCCACTTCCAGCTTAGCTGTGCAGAAGAAGAACAACAAGAAGAAGAAATATCTCGAAATATGTCCGTCAGGCCCCTTCCCTTGAGATAAATCTGCAAATATCTCGGAAACGAAGCGAGCTATGGCAAAATGTTAAGAGACCTTTTTTGTAGAGAATTATGTTTCCTACAATTTATGTTCTATGATATTTTTTGATAAGAAGCGTAGTTTTCGAGATATATCGAGATATTTAAAAGTTCCGAAGCCGCACCAACATAATAGAGATACAGAAACACCGTGGCCCCTTTCTTTGAGATAACTCTGCACTATTGCGACCTGCAAATGCCACTTCCAGCTCAGCTGTGCAGAAGAAGAACAACAAGAAGAAGAAATATCTCGAAATATGTCCGTCAGGCCCCTTCCCTTGAGATAAATCTGCAAATATCTCGGAAACGAAGCGAGCTATGGCAAAATGTTAAGAGACCTTTTTTGTAGAGAATTAAGTTTCCGACTTTTTATGTTCTATGATATTTTTTGATCAGATGCGTAGTTCTCGAGATATATCAAGATATTTAAAAGTTCCGAAGCCGCACCAACATAATAGAGATACAGAAACACCTTGGCCCCTTTCTTTGAGATAACTCTGCACTATTGCGAGCTGGAAATGCCACTTCCAGTTGAGCTGTGCAGAAGAAGAACAACAAGAAGAAGAAATATCTCGAAATATGTCCGTTAGGCCCCTTCCCTTCAGATAAATCTGCAAATATCTCGGAAACGAAGCGAGCTATGGCAAAATGTTAAGAGACCTTTTTTGGAGAGAATTAAGTTTCCTACTTTTCATGTTCTATGATATTTTTTGATCAGATGCGTAGTTCTCGAGATATATCAAGATATTTAAAAGTTCCGAAGCCGCACCAACATAATAGAGATACAGAAACACCGTGGCCCCTTTCTTTGAGATAACTCTGCACTAGTGAGAGCCGCAAATGCCACTTCCAGCTTAGCTGTGCAGAAGAAGAACAACAAGAAGAAGAAATATCTCGAAATATGTCCGTCAGGCCCCTTCCCTTGAGATAAATCTGCAAATATCTCGGAAACGAAGCGAGCTATGGCAAAATGTTAAGAGACCTTTTTTGTAGAGAATTAAGTTTCCTAGTTTTTATGTTCTATGATATTTTTTGATCAGAAGCGTAGTTTTCGAGATATATCGAGATATTTAAAAGTTCCGAAGCCGCACCAACATAATAGAGATACAGAAACACCGTGGCCCCTTTCTTTGAGATAACTCTGCACTAGTGAGAGCCGCAAATACCACTTCCAGCTTAGCTGTGCAGAAGAAGAACAACAAGAAGAAGAAATATCTCGAAATATGTCCGTCAGGCCCCTTCCCTTGAGATAAATCTGCAAATATCTCGGAAACGAAGCGAGCTATGGCAGAATGTTAAGAGACCTTTTTTGTAGAGAATTAAGTTTCCTAGTTTTTATGTTCTATGATATTTTTTGATCAGAAGCGTAGTTTTCGAGATATATCGAGATATTTAAAAGTTCCGAAGCCGCACCAACATAATAGAGATACAGAAACACCGTGGCCCCTTTCTTTGAGATAACTCTGCGCTAGTGCGAGCTGCAAATGCCACTTCCAGCTTAGCTGTGCAGAAGAAGAACAACAAGAAGAAGAAATATCTCGAAATATGTCCGTCAGGCCCCTTCCCTTGAGATAAATCTGCAAATATCTCGGAAACGAAGCGAGCTATGGCAAAATGTTAAGAGACCTTTTTTGTAGAGAATTAAGTTTCCTACTTTTTATGTTCTATGATATTTTTTGATCAGATGCGTAGTTCTCGAGATATATCAAGATATTTAAAAGTTCCGAAGCCGCACCAACATAATAGAGATACAGAAACACCGTGGCCCCTTTCTTTGAGATAACTCTGCACTATTGCGAGCTGGAAATGCCACTTCCAGTTTAGCTGTGCAGAAGAAGAACAACAAGAAGAAGAAATATCTCGAAATATGTCCGTTAGGCCCCTTCCCTTGCGATAAATCTGCAAATATCTCGGAAACAAAGCGAGCTATGGCAAAATGTTTAGAGACCTTTTTTGTAGAGAATTAAGTTTCCTACTTTTTATGTTCTATGATATTTTTTGATCAGATGCGTAGTTCTCGAGATATATCAAGATATTTAAAAGTTCCGAAGCCGCACCAACATAATAGAGATACAGAAACACCGTGGCCCCTTTCTTTCAGATAACTCTGCACTATTGCGAGCTGCAAAAGCCACTTCCAGCTTAGCTGTGCAGAGGAAGAACAACAAGAAGAAGAAGTATCTCGAAATATGTCCGTCAGGCCCGTTCCTTTGAGCTGAATCTGCAAATATCTCGGAAACGAAGCGAGCTATGGCAAAATGTTAAGATACGTTTTTTGTAGAGAATTATGTTTCCTACAATTTATGTTCTATGATATTTTTTGATCAGAAGCGTAGTTTTCGAGATATATCGAGATATTTAAAAGTTCCGAAGCCGCACCAACATAATAGAGATACAGAAACACCGTGGCCCCTTTCTTTGAGATAACTCTGCACTAGTGCGAGCCGCAAATGCCACTTCCAGCTTAGCTGTGCAGAAGAAGAACAACAAGAAGAAGAAATATCTCGAAATATGTCCGTCAGGCCCCTTCCCTTGAGATAAATCTGCAAATATCTCGGAAACGAAGCGAGCTATGGCAAAATGTTAAGAGACCTTTTTTGTAGAGAATTATGTTTCCTACAATTTATGTTCTATGATATTTTTTGATAAGAAGCGTAGTTTTCGAGATATATCGAGATATTTAAAAGTTCCGAAGCCGCACCAACATAATAGAGATACAGAAACACCGTGGCCCCTTTCTTTGAGATAACTCTGCACTATTGCGACCTGCAAATGCCACTTCCAGCTCAGCTGTGCAGAAGAAGAACAACAAGAAGAAGAAATATCTCGAAATATGTCCGTCAGGCCCCTTCCCTTGAGATAAATCTGCAAATATCTCGGAAACGAAGCGAGCTATGGCAAAATGTTAAGAGACCTTTTTTGTAGAGAATTAAGTTTCCGACTTTTTATGTTCTATGATATTTTTTGATCAGATGCGTAGTTCTCGAGATATATCAAGATATTTAAAAGTTCCGAAGCCGCACCAACATAATAGAGATACAGAAACACCTTGGCCCCTTTCTTTGAGATAACTCTGCACTATTGCGAGCTGGAAATGCCACTTCCAGTTTAGCTGTGCAGAAGAAGAACAACAAGAAGAAGAAATATCTCGAAATATGTCCGTTAGGCCCCTTCCCTTCAGATAAATCTGCAAATATCTCGGAAACGAAGCGAGCTATGGCAAAATGTTAAGAGACCTTTTTTGTAGAGAATTAAGTTTCCTACTTTTCATGTTCTATGATATTTTTTGATCAGATGCGTAGTTCTCGAGATATATCAAGATATTTAAAAGTTCCGAAGCCGCACCAACATAATAGAGATACAGAAACACCGTGGCCCCTTTCTTTGAGATAACTCTGCACTAGTGAGAGCCGCAAATGCCACTTCCAGCTTAACTGTGCAGAAGAAGAACAACAAGAAGAAGAAATATCTCGAAATATGTCCGTCAGGCCCCTTCCCTTGAGATAAATCTGCAAATATCTCGGAAACGAAGCGAGCTATGGCAAAATGTTAAGAGACCTTTTTTGTAGAGAATTAAGTTTCCTAGTTTTTATGTTCTATGATATTTTCTGATCAGAAGCGTAGTTTTCGAGATATATCGAGATATTTAAAAGTTCCGAAGCCGCACCAACATAATAGAGATACAGAAACACCGTGGCCCCTTTCTTTGAGATAACTCTGCGCTAGTGCGAGCTGCAAATGCCACTTCCACCTTAGCTGTGCAGAAGAAGAACAACAAGAAGAAGAAATATCTCGAAATATGTCCGTCAGGCCCCTTCCCTTGAGATAAATCTGCAAATATCTCGGAAACGAAGCGAGCTATGGCAAAATGTTAAGAGACCTTTTTTGTAGAGAATTAAGTTTCCTACTTTTTATGTTCTATGATATTTTTTGATCAGATGCGTAGTTCTCGAGATATATCAAGATATTTAAAAGTTCCGAAGCCGCACCAACATAATAGAGATACAGAAACACCGTGGCCCCTTTCTTTGAGATAACTCTGCACTATTGCGAGCTGGAAATGCCACTTCCAGTTTAGCTGTGCAGAAGAAGAACAACAAGAAGAAGAAATATCTCGAAATATGTCCGTTAGGCCCCTTCCCTTCAGATAAATCTGCAAATATCTCGGAAACGAAGCGAGCTATGGCAAAATGTTAAGAGACCTTTTTTGTAGAGAATTAAGTTTCCTACTTTTCATGTTCTATGATATTTTTTGATCAGATGCGTAGTTCTCGAGATATATCAAGATATTTAAAAGTTCCGAAGCCGCACCAACATAATAGAGATACAGAAACACCGTGGCCCCTTTCTTTGAGATAACTCTGCACTATTGCGCGCTGCAAATGCCACTTCCAGCTTAGCTGTGCAGAAGAAGAACAACAAAAAGAAGAAATATCTCGAAAAATGTCCGTCAGGCCCCTTCCCTTGAGATAAATCTGCAAATATCTCGGAAACGAAGCGAGCTATGGCAAAATGTTAAGAGACCTTTTTTGTAGAGAATTATGTTTCCTACAATTTATGTTCTATGATATTTTTTGATCAGAAGCGTAGTTTTCGAGATATATCGAGATATTTAAAAGTTCCGAAGCCGCACCAACATAATAGAGATACAGAAACACCGTGGCCCCTTTCTTTGAGATAACTCTGCACTATTGCGACCTGCAAATGCCACTTCCAGCTCAGCTGTGCAGAAGAAGAACAACAAGAAGAAGAAATATCTCGAAATATGTCCGTCAGGCCCCTTCCCTTGAGATAAATCTGCAAATATCTCGGAAACGAAGCGAGCTATGGCAAAATGTTAAGAGACCTTTTTTGTAGAGAATTAAGTTTCCTACTTTTTATGTTCTATGATATTTTTTGATCAGATGCGTAGTTCTCGAGATATATCAAGATATTTAAAAGTTCCGAAGCCGCACCAACATAATAGAGATACAGAAACACCGTGGCCCCTTTCTTTGAGATAACTCTGCACTATTGCGAGCTGGAAATGCCACTTCCAGTTTAGCTGTGCAGAAGAAGAACAACAAGAAGAAGAAATATCTCGAAATATGTCCGTTAGGCCCCTTCCCTTCAGATAAATCTGCAAATATCTCGGAAACGAAGCGAGCTATGGCAAAATGTTAAGAGACGTTTTTTGTAGAGAATTATGTTTCCTACAATTTATGTTCTATGATATTTTCTGATCAGAAGCGTAGTTCTCGAGATATATCAAGATATTTAAAAGTTCCGAAGCCGCACCAACATAATAGAGATACGGAAACACCGTGGCCCCTTTCTTTGAGATAACTCTGCACTAGTGAGAGCCGCAAATGCCACTTCCAGCTTAGCTGTGCAGAAGAAGAACAACAAGAAGAAGAAATATCTCGAAATATGTCCGTCAGGCCCCTTCCCTTGAGATAAATCTGCAAATATCTCGGAAACGAAGCGAGCTATGGCAAAATGTTAAGAGACCTTTTTTGTAGAGAATTAAGTTTCCTAGTTTTTATGTTCTATGATATTTTCTGATCAGAAGCGTAGTTTTCGAGATATATCGAGATATTTAAAAGTTCCGAAGCCGCACCAACATAATAGAGATACAGAAACACCGTGGCCCCTTTCTTTGAGATAACTCTGCGCTAGTGCGAGCTGCAAATGCCACTTCCACCTTAGCTGTGCAGAAGAAGAACAACAAGAAGAAGAAATATCTCGAAATATGTCCGTCAGGCCCCTTCCCTTGAGATAAATCTGCAAATATCTCGGAAACGAAGCGAGCTATGGCAAAATGTTAAGAGACCTTTTTTGTAGAGAATTAAGTTTCCTACTTTTTATGTTCTATGATATTTTTTGATCAGATGCGTAGTTCTCGAGATATATCAAGATATTTAAAAGTTCCGAAGCCGCACCAACATAATAGAGATACAGAAACACCGTGGCCCCTTTCTTTGAGATAACTCTGCACTATTGCGAGCTGGAAATGCCACTTCCAGTTTAGCTGTGCAGAAGAAGAACAACAAGAAGAAGAAATATCTCGAAATATGTCCGTTAGGCCCCTTCCCTTCAGATAAATCTGCAAATATCTCGGAAACGAAGCGAGCTATGGCAAAATGTTAAGAGACCTTTTTTGTAGAGAATTAAGTTTCCTACTTTTCATGTTCTATGATATTTTTTGATCAGATGCGTAGTTCTCGAGATATATCAAGATATTTAAAAGTTCCGAAGCCGCACCAACATAATAGAGATACAGAAACACCGTGGCCCCTTTCTTTGAGATAACTCTGCACTATTGCGCGCTGCAAATGCCACTTCCAGCTTAGCTGTGCAGAAGAAGAACAACAAAAAGAAGAAATATCTCGAAAAATGTCCGTCAGGCCCCTTCCCTTGAGATAAATCTGCAAATATCTCGGAAACGAAGCGAGCTATGGCAAAATGTTAAGAGACCTTTTTTGTAGAGAATTATGTTTCCTACAATTTATGTTCTATGATATTTTTTGATCAGAAGCGTAGTTTTCGAGATATATCGAGATATTTAAAAGTTCCGAAGCCGCACCAACATAATAGAGATACAGAAACACCGTGGCCCCTTTCTTTGAGATAACTCTGCACTATTGCGACCTGCAAATGCCACTTCCAGCTCAGCTGTGCAGAAGAAGAACAACAAGAAGAAGAAATATCTCGAAATATGTCCGTCAGGCCCCTTCCCTTGAGATAAATCTGCAAATATCTCGGAAACGAAGCGAGCTATGGCAAAATGTTAAGAGACCTTTTTTGTAGAGAATTAAGTTTCCTACTTTTTATGTTCTATGATATTTTTTGATCAGATGCGTAGTTCTCGAGATATATCAAGATATTTAAAAGTTCCGAAGCCGCACCAACATAATAGAGATACAGAAACACCGTGGCCCCTTTCTTTGAGATAACTCTGCACTATTGCGAGCTGGAAATGCCACTTCCAGTTTAGCTGTGCAGAAGAAGAACAACAAGAAGAAGAAATATCTCGAAATATGTCCGTTAGGCCCCTTCCCTTCAGATAAATCTGCAAATATCTCGGAAACGAAGCGAGCTATGGCAAAATGTTAAGAGACGTTTTTTGTAGAGAATTATGTTTCCTACAATTTATGTTCTATGATATTTTCTGATCAGAAGCGTAGTTTTCGAGATATATCGAGATATTTAAAAGTTCCGAAGCCGCACCAACATGATAGAGATACAGAAACACCGTGGCCCCTTTCTTTGAGATAACTCTGCACTAGTGCGAGCCGCAAATGCCACTTCCAGCTTAGCTGTGCAGAAGAAGAACAACAGGAAGAAGAAATATCTCGAAATATGTCCGTCAGGCCCCTTCCCTTGAGATAAATCTGCAAATATCTCGGAAACGAAGCGAGCTATGGCAAAATGTTAAGAGACCTTTTTTGTAGAGAATTAAGTTTCCTACTTTTTATGTTCTATGATATTTTTCGATCAGAGGCGTAGTTCTCGAGATATATCAAGATATTTAAAAGTTCCGAAGCCGCACCAACATAATAGAGATACAGAAACACCATGGCCCCTTTCTTTGAGATAACTCTGCACGATTGCGAGCTGGAAATGCCACTTCCAGTTTAGCTGTGCAGAAGAAGAACAACAAGAAGAAGAAATATCTCGAAATATGTCCATCAGGACCCTTCCCTTGAGATAAATCTGCAAATATCTCGGAAACGAAGCGAGCTATGGCAAAATGTTAAGAGACCTTTTTTGTAAAGAATTATGTTTCCTACAATTTATGTTCTATGATATTTTTTGATCAGAAGCGTAGTTTTCGAGATATATCGAGATATTTAAAAGTTCCGAAGCCGCACCAACATAATAGAGATACAGAAACACCGTGGCCCCTTTCTTTGGGATAACTCTGCACTATTGCGAGCTGCAAATGCCACTTCCAGCTTAGCTGTGCAGAAGAAGAACAACAAGAAGAAGAAATATCTCGAAATATGTCCATCAGGACCCTTCCCTTGAGATAAATCTGCAAATATCTCGGAAACGAAGCGAGCTATGGCAAAATGTTAAGAGACCTTTTTTGTAAAGAATTATGTTTCCTACAATTTATGTTCTATGATATTTTTTGATCAGAAGCGTAGTTTTCGAGATATATCGAGATATTTAAAAGTTCCGAAGCTGCACCAACATAATAGAGATAGAGAAACACCGTGGCCCCTTTCTTTGGGATAACTCTGCACTATTGCGAGCTGCAAATGCCACTTCCAGCTTAGCTGTGCAGAAGAAGAACAACAAGAAGAAGAAATATCTCGAAATATGTCCGTCAGGCCACTTCCCTTGAGATAAATCTGCAAATATCTCGGAAACGAAGCGAGCTATGGCAAAATGTTAAGAGACCTTTTTTGTAGAGAATTAAGTTTCCTACTTTTTATGTTCGATAATATTTTTTGATCAGATGCGTAGTTCTCGAGATATATCAAGATATTTAAAAGTTCCGAAGCTGCACCAACATAATAGAGGTACAGAAACACCGTGGCCTCTTTCTTTGAGATAACTCTGCACTATTGCGAGCTGCAAATGCCACTTCGAGCTTAGCTGTGCAGAAGAAGAACAACAAGAAGAAGAAATATCTCGAAATATGTCCGTCAGACCCCTTCCCTTGAGATAAATCTGCAAATATCTCGGAAACGAAGCGAGCTATGGCAAAATGTTAAGAGACGTTTTTTGTAGAGAATTATGTTTCCTACAATTTATGTTCTATGATATTTTCTGATCAGAAGCGTAGTTTTCGAGATATATCGAGATATTTAAAAGTTCCGAAGCCGCACCAACATGATAGAGATACAGAAACACCGTGGCCCCTTCCTTTGAGATAACTCTGCACTAGTGCGAGCCGCAAATGCCACTTCCAGCTTAGCTGTGCAGAAGAAGAACAACAAGAAGAAGAAATATCTCGAAATATGTCCGTCACGCCCCTTCCCTTGAGATAAATCTGCAAATATCTCGGAAACGAAGCGAGCTATGGCAAAATGTTTAGAGACCTTTCTTGTAGAGAATTAAGTTTCCTACTTTTTATGTAGTATGATATTTTTTGATCAGATGCGTAGTTCTCGAGATATATCAAGATATTTAAAAGTTCCGAAGCCGCACCAACATAATAGAGATACAGAAACACCATGGCCCCTTTCTTTGAGATAACTCTGCACGATTGCGAGCTGGAAATGCCACTTCCACTTTAGCTGTGCAGAAGAAGAACAACAAGAAGAAGAAATATCTCGAAATATGTCCATCAGGACCCTTCCCTTGAGATAAATCTGCAAATATCTCGGAAACGAAGCGAGCTATGGCAAAATGTTAAGAGACCTTTTTTGTAAAGAATTATGTTTCCTACAATTTATGTTCTATGATATTTTTTGATCAGAAGCGTAGTTTTCGAGATATATCGAGATATTTAAAAGTTCCGAAGCCGCACCAACATAATAGAGATACAGAAACACCGTGGCCCCTTTCTTTGGGATAACTCTGCACTATTGCGAGCTGCAAATGCCACTTCCAGCTTAGCTGTGCAGAAGAAGAACAACAAGAAGAAGAAATATCTCGAAATATGTCCGTCAGGCCACTTCCCTTGAGATAAATCTGCAAATATCTCGGAAACGAAGCGAGCTATGGCAAAATGTTAAGAGACCTTTTTTGTAGAGAATTAAGTTTCCTACTTTTTATGTTCCATGATATTTTTTGATCAGACGCGTAGTTCTCGAGATATATCAAGATATTTAAAAGTTCCGATGCCGCACCAACATAATAGAGATACAGAAACACCGTGGCCCCTTTCTTTGAGATAACTCTGCACTATTGCGAGCTGCAAATGCCACTTCCAGCTTAGCTGTGCAGAAGAAGAACAACAAGAAGAAGAAATATCTCGAAATATGTCCGTCAGGCCCCTTCCCTTGAGATAAATATGCAAATATCTCGGAAACGAAGCGAGCTGTGGCAAAATGTTAAGAGACCGTTGTTGTAGAGAATTAAGTTTCCTACTTTTTATGTTCTATGATATTTTTTGATCAGACGCGTAGTTCTCGAGATATATCAAGATATTTAAAAGTTCCGAAGCCGCACCAACATAATAGAGATACAGAAACACCGTGGCCCCTTTCTTTGAGATAACTCTGCACTATTGCGAGCTGCAAATGCCACTTCCAGCTTAGCTGTGCAGAAGAAGAACAACAAGAAGAAGAAATATCTCGAAATATGTCCGTCAGGCCCCTTCCCTTGAGATAAATATGCAAATATCTCGGAAACGAAGCGAGCTATGGCAAAATGTTAAGAGACCTTTTTTGTAGAGAATTAAGTTTCCTACCTTTTATGTTCTATGATATTTTTTGATCAGATGCGTAATTCTCGAGATATATCAAGATATTTAAAAGTTCCGAAGCCGCACCAACATAATAGAGATAAAGAAACACCGTGGCCCCTTTCTTTGAGATAACTCTGCACTATTGCGAGCTGTAAATGCCACTTCCAGCTTAGCTGTGCAGAAGAAGAACAACAAGAAGAAGAAATATCTCGAAATATGTCCGTTAGGCCACTTCCCTTGAGATAAATCTGCAAATATCTCGGAAACGAAGCGAGCTATGGCAAAATGTTAAGAGACCTTTTTTGTAGAGAATTAAGTTTCCTACTTTTTATGTTCGATGATATTTTTTGATCAGATGCGTAGTTCTCGAGATATATCAAGATATTTAAAAGTTCCGAAGCTGCACCAACATAATAGAGGTACAGAAACACCGTGGCCTCTTTCTTTGAGATAACACTGCACTATTGCGAGCTGCAAATGCCACTTCGAGCTTAGCTGTGCAGAAGAAGAACAACAAGAAGAAGAAATATCTCGATATATGTCCGTCAGACCCCTTCCCTTGAGATAAATCTGCAAATATCTCGGAAACGAAGCGAGCTGTGGCAAAATGTTAAGAGACCGTTGTTGTAGAGAATTAAGTTTCCTACTTTTTATGTTCTATGATATTTTTTGATCAGACGCGTAGTTCTCGAGATATATCAAGATATTTAAAAGTTCCGAAGCCGCACCAACATAATAGAGATACAGAAACACCGTGGCCCCTTTCTTTGAGATAACTGTGCGCTAGTGCGAGCCGCAAATGCCACTTCCAGCTTAGCTGTGCAGAAGAAGAACAACAAGAAGAAGAAATATCTCGAAATATGTCCGTCAGGCCCCTTCCCTTGAGATATATCTGCAAATATCTCGGAAACGAAGTGAGCTATGGCAAAATGTTAGGAGACCGTTTTTGTAGAGAATTAAGTTTCCTACTTTTTATGTTCTATGACAATTTTTGATCAGACGCGTAGTTCTCGAGATATATCAAGATATTTAAAAGTTCCGAAGCCGCACCAACATAATAGAGATACAGAAACACCGTGGCCCCTTTCTTTGAGATAACTCTGCACTATTGCGAGCTGCAAATGCCACTTCCAGCTTAGCTGTGCAGAAGAAGAACAACAAGAAGAAGAAATATCTCGAAATATGTCCGTCAGGCCAGTTCCTTTGAGCTGAATCTGCAAATATCTCGGAAACGAAGCGAGCTATGGCAAAATGTTAAGAGACGTTTTTTGTAGAGAATTATGTTTCCTACAATTTACGTTCTATGATATTTTTTGATCAGAAGCGTAGTTTTCGAGATATATCGAGATATTCAAAAGTTCCGAAGACGCACCAACATAATAGAGATACAGAAACACCGTGGCCCCTTTCTTTGAGATAACTGTGCACTAGTGCGAGCCGCAAATGCCACTTCCAGCTTAGCTGTGCAGAAGAAGAACAACAAGAAGAAGAAATATCTCGAAATATGCCCGTCAGGCCCATTCCCTTGAAATATATCTGCAAATATCTCGGAAACGAAGCGAGCTATGGCAAAATGTTAAGAGACCGTTTTTGTAGAGAATTAAGTTTCCTACTTTTTATGTTCTATGATATTTTTTGATCAGACGCGTAGTTCTCGAGATATATCAAGATATTTAAAAGTTCCGAAGCCGCACCAACATAATAGAGATACAGAAACACCGTGGCCCCTTTCGTTGAGATAACCCTGCACTAGTGCGAGCCGCAAATGCCACTTCCAGCTTAGCTGTGCAGAAGAAGAACAACAAGAAGAAGAAATATCTCGAAATATGTCCGTCAGGCCCCTTCCCTTGAGATAAATCTGCAAATATCTCGGAAACGAAGAGAGCTATGGCAAAATGTTAAGAGACCTTATTTGTAGAGAATTATGTTTCCTACAATTTATGTTCTATGATATTTTTTGATCAGAAGCGTAGTTTTCGAGATATATCGAGATATTTAAAAGTTCCGAAGACGCACCAACATAATAGAGATACAGAAACACCGTGGCCCCTTTCTTTGAGATAACTGTGCACTAGTGCGAGCCGCAAATGCCACTTCCAGCTTAGCTGTGCAGAAGAAGAACAACAAGAAGAAGAAATATCTCGAAATATGCCCGTCAGGCCCCTTCCCTTGAAATATATCTGCAAATATCTCGGAAACGAAGCGAGCTATGGCAAAATGTTAGGAGACCGTTTTTGTAGAGAATTAAGTTTCCTACTTTTTATGTTCTATGACAATTTTTGATCAGACGCGTAGTTCTCGAGATATATCAAGATATTTAAAAGTTCCGAAGCCGCACCAACATAATAGAGATACAGAAACACCGTGGCCCCTTTCTTTGAGATAACCCTGCACTAGTGCGAGCCGCAAATGCCACTTCCAGCTTAGCTGTGCAGAAGAAGAACAACAAGAAGAAGAAATATCTCGAAATATGTCTGTCAGGCCCCTTCCCTTGAGATAAATCTGCAAATATCTCGGAAACGAAGAGAGCTATGGCAAAATGTTAAGAGACCTTTTTTGTAGAGAATTAAGTTTCCTACTTTTCATGTTCTGTGATATTTTTTGATCAGATGCGTAATTCTCGAGATATATCAAGATATTTAAAAGTTCCGAAGCCGCACCAACATAATAGAGATACAGAAACACCGTGGCCCCTTTCTTTGAGATAACTCTGCACTGTTGCGAGCTGTAAATGCCACTTCCAGCTTAGCTGTGCAGAAGAAGAACAACAAGAAGAAGAAATATCTCGAAATATGTCCGTCAGGCCAGTTCCTTTGAGCTGAATCTGCAAATATCTCGGAAACGAAGCGAGCTATGGCAAAATGTTAACAGACGTTTTTTGTAGAGAATTATATTTCCTACAATTTATGTTCTATGATATTTTTTGATCAGAAGCGTAGTTTTCGAGATATATCGAGATATTTAAAAGTTCCGAAGCCGCACCAACATGATAGAGATACAGAAACACCGTGGCCCCTTTCTTTGAGATAACTCTGCACTAGTGCGAGCCGCAAATGCCACTTCCAGCTTAGCTGTGCAGAAGAAGAACAACAAGAAGAAGAAATATCTCGAAATATGTCCGTCACGCCCCTTCCCTTGAGATAAATCTGCAAATATCTCGGAAACGAAGCGAGCTATGGCAAAATGTTTAGAGACCTTTCTTGTAGAGAATTAAGTTTCCTACTTTTTATGTAGTATGATATTTTTTGATCAGATGCGTAGTTCTCGAGATATATCAAGATATTTAAAAGTTCCGAAGCCGCACCAACATAATAGAGATACAGAAACACCGTGGCCCCTTTCTTTGAGATAACTCTGCACTAGTGCGAGCCGCAAATGCCACTTCCAGCTTAGCTGTGCAGAAGAAGAACAACAAGAAGAAGAAATATCTCGAAATATGTCCGTCAGGCCCCTTCCCTTGAGATAAATATGCAAATATCTCGGAAACGAAGCGAGCTATGGCAAAATGTTAAGAGACCTTTTTTGTAGAGAATTAAGTTTCCTACTTTTTATGTTCTATAATATTTTTTGATCAGATGCGTAGTTCTCGAGATATATCAAGATATTTAAAAGTTCCGAAGCCGCACCAACATAATAGAGATACAGAAACACCGTGGCCCCTTTCTTTGAGATAACTCTGCACTATTGCGAGCTGCAAATGCCACTTCCAGCTTAGCTGTGCAGAGGAAGAACAACAAGAAGAAGAAATATCTCGAAATATGTCCGTCAGGCCAGTTCCTTTGAGCTGAATCTGCAAATATCTCGGAAACGAAGCGAGCTATGGCAAAATGTTAAGAGACGTTTTTTGTAGAGAATTATGTTTCCTACAATTTATGTTCTATGATATTTTTTGATCAGAAGCGTAGTTTTCGAGATATATCGAGATATTTAAAAGTTCCGAAGCCGCACCAACATAATAAAGATACAGAAACACCGTGGCCCCTTTCTTTGAGATAACTGTGCACTAGTGCGAGCCGCAAATGCCACTTCCAGCTTAGCTGTGCAGAAGAAGAACAACAAGAAGAAGAAATATCTCGAAATATGTCCGTCAGGCCCCTTCCCTTGAGATAAATCTGCAAATATCTCGGAAACGAAGCGAGCTATGGCAAAATGTTAAGAGACCGTTTTTGTAGAGAATTAAGTTTCCTACTTTTTATGTTCTATGATATTTTTTGATGAGACGCGTAGTTCTCGAGATATATCAAGATATTTAAAAGTTCCGAAGCCGCACCAACATAATAGAGATACAGAAACACCGTGGCCCCTTTCTTTGAGATAACTCTGCACTATTGCGAGCTGTAAATGCCACTTCCAGCTTAGCGGTGCAGAAGAAGAACAACAAGAAGAAGAAATATCTCGAAATATGTCCGTCAGGCCCCTTCCCTTGAGATATATCTGCAAATATCTCGGAAACGAAGCGAGCTATGGCAAAATGTTAAGAGACCTTTTTTGTAGAGAATTATGTTTCCTACAATTTATGTTCTATGATATTTTTTGATCAGAAGCGTAGTTTTCGAGATATATCGAGATATTTAAAAGTTCCGAAGCCGCACCAACATAATAGAGATACAGAAACACCGTGGCCCCTTTCTTTGAGATATCTCTGCACTAGTGCGAGCCGCAAATGCCACTTCCAGCTTAGCTGTGCAGAAGAAGAACAACAAGAAGAAGAAATATCTCGAAATATGTCCGTCAGGCCCCTTCCCTTGAGATAAATATGCAAATATCTCGGAAACGAAGCGAGCTATGGCAAAATGTTAAGAGACCTTTTTTGTAGAGAATTAAGTTTCCTACTTTTTATGTTCTATGATATTTTTTGATCAGATGCGTAGTTCTCGAGATATATCAAGATATTTAAAAGTTCCGAAGCCGCACCAACATAATAGAGATACAGAAACACCGTGGCCCCTTTCTTTGAGATAACTCTGCACTATTGCGAGCTGCAAATGCCACTTCCAGCTTAGCTGTGCAGAGGAAGAACAACAAGAAGAAGAAATATCTCGAAATATGTCCGTCAGGCCCCTTCCCTTGAGATAAATCTGCAAATATCTCGGAAACGAAGCGAGCTATGGCAAAATGTTAAGAGACCGTTTTTGTAGAGAATTAAGTTTCCTACTTTTTATGTTCTATGATATTTTTTGATGAGACGCGTAGTTCTCGAGATATATCAAGATATTTAAAAGTTCCGAAGCCGCACCAACATAATAGAGATACAGAAACACCGTGGCCCCTTTCTTTGAGATAACTCTGCACTAGTGCGAGCTCCAAATGCCACTTCCAGCTTAGCTGTGCAGAAGAAGAACAACAAGAAGAAGAAATATCTCGAAATATGTCCGTCAGGCCCCTTCCCTTGACATAAATCTGCAAATATCTCGGAAACGAAGCGAGCTATGGCAAAATGTTAAGAGACCTTATTTGTAGAGAATTAAGTTTCCTACTTTTTACGTTCTATGATATTTTTTGATCAGATGCGTAGTTCTCGAGATATATCAAGATATTTAAAACTTCCGAAGCCGCACCAACATAATAGAGATACAGAAACACCGTGGCCCCTTTCTTTGAGATAACTCTGCACTATTGCGAGCTGTAAATGCCACTTCCAGCTTAGCGGTGCAGAAGAAGAACAACAAGAAGAAGAAATATCTCGAAATATGTCCGTCAGGCCCCTTCCCTTGAGATATATCTGCAAATATCTCGGAAACGAAGCGAGCTATGGCAAAATGTTAAGAGACCTTTTTTGTAGAGAATTATGTTTCCTACAATTTATGTTCTATGATATTTTTTGATCAGAAGCGTAGTTTTCGAGATATATCGAGATATTTAAAAGTTCCGAAGCCGCACCAACATAATAGAGATACAGAAACACCGTGGCCCCTTTCTTTGAGATATCTCTGCACTAGTGCGAGCCGCAAATGCCACTTCCAGCTTAGCTGTGCAGAAGAAGAACAACAAGAAGAAGAAATATCTCGAAATATGTCCGTCAGGCCCCTTCCCTTGAGATAAATATGCAAATATCTCGGAAACGAAGCGAGCTATGGCAAAATGTTAAGAGACCTTTTTTGTAGAGAATTAAGTTTCCTACTTTTTATGTTCTATGATATTTTTTGATCAGATGCGTAGTTCTCGAGATATATCAAGATATTTAAAAGTTCCGAAGCCGCACCAACATAATAGAGATACAGAAACACCGTGGCCCCTTTCTTTGAGATAACTCTGCACTATTGCGAGCTGCAAATGCCACTTCCAGCTTAGCTGTGCAGAGGAAGAACAACAAGAAGAAGAAATATCTCGAAATATGTCCGTCAGGCCCCTTCCCTTGAGATAAATCTGCAAATATCTCGGAAACGAAGCGAGCTATGGCAAAATGTTAAGAGACCGTTTTTGTAGAGAATTAAGTTTCCTACTTTTTATGTTCTATGATATTTTTTGATGAGACGCGTAGTTCTCGAGATATATCAAGATATTTAAAAGTTCCGAAGCCGCACCAACATAATAGAGATACAGAAACACCGTGGCCCCTTTCTTTGAGATATCTCTGCACTATTGCGAGCTGCAAATGCCACTTCCAGCTTAGCTGTGCAGAAGAAGAACAACAAGAAGAAGAAATATCTCGAAATATGTCCGTCAGGCCTCTTCCCTTGACATAAATCTGCAAATATCTCGGAAACGAAGCGAGCTATGGCAAAATGTTAAGAGACCTTATTTGTAGAGAATTAAGTTTCCTACTTTTTACGTTCTATGATATTTTTTGATCAGATGCGTAGTTCTCGAGATATATCAAGATATTTAAAACTTCCGAAGCCGCACCAACATAATAGAGATACAGAAACACCGTGGCCCCTCTCTTTGAGATAACTCTGCACTATTGCGAGCTGGAAATGCCACTTCCAGTTTAGCTGTGCAGAAGAAGAACAACAAGAAGCAAAAATATCTCGAAATATGTCCGTTAGGCCCCTTCCCTTGAGATAAATCTGCAAATATCTCGGAAACGAAGCGAGCTATGGCAAAATGTTGAGAGACCTTTTTTGTAGAGAATTATGTTTCCTACAATTTATGTTCTATGATATTTTTTGATCAGAAGCGTAGTTTTCGAGATATATCGAGATATTTAAAAGTTCCGAAGCCGCACCAACATAATAGAGATACAGAAACACCGTGGCCCCTTTCTTTGAGATAACTGTGCACTAGTGCGAGCCGCAAATGCCACTTCCAGCTTAGCTGTGCAGAAGAAGAACAACAAGAAGAAGAAATATCTCGAAATATGTCCGTCAGGCCCCTTCCCTTGAGATAAATCTGCAAATATCTCGAAAACGAAGCGAGCTATGGCAAAATGTTAAGAGACCGTTTTTGTAGAGAATTAAGTTTCCTACTTTTTATGTTCTATGATATTTTTTGATCAGACGCGTAGTTCTCGAGATATATCAAGATATTTAAAAGTTCCGAAGCCGCACCAACATAATAGAGATACAGAAACACCGTGGCCCCTTTCTTTGAGATAACTCTGCACTATTGCGAGCTGCAAATGCCACTTCCAGCTTAGCTGTGCAGAAGAAGAACAACAAGAAGAAGAAATATCTCGAAATATGTCCGTCAGGCCCCTTCCCTTGAGATAAATCTGCAAATATCTCGGAAACGAAGAGAGCTATGGCAAAATGTTAAGAGACCTTTTTTGTAGAGAATTAAGTTTCCTACTTTTCATGTTCTATGATATTTTTTGATCAGATGCGTAGTTCTCGAGATATATCAAGATATTTAAAAGTTCAGAAGCCGCACCAACATAATAGAGATACAGAAACACCGTGGCCCCTTTCTTTGAGATAACTCTGCACTAGTACGAGCCGCAAATGCCACTTCCAGCTTAGCTGTGCAGAAGAAGAACAACAAGAAGAAGAAATATCTCGAAATATGTCCGTCAGGCCCCTTCCCTTGAGATAAATCTGCAAATATCTCGGAAACGAAGCGAGCTATGGCAAAATGTTAAGAGACCTTTTTGTAGAGAATTATGTTTCCTACTTTTTATGTTCTATGATATTTTTTGATCAGACCCGTAGTTCTCGAGATATATCAAGATATTTAAAAGTTCCGAAGCCGCACCAACATAATAGAGATACAGAAACACCGTGGCCCCTTTCTTTGAGATAACTCTGCACTAGTGCGAGCCGCAAATGCCACTTCCAGCTTAGCTGTGCAGAAGAAGAACAACAAGAAGAAGAAATATCTCGAAATATGTCCGTCAGGCCCCTTCCCTTGAGATACATCTGCAAATATCTCGGAAACGAAGCGAGCTATGGCAAAATGTTAAGAGACCTTTTTTGTAGAGAATTAAGTTTCCTACTTTTTATGTTCTATGATATTTTTTGATCAGATGCGTAGTTCTCGAGATATATCAAGATATTTAAAAGTTCCGAAGCCGCACCAACATAATAGAGATACAGAAACACCGTGGCCCCTCTCTTTGAGATAACTCTGCACTATTGCGAGCTGGAAATGCCACTTCCAGTTTAGCTGTGCAGAAGAAGAACAACAAGAAGCAAAAATATCTCGAAATATGTCCGTTAGGCCCCTTCCCTTGAGATAAATCTGCAAATATCTCGGAAACGAAGCGAGCTATGGCAAAATGTTAAGAGACCTTATTTGTAGAGAATTAAGTTTCCTACCTTTTACGTTCTATGATATTTTTTGATCAGATGCGTAGTTCTCGAGATATATCAAGATATTTAAAAGTTCCGAAGCCGCACCAACATAATAGAGATACAGAAACACCGTGGCCCCTTTCTTTGAGATAACTCTGCACTATTGCGAGCTGCAAATGCCACTTCCAGCTTAGCTGTGCAGAAGAAGAACAACAAGAAGAAGAAATATCTCGAAATATGTCCGTTAGGCCCCTTCCCTTGAGATAAATCTGCAAATATCTCGGAAACGAAGCGAGCTATGGCAAAATGTTAAGAGACCTTTTTTGTAGAGAATTAAGTTTCCTACTTTTTATGTTCTATGCTATTTTTTGATCAGATGCGTAGTTCTCGAGATATATCAAGATATTTAAAAGTTCCGAAGCCGCACCAACATAATAGAGATACAGAAACACCGTGGCCCCTTTCTTTGAGATAACTCTGCACTATTGCGAGCTGCAAATGCCACTTCCAGCTTAGCTGTGCAGAAGAAGAACAACAAGATGAAGAAATATTTCGAAATATGTCCGTTAGGCCCCTTCCCTTGAGATAAATCTGCAAATATCTCGGAAACGAAGAGAGCTATGGCAAAATGTTAAGAGACCTTTTTTGTAGAGAATTACGTTTCCTACTTTTTATGTTCTATGATATTTTTTGATCAGATGCGTAGTTCTCGAGATATATCAAGATATTTAAAAGTTCCGAAGCCGCATCAACATAATAGAGATACAGAAACACCGTGGCCCCTTTCTTTGAGATATCTCTGCACTATTGCGAGCTGCAAATGCCACTTCCAGCTTAGCTGTGCAGAAGAAGAACAACAAGAAGAAGAAATATCTCGAAATATGTCCGTCAGGCCTCTTCCCTTGACATAAATCTGCAAATATCTCGGAAACGAAGCGAGCTATGGCAAAATGTTAAGAGACCTTATTTGTAGAGAATTAAGTTTCCTACTTTTTACGTTCTATGATATTTTTTGATCAGATGCGTAGTTCTCGAGATATATCAAGATATTTAAAACTTCCGAAGCCGCACCAACATAATAGAGATACAGAAACACCGTGGCCCCTCTCTTTGAGATAACTCTGCACTATTGCGAGCTGGAAATGCCACTTCCAGTTTAGCTGTGCAGAAGAAGAACAACAAGAAGCAAAAATATCTCGAAATATGTCCGTTAGGCCCCTTCCCTTGAGATAAATCTGCAAATATCTCGGAAACGAAGCGAGCTATGGCAAAATGTTAAGAGACCTTTTTTGTAGAGAATTATGTTTCCTGCAATTTATGTTCTATGATATTTTTTGATCAGAAGCGTAGTTTTCGAGATATATCGAGATATTTAAAAGTTCCGAAGCCGCACCAACATAATAGAGATACAGAAACACCGTGGCCCCTTTCTTTGAGATAACTGTGCACTAGTGCGAGCCGCAAATGCCACTTCCAGCTTAGCTGTGCAGAAGAAGAACAACAAGAAGAAGAAATATCTCGAAATATGTCCGTCAGGCCCCTTCCCTTGAGATAAATCTGCAAATATCTCGGAAACGAAGCGAGCTATGGCAAAATGTTAAGAGACCGTTTTTGTAGAGAATTAAGTTTCCTACTTTTTATGTTCTATGATATTTTTTGATCAGACGCGTAGTTCTCGAGATATATCAAGATATTTAAAAGTTCCGAAGCCGCACCAACATAATAGAGATACAGAAACACCGTGGCCCCTTTCTTTGAGATAACTCTGCACTATTGCGAGCTGCAAATGCCACTTCCAGCTTAGCTGTGCAGAAGAAGAACAACAAGAAGAAGAAATATCTCGAAATATGTCCGTCAGGCCCCTTCCCTTGAGATAAATCTGCAAATATCTCGGAAACGAAGAGAGCTATGGCAAAATGTTAAGAGACCTTTTTTGTAGAGAATTAAGTTTCCTACTTTTCATGTTCTATGATATTTTTTGATCAGATGCGTAGTTCTCGAGATATATCAAGATATTTAAAAGTTCAGAAGCCGCACCAACATAATAGAGATACAGAAACACCGTGGCCCCTTTCTTTGAGATAACTCTGCACTAGTACGAGCCGCAAATGCCACTTCCAGCTTAGCTGTGCAGAAGAAGAACAACAAGAAGAAGAAATATCTCGAAATATGTCCGTCAGGCCCCTTCCCTTGAGATAAATCTGCAAATATCTCGGAAACGAAGCGAGCTATGGCAAAATGTTAACAGACCTTTTTGTAGAGAATTATGTTTCCTACTTTTTATGTTCTATGATATTTTTTGATCAGACCCGTAGTTCTCGAGATATATCAAGATATTTAAAAGTTCCGAAGCCGCACCAACATAATAGAGATACAGAAACACCGTGGCCCCTTTCTTTGAGATAACTCTGCACTATTGCGAGCTGCAAATGCCACTTCCAGCTTAGCTGTGCAGAAGAAGAACAACAAGAAGAAGAAATATCTCGAAATATGTCCGTTAGGCCCCTTCCCTTGAGATAAATCTGCAAATATATCGGAAACGAAGCGAGCTATGGCAAAATGTTAAGAGACCTTTTTTGTAGAGAATTAAGTTTCCTACTTTTTATGTTCTATGCTATTTTTTGATCAGATGCGTAGTTCTCGAGATATATCAAGATATTTAAAAGTTCTGAAGCCGCACCAACATAATAGAGATACAGAAACACCGTGGCCCCTTTCTTTGAAATAACTCTGCACTATTGCGAGCTGCAAATGCCACTTCCAGCTTAGCTGTGCAGAAGAAGAACAACAAGATGAAGAAATATTTCGAAATATGTCCGTTAGGCCCCTTCCCTTGAGATAAATCTGCAAATATCTCGGAAACGAAGAGAGCTATGGCAAAATGTTAAGAGACCTTTTTTGTAGAGAATTACGTTTCCTACTTTTTATGTTCTATGATATTTTTTGATCAGATGCGTAGTTCTCGAGATATATCAAGATATTTAAAAGTTCCGAAGCCGCACCAACATAATAGAGATACAGAAACACCGTGGCCCCTTTCTTTGAGATAACTCTGCACTATTGCGAGCTGGAAATGCCACTTCCAGTTTAGGTGTGCAGAAGAAGAACAACAAGAAGAAGAAATATCTCGAAATATGTCCGTCAGGCCAGTTCCTTTGAGCTGAATCTGCAAATATCTCGGAAACGAAGCGAGCTATGGCAAAATGTTAAGAGACGTTTTTTGTAGAGAATTATGTTTCCTACAATTTATGTTCTATGATATTTTTTGATCAGAAGCGTAGTTTTCGAGATATATCGAGATATTTAAAAGTTCCGAAGCCGCACCAACATAATAAAGATACAGAAACACCGTGGCCCCTTTCTTTGAGATAACTGTGCACTAGTGCGAGCCGCAAATGCCACTTCCAGCTTAGCTGTGCAGAAGAAGAACAACAAGAAGAAGAAATATCTCGAAATATGTCCGTCAGGCCCCTTCCCTTGAGATAAATCTGCAAATATCTCGGAAACGAAGCGAGCTATGGCAAAATGTTAAGAGACCGTTTTTGTAGAGAATTAGGTTTCCTACTTTTTATGTTCTATGATATTTTTTGATGAGACGCGTAGTTCTCGAGATATATCAAGATATTTAAAAGTTCCGAAGCCGCACCAACATAATAGAGATACAGAAACACCGTGGCCCCTTTCTTTGAGATAACTCTGCACTAGTGCGAGCCGCAAATGCCACTTCCAGCTTAGCTGTGCAGAAGAAGAACAACAAGAAGAAGAAATATCTCGAAATATGTCCGTCAGGCCCCTTCCCTTGAGATAAATATGCAAATATCTCGGAAACGAAGCGAGCTATGGCAAAATGTTAAGAGACCTTTTTTGTAGAGAATTAAGTTTCCTACTTTTTATGTTCTATAATATTTTTTGATCAGATGCGTAGTTCTCGAGATATATCAAGATATTTAAAAGTTCCGAAGCCGCACCAACATAATAGAGATACAGAAACACCGTGGCCCCTTTCTTTGAGATAACTCTGCACTATTGCGAGCTGCAAATGCCACTTCCAGCTTAGCTGTGCAGAGGAAGAACAACAAGAAGAAGAAATATCTCGAAATATGTCCGTCAGGCCAGTTCCTTTGAGCTGAATCTGCAAATATCTCGGAAACGAAGCGAGCTATGGCAAAATGTTAAGAGACGTTTTTTGTAGAGAATTATGTTTCCTACAATTTATGTTCTATGATATTTTTTGATCAGAAGCGTAGTTTTCGAGATATATCGAGATATTTAAAAGTTCCGAAGCCGCACCAACATAATAAAGATACAGAAACACCGTGGCCCCTTTCTTTGAGATAACTGTGCACTAGTGCGAGCCGCAAATGCCACTTCCAGCTTAGCTGTGCAGAAGAAGAACAACAAGAAGAAGAAATATCTCGAAATATGTCCGTCAGGCCCCTTCCCTTGAGATAAATCTGCAAATATCTCGGAAACGAAGCGAGCTATGGCAAAATGTTAAGAGACCGTTTTTGTAGAGAATTAAGTTTCCTACTTTTTATGTTCTATGATATTTTTTGATGAGACGCGTAGTTCTCGAGATATATCAAGATATTTAAAAGTTCCGAAGCCGCACCAACATAATAGAGATACAGAAACACCGTGGCCCCTTTCTTTGAGATAACTCTGCACTAGTGCGAGCTCCAAATGCCACTTCCAGCTTAGCTGTGCAGAAGAAGAACAACAAGAAGAAGAAATATCTCGAAATATGTCCGTCAGGCCCCTTCCCTTGACATAAATCTGCAAATATCTCGGAAACGAAGCGAGCTATGGCAAAATGTTAAGAGACCTTATTTGTAGAGAATTAAGTTTCCTACTTTTTACGTTCTATGATATTTTTTGATCAGATGCGTAGTTCTCGAGATATATCAAGATATTTAAAACTTCCGAAGCCGCACCAACATAATAGAGATACAGAAACACCGTGGCCCCTTTCTTTGAGATAACTCTGCACTATTGCGAGCTGTAAATGCCACTTCCAGCTTAGCGGTGCAGAAGAAGAACAACAAGAAGAAGAAATATCTCGAAATATGTCCGTCAGGCCCCTTCCCTTGAGATATATCTGCAAATATCTCGGAAACGAAGCGAGCTATGGCAAAATGTTAAGAGACCTTTTTTGTAGAGAATTATGTTTCCTACAATTTATGTTCTATGATATTTTTTGATCAGAAGCGTAGTTTTCGAGATATATCGAGATATTTAAAAGTTCCGAAGCCGCACCAACATAATAGAGATACAGAAACACCGTGGCCCCTTTCTTTGAGATATCTCTGCACTAGTGCGAGCCGCAAATGCCACTTCCAGCTTAGCTGTGCAGAAGAAGAACAACAAGAAGAAGAAATATCTCGAAATATGTCCGTCAGGCCCCTTCCCTTGAGATAAATATGCAAATATCTCGGAAACGAAGCGAGCTATGGCAAAATGTTAAGAGACCTTTTTTGTAGAGAATTAAGTTTCCTACTTTTTATGTTCTATGATATTTTTTGATCAGATGCGTAGTTCTCGAGATATATCAAGATATTTAAAAGTTCCGAAGCCGCACCAACATAATAGAGATACAGAAACACCGTGGCCCCTTTCTTTGAGATAACTCTGCACTATTGCGAGCTGCAAATGCCACTTCCAGCTTAGCTGTGCAGAGGAAGAACAACAAGAAGAAGAAATATCTCGAAATATGTCCGTCAGGCCCCTTCCCTTGAGATAAATCTGCAAATATCTCGGAAACGAAGCGAGCTATGGCAAAATGTTAAGAGACCGTTTTTGTAGAGAATTAAGTTTCCTACTTTTTATGTTCTATGATATTTTTTGATGAGACGCGTAGTTCTCGAGATATATCAAGATATTTAAAAGTTCCGAAGCCGCACCAACATAATAGAGATACAGAAACACCGTGGCCCCTTTCTTTGAGATAACTCTGCACTAGTGCGAGCTCCAAATGCCACTTCCAGCTTAGCTGTGCAGAAGAAGAACAACAAGAAGAAGAAATATCTCGAAATATGTCCGTCAGGCCCCTTCCCTTGACATAAATCTGCAAATATCTCGGAAACGAAGCGAGCTATGGCAAAATGTTAAGAGACCTTATTTGTAGAGAATTAAGTTTCCTACTTTTTACGTTCTATGATATTTTTTGATCAGATGCGTAGTTCTCGAGATATATCAAGATATTTAAAACTTCCGAAGCCGCACCAACATAATAGAGATACAGAAACACCGTGGCCCCTTTCTTTGAGATAACTCTGCACTATTGCGAGCTGTAAATGCCACTTCCAGCTTAGCGGTGCAGAAGAAGAACAACAAGAAGAAGAAATATCTCGAAATATGTCCGTCAGGCCCCTTCCCTTGAGATATATCTGCAAATATCTCGGAAACGAAGCGAGCTATGGCAAAATGTTAAGAGACCTTTTTTGTAGAGAATTATGTTTCCTACAATTTATGTTCTATGATATTTTTTGATCAGAAGCGTAGTTTTCGAGATATATCGAGATATTTAAAAGTTCCGAAGCCGCACCAACATAATAGAGATACAGAAACACCGTGGCCCCTTTCTTTGAGATATCTCTGCACTAGTGCGAGCCGCAAATGCCACTTCCAGCTTAGCTGTGCAGAAGAAGAACAACAAGAAGAAGAAATATCTCGAAATATGTCCGTCAGGCCCCTTCCCTTGAGATAAATATGCAAATATCTCGGAAACGAAGCGAGCTATGGCAAAATGTTAAGAGACCTTTTTTGTAGAGAATTAAGTTTCCTACTTTTTATGTTCTATGATATTTTTTGATCAGATGCGTAGTTCTCGAGATATATCAAGATATTTAAAAGTTCCGAAGCCGCACCAACATAATAGAGATACAGAAACACCGTGGCCCCTTTCTTTGAGATAACTCTGCACTATTGCGAGCTGCAAATGCCACTTCCAGCTTAGCTGTGCAGAGGAAGAACAACAAGAAGAAGAAATATCTCGAAATATGTCCGTCAGGCCCCTTCCCTTGAGATAAATCTGCAAATATCTCGGAAACGAAGCGAGCTATGGCAAAATGTTAAGAGACCGTTTTTGTAGAGAATTAAGTTTCCTACTTTTTATGTTCTATGATATTTTTTGATGAGACGCGTAGTTCTCGAGATATATCAAGATATTTAAAAGTTCCGAAGCCGCACCAACATAATAGAGATACAGAAACACCGTGGCCCCTTTCTTTGAGATATCTCTGCACTATTGCGAGCTGCAAATGCCACTTCCAGCTTAGCTGTGCAGAAGAAGAACAACAAGAAGAAGAAATATCTCGAAATATGTCCGTCAGGCCTCTTCCCTTGACATAAATCTGCAAATATCTCGGAAACGAAGCGAGCTATGGCAAAATGTTAAGAGACCTTATTTGTAGAGAATTAAGTTTCCTACTTTTTACGTTCTATGATATTTTTTGATCAGATGCGTAGTTCTCGAGATATATCAAGATATTTAAAACTTCCGAAGCCGCACCAACATAATAGAGATACAGAAACACCGTGGCCCCTCTCTTTGAGATAACTCTGCACTATTGCGAGCTGGAAATGCCACTTCCAGTTTAGCTGTGCAGAAGAAGAACAACAAGAAGCAAAAATATCTCGAAATATGTCCGTTAGGCCCCTTCCCTTGAGATAAATCTGCAAATATCTCGGAAACGAAGCGAGCTATGGCAAAATGTTGAGAGACCTTTTTTGTAGAGAATTATGTTTCCTACAATTTATGTTCTATGATATTTTTTGATCAGAAGCGTAGTTTTCGAGATATATCGAGATATTTAAAAGTTCCGAAGCCGCACCAACATAATAGAGATACAGAAACACCGTGGCCCCTTTCTTTGAGATAACTGTGCACTAGTGCGAGCCGCAAATGCCACTTCCAGCTTAGCTGTGCAGAAGAAGAACAACAAGAAGAAGAAATATCTCGAAATATGTCCGTCAGGCCCCTTCCCTTGAGATAAATCTGCAAATATCTCGAAAACGAAGCGAGCTATGGCAAAATGTTAAGAGACCGTTTTTGTAGAGAATTAAGTTTCCTACTTTTTATGTTCTATGATATTTTTTGATCAGACGCGTAGTTCTCGAGATATATCAAGATATTTAAAAGTTCCGAAGCCGCACCAACATAATAGAGATACAGAAACACCGTGGCCCCTTTCTTTGAGATAACTCTGCACTATTGCGAGCTGCAAATGCCACTTCCAGCTTAGCTGTGCAGAAGAAGAACAACAAGAAGAAGAAATATCTCGAAATATGTCCGTCAGGCCCCTTCCCTTGAGATAAATCTGCAAATATCTCGGAAACGAAGAGAGCTATGGCAAAATGTTAAGAGACCTTTTTTGTAGAGAATTAAGTTTCCTACTTTTCATGTTCTATGATATTTTTTGATCAGATGCGTAGTTCTCGAGATATATCAAGATATTTAAAAGTTCAGAAGCCGCACCAACATAATAGAGATACAGAAACACCGTGGCCCCTTTCTTTGAGATAACTCTGCACTAGTACGAGCCGCAAATGCCACTTCCAGCTTAGCTGTGCAGAAGAAGAACAACAAGAAGAAGAAATATCTCGAAATATGTCCGTCAGGCCCCTTCCCTTGAGATAAATCTGCAAATATCTCGGAAACGAAGCGAGCTATGGCAAAATGTTAAGAGACCTTTTTGTAGAGAATTATGTTTCCTACTTTTTATGTTCTATGATATTTTTTGATCAGACCCGTAGTTCTCGAGATATATCAAGATATTTAAAAGTTCCGAAGCCGCACCAACATAATAGAGATACAGAAACACCGTGGCCCCTTTCTTTGAGATAACTCTGCACTAGTGCGAGCCGCAAATGCCACTTCCAGCTTAGCTGTGCAGAAGAAGAACAACAAGAAGAAGAAATATCTCGAAATATGTCCGTCAGGCCCCTTCCCTTGAGATACATCTGCAAATATCTCGGAAACGAAGCGAGCTATGGCAAAATGTTAAGAGACCTTTTTTGTAGAGAATTAAGTTTCCTACTTTTTATGTTCTATGATATTTTTTGATCAGATGCGTAGTTCTCGAGATATATCAAGATATTTAAAAGTTCCGAAGCCGCACCAACATAATAGAGATACAGAAACACCGTGGCCCCTCTCTTTGAGATAACTCTGCACTATTGCGAGCTGGAAATGCCACTTCCAGTTTAGCTGTGCAGAAGAAGAACAACAAGAAGCAAAAATATCTCGAAATATGTCCGTTAGGCCCCTTCCCTTGAGATAAATCTGCAAATATCTCGGAAACGAAGCGAGCTATGGCAAAATGTTAAGAGACCTTATTTGTAGAGAATTAAGTTTCCTACCTTTTACGTTCTATGATATTTTTTGATCAGATGCGTAGTTCTCGAGATATATCAAGATATTTAAAAGTTCCGAAGCCGCACCAACATAATAGAGATACAGAAACACCGTGGCCCCTTTCTTTGAGATAACTCTGCACTATTGCGAGCTGCAAATGCCACTTCCAGCTTAGCTGTGCAGAAGAAGAACAACAAGAAGAAGAAATATCTCGAAATATGTCCGTTAGGCCCCTTCCCTTGAGATAAATCTGCAAATATCTCGGAAACGAAGCGAGCTATGGCAAAATGTTAAGAGACCTTTTTTGTAGAGAATTAAGTTTCCTACTTTTTATGTTCTATGCTATTTTTTGATCAGATGCGTAGTTCTCGAGATATATCAAGATATTTAAAAGTTCCGAAGCCGCACCAACATAATAGAGATACAGAAACACCGTGGCCCCTTTCTTTGAGATAACTCTGCACTATTGCGAGCTGCAAATGCCACTTCCAGCTTAGCTGTGCAGAAGAAGAACAACAAGATGAAGAAATATTTCGAAATATGTCCGTTAGGCCCCTTCCCTTGAGATAAATCTGCAAATATCTCGGAAACGAAGAGAGCTATGGCAAAATGTTAAGAGACCTTTTTTGTAGAGAATTACGTTTCCTACTTTTTATGTTCTATGATATTTTTTGATCAGATGCGTAGTTCTCGAGATATATCAAGATATTTAAAAGTTCCGAAGCCGCATCAACATAATAGAGATACAGAAACACCGTGGCCCCTTTCTTTGAGATATCTCTGCACTATTGCGAGCTGCAAATGCCACTTCCAGCTTAGCTGTGCAGAAGAAGAACAACAAGAAGAAGAAATATCTCGAAATATGTCCGTCAGGCCTCTTCCCTTGACATAAATCTGCAAATATCTCGGAAACGAAGCGAGCTATGGCAAAATGTTAAGAGACCTTATTTGTAGAGAATTAAGTTTCCTACTTTTTACGTTCTATGATATTTTTTGATCAGATGCGTAGTTCTCGAGATATATCAAGATATTTAAAACTTCCGAAGCCGCACCAACATAATAGAGATACAGAAACACCGTGGCCCCTCTCTTTGAGATAACTCTGCACTATTGCGAGCTGGAAATGCCACTTCCAGTTTAGCTGTGCAGAAGAAGAACAACAAGAAGCAAAAATATCTCGAAATATGTCCGTTAGGCCCCTTCCCTTGAGATAAATCTGCAAATATCTCGGAAACGAAGCGAGCTATGGCAAAATGTTAAGAGACCTTTTTTGTAGAGAATTATGTTTCCTGCAATTTATGTTCTATGATATTTTTTGATCAGAAGCGTAGTTTTCGAGATATATCGAGATATTTAAAAGTTCCGAAGCCGCACCAACATAATAGAGATACAGAAACACCGTGGCCCCTTTCTTTGAGATAACTGTGCACTAGTGCGAGCCGCAAATGCCACTTCCAGCTTAGCTGTGCAGAAGAAGAACAACAAGAAGAAGAAATATCTCGAAATATGTCCGTCAGGCCCCTTCCCTTGAGATAAATCTGCAAATATCTCGGAAACGAAGCGAGCTATGGCAAAATGTTAAGAGACCGTTTTTGTAGAGAATTAAGTTTCCTACTTTTTATGTTCTATGATATTTTTTGATCAGACGCGTAGTTCTCGAGATATATCAAGATATTTAAAAGTTCCGAAGCCGCACCAACATAATAGAGATACAGAAACACCGTGGCCCCTTTCTTTGAGATAACTCTGCACTATTGCGAGCTGCAAATGCCACTTCCAGCTTAGCTGTGCAGAAGAAGAACAACAAGAAGAAACAATATCTCGAAATATGTCCGTCAGGCCCCTTCCCTTGAGATAAATCTGCAAATATCTCGGAAACGAAGAGAGCTATGGCAAAATGTTAAGAGACCTTTTTTGTAGAGAATTAAGTTTCCTACTTTTCATGTTCTATGATATTTTTTGATCAGATGCGTAGTTCTCGAGATATATCAAGATATTTAAAAGTTCAGAAGCCGCACCAACATAATAGAGATACAGAAACACCGTGGCCCCTTTCTTTGAGATAACTCTGCACTAGTACGAGCCGCAAATGCCACTTCCAGCTTAGCTGTGCAGAAGAAGAACAACAAGAAGAAGAAATATCTCGAAATATGTCCGTCAGGCCCCTTCCCTTGAGATAAATCTGCAAATATCTCGGAAACGAAGCGAGCTATGGCAAAATGTTAACAGACCTTTTTGTAGAGAATTATGTTTCCTACTTTTTATGTTCTATGATATTTTTTGATCAGACCCGTAGTTCTCGAGATATATCAAGATATTTAAAAGTTCCGAAGCCGCACCAACATAATAGAGATACAGAAACACCGTGGCCCCTTTCTTTGAGATAACTCTGCACTATTGCGAGCTGCAAATGCCACTTCCAGCTTAGCTGTGCAGAAGAAGAACAACAAGAAGAAGAAATATCTCGAAATATGTCCGTTAGGCCCCTTCCCTTGAGATAAATCTGCAAATATATCGGAAACGAAGCGAGCTATGGCAAAATGTTAAGAGACCTTTTTTGTAGAGAATTAAGTTTCCTACTTTTTATGTTCTATGCTATTTTTTGATCAGATGCGTAGTTCTCGAGATATATCAAGATATTTAAAAGTTCTGAAGCCGCACCAACATAATAGAGATACAGAAACACCGTGGCCCCTTTCTTTGAAATAACTCTGCACTATTGCGAGCTGCAAATGCCACTTCCAGCTTAGCTGTGCAGAAGAAGAACAACAAGATGAAGAAATATTTCGAAATATGTCCGTTAGGCCCCTTCCCTTGAGATAAATCTGCAAATATCTCGGAAACGAAGAGAGCTATGGCAAAATGTTAAGAGACCTTTTTTGTAGAGAATTACGTTTCCTACTTTTTATGTTCTATGATATTTTTTGATCAGATGCGTAGTTCTCGAGATATATCAAGATATTTAAAAGTTCCGAAGCCGCACCAACATAATAGAGATACAGAAACACCGTGGCCCCTTTCTTTGAGATAACTCTGCACTATTGCGAGC
This sequence comes from Osmia lignaria lignaria, assembly GCF_051020975.1. Lineage (NCBI taxonomy): Eukaryota > Metazoa > Arthropoda > Insecta > Hymenoptera > Megachilidae > Osmia > Osmia lignaria. The sequence goes on from NW_027478164.1 coordinate 1,993,799, forward strand.
TGGAAATGCCACTTCCAGTTTAGGTGTGCAGAAGAAGAACAACAAGAAGAAGAAATATCTCGAAATATGTCCGTCAGGCCAGTTCCTTTGAGCTGAATCTGCAAATATCTCGGAAACGAAGCGAGCTATGGCAAAATGTTAAGAGACGTTTTTTGTAGAGAATTATGTTTCCTACAATTTATGTTCTATGATATTTTTTGATCAGAAGCGTAGTTTTCGAGATATATCGAGATATTTAAAAGTTCCGAAGCCGCACCAACATAATAAAGATACAGAAACACCGTGGCCCCTTTCTTTGAGATAACTGTGCACTAGTGCGAGCCGCAAATGCCACTTCCAGCTTAGCTGTGCAGAAGAAGAACAACAAGAAGAAGAAATATCTCGAAATATGTCCGTCAGGCCCCTTCCCTTGAGATAAATCTGCAAATATCTCGGAAACGAAGCGAGCTATGGCAAAATGTTAAGAGACCGTTTTTGTAGAGAATTAGGTTTCCTACTTTTTATGTTCTATGATATTTTTTGATGAGACGCGTAGTTCTCGAGATATATCAAGATATTTAAAAGTTCCGAAGCCGCACCAACATAATAGAGATACAGAAACACCGTGGCCCCTTTCTTTGAGATAACTCTGCACTAGTGCGAGCCGCAAATGCCACTTCCAGCTTAGCTGTGCAGAAGAAGAACAACAAGAAGAAGAAATATCTCGAAATATGTCCGTCAGGCCCCTTCCCTTGAGATAAATCTGCAAATATCTCGGAAACGAAGCGAGCTATGGCAAAATGTTAAGAGACCGTTTTTGTAGAGAATTAAGTTTCCTACTTTTTATGTTCTATGATATTTTTTGATCAGACGCGTAGTTCTCGAGATATATCAAGATATTTAAAAGTTCCGAAGCCGCACCAACATAATAGAGATACAGAAACACCGTGGCCCCTTTCTTTGAGATAACTCTGCACTATTGCGAGCTGCAAATGCCACTTCCAGCTTAGCTGTGCAGAAGAAGAACAACAAGAAGAAGAAATATCTCGAAATATGTCCGTCAGGCCCCTTCCCTTGAGATAAATCTGCAAATATCTCGGAAACGAAGAGAGCTATGGCAAAATGTTAACAGACCTTTTTTGTAGAGAATTAAGTTTCCTACTTTTCATGTCCTATGATATTTTTTGATCAGATGCGTAGTTCTCGAGATATATCAAGATATTTAAAAGTTCCGAAGCCGCACCAACATAATAGAGATACAGAAACACCGTGGCCCCTTTCTTTGAGATAACTCTGCACTAGTGCGAGCCGCAAATGCCACTTCCAGCTTAGCTGTGCAGAAGAAGAACAACAAGAAGAAGAAATATCTCGAAATATGTCCGTCAGGCCCCTTCCCTTGAGATAAATCTGCAAATATCTCGGAAACGAAGCGAGCTATGGCAAAATGTTAAGAGACCTTATTTGTAGAGAATTAAGTTTCCTACCTTTTACGTTCTATGATATTTTTTGATCAGATGCGTAGTTCTCGAGATATATCAAGATATTTAAAAGTTCCGAAGCCGCACCAACATAATAGAGATACAGAAACACCGTGGCCCCTTTCTTTGAGATAACTCTGCACTATTGCGAGCTGCAAATGCCACTTCCAGCTTAGCTGTGCAGAAGAAGAACAACAAGAAGAAGAAATATCTCGAAATATGTCCGTTAGGCCCCTTCCCTTGAGATAAATCTGCAAATATCTCGGAAACGAAGCGAGCTATGGCAAAATGTTAAGAGACCTTTTTTGTAGAGAATTAAGTTTCCTACTTTTTATGTTCTATGATATTTTTTGATCAGATGCGTAGTTCTCGAGATATATCAAGATATTTAAAAGTTCCGAAGCCGCACCAACATAATAGAGATACAGAAACACCGTGGCCCCTTTCTTTGAGATATCTCTGCACTATTGCGAGCTGCAAATGCCACTTCCAGCTTAGCTGTGCAGAAGAAGAACAACAAGAAGAAGAAATATCTCGAAATATGTCCGTCAGGCCTCTTCCCTTGACATAAATCTGCAAATATCTCGGAAACGAAGCGAGCTATGGCAAAATGTTAAGAGACCTTATTTGTAGAGAATTAAGTTTCCTACTTTTTACGTTCTATGATATTTTTTGATCAGATGCGTAGTTCTCGAGATATATCAAGATATTTAAAACTTCCGAAGCCGCACCAACATAATAGAGATACAGAAACACCGTGGCCCCTCTCTTTGAGATAACTCTGCACTATTGCGAGCTGGAAATGCCACTTCCAGTTTAGCTGTGCAGAAGAAGAACAACAAGAAGCAAAAATATCTCGAAATATGTCCGTTAGGCCCCTTCCCTTGAGATAAATCTGCAAATATCTCGGAAACGAAGCGAGCTATGGCAAAATGTTAAGAGACCTTTTTTGTAGAGAATTATGTTTCCTGCAATTTATGTTCTATGATATTTTTTGATCAGAAGCGTAGTTTTCGAGATATATCGAGATATTTAAAAGTTCCGAAGCCGCACCAACATAATAGAGATACAGAAACACCGTGGCCCCTTTCTTTGAGATAACTGTGCACTAGTGCGAGCCGCAAATGCCACTTCCAGCTTAGCTGTGCAGAAGAAGAACAACAAGAAGAAGAAATATCTCGAAATATGTCCGTCAGGCCCCTTCCCTTGAGATAAATCTGCAAATATCTCGGAAACGAAGCGAGCTATGGCAAAATGTTAAGAGACCGTTTTTGTAGAGAATTAAGTTTCCTACTTTTTATGTTCTATGATATTTTTTGATCAGACGCGTAGTTCTCGAGATATATCAAGATATTTAAAAGTTCCGAAGCCGCACCAACATAATAGAGATACAGAAACACCGTGGCCCCTTTCTTTGAGATAACTCTGCACTATTGCGAGCTGCAAATGCCACTTCCAGCTTAGCTGTGCAGAAGAAGAACAACAAGAAGAAGAAATATCTCGAAATATGTCCGTCAGGCCCCTTCCCTTGAGATAAATCTGCAAATATCTCGGAAACGAAGAGAGCTATGGCAAAATGTTAAGAGACCTTTTTTGTAGAGAATTAAGTTTCCTACTTTTCATGTTCTATGATATTTTTTGATCAGATGCGTAGTTCTCGAGATATATCAAGATATTTAAAAGTTCAGAAGCCGCACCAACATAATAGAGATACAGAAACACCGTGGCCCCTTTCTTTGAGATAACTCTGCACTAGTACGAGCCGCAAATGCCACTTCCAGCTTAGCTGTGCAGAAGAAGAACAACAAGAAGAAGAAATATCTCGAAATATGTCCGTCAGGCCCCTTCCCTTGAGATAAATCTGCAAATATCTCGGAAACGAAGCGAGCTATGGCAAAATGTTAAGAGACCTTTTTGTAGAGAATTATGTTTCCTACTTTTTATGTTCTATGATATTTTTTGATCAGACCCGTAGTTCTCGAGATATATCAAGATATTTAAAAGTTCCGAAGCCGCACCAACATAATAGAGATACAGAAACACCGTGGCCCCTTTCTTTGAGATAACTCTGCACTATTGCGAGCTGCAAATGCCACTTCCAGCTTAGCTGTGCAGAAGAAGAACAACAAGAAGAAGAAATATCTCGAAATATGTCCGTTAGGCCCCTTCCCTTGAGATAAATCTGCAAATATATCGGAAACGAAGCGAGCTATGGCAAAATGTTAAGAGACCTTTTTTGTAGAGAATTAAGTTTCCTACTTTTTATGTTCTATGCTATTTTTTGATCAGATGCGTAGTTCTCGAGATATATCAAGATATTTAAAAGTTCTGAAGCCGCACCAACATAATAGAGATACAGAAACACCGTGGCCCCTTTCTTTGAAATAACTCTGCACTATTGCGAGCTGCAAATGCCACTTCCAGCTTAGCTGTGCAGAAGAAGAACAACAAGATGAAGAAATATTTCGAAATATGTCCGTTAGGCCCCTTCCCTTGAGATAAATCTGCAAATATCTCGGAAACGAAGAGAGCTATGGCAAAATGTTAAGAGACCTTTTTTGTAGAGAATTACGTTTCCTACTTTTTATGTTCTATGATATTTTTTGATCAGATGCGTAGTTCTCGAGATATATCAAGATATTTAAAAGTTCCGAAGCCGCACCAACATAATAGAGATACAGAAACACCGTGGCCCCTTTCTTTGAGATAACTCTGCACTATTGCGAGCTGGAAATGCCACTTCCAGTTTAGGTGTGCAGAAGAAGAACAACAAGAAGAAGAAATATCTCGAAATATGTCCGTCAGGCCAGTTCCTTTGAGCTGAATCTGCAAATATCTCGGAAACGAAGCGAGCTATGGCAAAATGTTAAGAGACGTTTTTTGTAGAGAATTATGTTTCCTACAATTTATGTTCTATGATATTTTTTGATCAGAAGCGTAGTTTTCGAGATATATCGAGATATTTAAAAGTTCCGAAGCCGCACCAACATAATAAAGATACAGAAACACCGTGGCCCCTTTCTTTGAGATAACTGTGCACTAGTGCGAGCCGCAAATGCCACTTCCAGCTTAGCTGTGCAGAAGAAGAACAACAAGAAGAAGAAATATCTCGAAATATGTCCGTCAGGCCCCTTCCCTTGAGATAAATCTGCAAATATCTCGGAAACGAAGCGAGCTATGGCAAAATGTTAAGAGACCGTTTTTGTAGAGAACTAGGTTTCCTACTTTTTATGTTCTATGATATTTTTTGATGAGACGCGTAGTTCTCGAGATATATCAAGATATTTAAAAGTTCCGAAGCCGCACCAACATAATAGAGATACAGAAACACCGTGGCCCCTTTCTTTGAGATAACTCTGCACTAGTGCGAGCCGCAAATGCCACTTCCAGCTTAGCTGTGCAGAAGAAGAACAACAAGAAGAAGAAATATCTCGAAATATGTCCGTCAGGCCCCTTCCCTTGAGATAAATCTGCAAATATCTCGGAAACGAAGCGAGCTATGGCAAAATGTTAAGAGACCGTTTTTGTAGAGAATTAAGTTTCCTACTTTTTATGTTCTATGATATTTTTTGATCAGACGCGTAGTTCTCGAGATATATCAAGATATTTAAAAGTTCCGAAGCCGCACCAACATAATAGAGATACAGAAACACCGTGGCCCCTTTCTTTGAGATAACTCTGCACTATTGCGAGCTGCAAATGCCACTTCCAGCTTAGCTGTGCAGAAGAAGAACAACAAGAAGAAGAAATATCTCGAAATATGTCCGTCAGGCCCCTTCCCTTGAGATAAATCTGCAAATATCTCGGAAACGAAGAGAGCTATGGCAAAATGTTAACAGACCTTTTTTGTAGAGAATTAAGTTTCCTACTTTTCATGTCCTATGATATTTTTTGATCAGATGCGTAGTTCTCGAGATATATCAAGATATTTAAAAGTTCCGAAGCCGCACCAACATAATAGAGATACAGAAACACCGTGGCCCCTTTCTTTGAGATAACTCTGCACTAGTGCGAGCCGCAAATGCCACTTCCAGCTTAGCTGTGCAGAAGAAGAACAACAAGAAGAAGAAATATCTCGAAATATGTCCGTCAGGCCCCTTCCCTTGAGATAAATCTGCAAATATCTCGGAAACGAAGCGAGCTATGGCAAAATGTTAAGAGACCTTTTTTGTAGAGAATTAAGTTTCCTACTTTTTATGTTCTATGATATTTTTTGATCAGATGCGTAGTTCTCGAGATATATCAAGATATTTAAAAGTTCCGAAGCCGCACCAACATAATAGAGATACAGAAACACCGTGGCCCCTCTCTTTGAGATAACTCTGCACTATTGCGAGCTGGAAATGCCACTTCCAGTTTAGCTGTGCAGAAGAAGAACAACAAGAAGCAAAAATATCTCGAAATATGTCCGTTAGGCCCCTTCCCTTGAGATAAATCTGCAAATATCTCGGAAACGAAGCGAGCTATGGCAAAATGTTAAGAGACCTTTTTTGTAGAGAATTATGTTTCCTACTTTTTATGTTCTATGATATTTTTTGATCAGACCCGTAGTTCTCGAGATATATCAAGATATTTAAAAGTTCCGAAGCCGCACCAACATAATAGAGATACAGAAACACCGTGGCCCCTTTCTTTGAGATATCTCTGCACTATTGCGAGCTGCAAATGCCACTTCCAGCTTAGCTGTGCAGAAGAAGAACAACAAGAACAAGAAATATCTCGAAATATGTCCGTCAGGCCCCTTCCCTTGACATAAATCTGCAAATATCTCGGAAACGAAGCGAGCTATGGCAAAATGTTAAGAGACCTTATTTGTAGAGAATTAAGTTTCCTACTTTTTACGTTCTATGATATTTTTTGATCAGATGCGTAGTTCTCGAGATATATCAAGATATTTAAAAGTTCCGAAACCGCACCAACATAATAGAGATACAGAAACACCGTGGCCCCTTTCTTTGAGATATCTCTGCACTATTGCGAGCTGCAAATGCCACTTCCAGCTTAGCTGTGCAGAAGAAGAACAACAAGAAGAAGAAATATCTCGAAATATGTCCGTCAGGCCCCTTCCCTTGAGATAAATCTGCAAATATCTCGGAAACGAAGCGAGCTATGGCAAAATGTTAAGAGACCGTTTTTGTAGAGAATTAAGTTTCCTACTTTTTATGTTCTATGATATTTTTTGATCAGACGCGTAGTTCTCGAGATATATCAAGATATTTAAAAGTTCCGAAGCCGCACCAACATAATAGAGATACAGAAACACCGTGGCCCCTTTCTTTGAGATAACTCTGCACTATTGCGAGCTGCAAATGCCACTTCCAGCTTAGCTGTGCAGAAGAAGAACAACAAGAAGAAGAAATATCTCGAAATATGTCCGTCAGGCCCCTTCCCTTGAGATAAATCTGCAAATATCTCGGAAACGAAGCGAGCTATGGCAAAATGTTAAGAGACCTTTTTTGTAGAGAATTATGTTTCCTACTTTTTATGTTCAATGATATTTTTTGATCAGACCCGTAGTTCTCGAGATATATCAAGATATTTAAAAGTTCCGAAGCCGCACCAACATAATAGAGATACAGAAACACCGTGGCCCCTTTCTTTGAGATAACTCTGCACTAGTGCGAGCCGCAAATGCCACTTCCAGCTTAGCTGTGCAGAAGAAGAACAACAAGAAGAAGAAATATCTCGAAATATGTCCGTCAGGCCAGTTCCTTTGAGCTGAATCTGCAAATATCTCGGAAACGAAGCGAGCTATGGCAAAATGTTAAGATACCTTATTTGTAGAGAATTAAGTTTCCTACTTTTTACGTTCTATGATATTTTTTGATCAGATGCGTAGTTCTCGAGATATATCAAGATATTTAAAAGTTCCGAAGCCGCACCAACATAATAGAGATACAGAAACACCGTGGCCCCTTTCTTTGAGATAACTCTGCACTATTGCGAGCTGTAAATGCCACTTCCAGCTTAGCGGTGCAGAAGAAGAACAACAAGAAGAAGAAATATCTCGAAATATGTCCGTCAGGCCCCTTCCCTTGAGATATATCTGCAAATATCTCGGAAACGAAGCGAGCTATGGCAAAATGTTAAGAGACCTTTTTTGTAGAGAATTATGTTTCCTACAATTTATGTTCTATAATATTTTTTGATCAGAAGCGTAGTTTTCGAGATATATCGAGATATTTAAAAGTTCCGAAGCCGCACCAACATAATAAAGATCCAGAAACACCGTGGACCCTTTCTTTGAGATAACTGTGCACTAGTGCGAGCCGCAAATGCCACTTCCAGCTTAGCTGTGCAGAAGAAGAACAACAAGAAGAAGAAATATCTCGAAATATGTCCGTCAGGCCCCTTCCCTTGAGATAAATCTGCAAATATCTCGGAAACGAAGCGAGCTATGGCAAAATGTTAAGAGACCTTTTTTGTAGAGAATTATGTTTCCTACTTTTTATGTTCTATGATATTTTTTGATCAGACCCGTAGTTCTCGAGATATATCAAGATATTTAAAAGTTCCGAAGCCGCACCAACATAATAGAGATACAGAAACACCGTGGCCCCTTTCTTTGAGATAACTCTGCACTAGTGCGAGCCGCAAATGCCACTTCCAGCTTAGCTGTGCAGAAGAAGAACAACAAGAAGAAGAAATATCTCGAAATATGTCCGTCAGGCCCCTTCCCTTGAGATAAATCTGCAAATATCTCGGAAACGAAGCGAGCTATGGCAAAATGTTAAGAGACCTTTTTTGTAGAGAATTAAGTTTCCTACTTTTTATGTTCTATGATATTTTTTGATCAGATGCGTAGTTCTCGAGATATATCAAGATATTTAAAAGTTCCGAAGCCGCACCAACATAATAGAGATACAGAAACACCGTGGCCCCTCTCTTTGAGATAACTCTGCACTATTGCGAGCTGGAAATGCCACTTCCAGTTTAGCTGTGCAGAAGAAGAACAACAAGAAGCAAAAATATCTCGAAATATGTCCGTTAGGCCCCTTCCCTTGAGATAAATCTGCAAATATCTCGGAAACGAAGCGAGCTATGGCAAAATGTTAAGAGACCTTTTTTGTAGAGAATTATGTTTCCTACTTTTTATGTTCTATGATATTTTTTGATCAGACCCGTAGTTCTCGAGATATATCAAGATATTTAAAAGTTCCGAAGCCGCACCAACATAATAGAGATACAGAAACACCGTGGCCCCTTTCTTTGAGATATCTCTGCACTATTGCGAGCTGCAAATGCCACTTCCAGCTTAGCTGTGCAGAAGAAGAACAACAAGAACAAGAAATATCTCGAAATATGTCCGTCAGGCCCCTTCCCTTGACATAAATCTGCAAATATCTCGGAAACGAAGCGAGCTATGGCAAAATGTTAAGAGACCTTATTTGTAGAGAATTAAGTTTCCTACTTTTTACGTTCTATGATATTTTTTGATCAGATGCGTAGTTCTCGAGATATATCAAGATATTTAAAAGTTCCGAAACCGCACCAACATAATAGAGATACAGAAACACCGTGGCCCCTTTCTTTGAGATATCTCTGCACTATTGCGAGCTGCAAATGCCACTTCCAGCTTAGCTGTGCAGAAGAAGAACAACAAGAAGAAGAAATATCTCGAAATATGTCCGTCAGGCCCCTTCCCTTGAGATAAATCTGCAAATATCTCGGAAACGAAGCGAGCTATGGCAAAATGTTAAGAGACCGTTTTTGTAGAGAATTAAGTTTCCTACTTTTTATGTTCTATGATATTTTTTGATCAGACGCGTAGTTCTCGAGATATATCAAGATATTTAAAAGTTCCGAAGCCGCACCAACATAATAGAGATACAGAAACACCGTGGCCCCTTTCTTTGAGATAACTCTGCACTATTGCGAGCTGCAAATGCCACTTCCAGCTTAGCTGTGCAGAAGAAGAACAACAAGAAGAAGAAATATCTCGAAATATGTCCGTCAGGCCCCTTCCCTTGAGATAAATCTGCAAATATCTCGGAAACGAAGAGAGCTATGGCAAAATGTTAAGAGACCTTTTTTGTAGAGAATTAAGTTTCCTACTTTTCATGTCCTATGATATTTTTTGATCAGATGCGTAGTTCTCGAGATATATCAAGATATTTAAAAGTTCCGAAGCCGCACCAACATAATAGAGATACAGAAACACCGTGGCCCCTTTCTTTGAGATAACTCTGCACTAGTGCGAGCCGCAAATGCCACTTCCAGCTTAGCTGTGCAGAAGAAGAACAACAAGAAGAAGAAATATCTCGAAATATGTCCGTCAGGCCCCTTCCCTTGAGATAAATCTGCAAATATCTCAGAAACGAAGCGAGCTATGGCAAAATGTTGAGAGACCTTTTTTGTAGAGAATTAAGTTTGCTACTTTTTATGTTCTATGATATTTTTTGATCTGATGCGTAGTTCTCGAGATATATCAAGATATTTAAAAGTTCCGAAGCCGCACCAACATAATAGAGATACAGAAACACCGTGGCCCCTCTCTTTGAGATAACTCTGCACTATTGCGAGCTGGACATGCCACTTCCAGTTTAGCTGTGCAGAAGAAGAACAACAAGAAGCAAAAATATCTCGAAATATGTCCGTTAGGCCCCTTCCCTTGAGATAAATCTGCAAATATCTCGGAAACGAAGAGAGCTATGGCAAAATGTTAAGAGACCTTATTTGTAGAGAATTAAGTTTCCTACCTTTTACGTTCTATGATATTTTTTGACCAGATGCGTAGTTCTCGAGATATATCAAGATATTTAAAAGTTCCGAAACCGCACCAACATAATAGAGATACATAAACACCGTGACCCCTTTCTTTGAGATAACTCTGCACTAGTGCGAGCCGCAAATGCCACTTCCAGCTTAGCTGTGCAGAAGAAGAACAACAAGAAGAAGAAATATCTCGAAATATGTCCGTTAGGCCCCTTCCCTTGAGATAAATCTGCAAATATCTCGGAAACGAAGCGAGCTATGGCAAAATGTTAAGAGACCTTTTTTGTAGAGAATTAAGTTTCCTACTTTTTATGTTCTATGATATTTTTCGATCAGATGCGTAGTTCTCGAGATATATCAAGATATTTAAAAGTTCCGAAGCCGCACCAACATAATAGAGATACAGAAACACCGTGGCCCCTTTCTTTGAGATAACTCTGCACTATTGCGAGCTGCAAATGCCACTTCCAGCTTAGCTGTGCAGAAGAAGAACAACAAGAAGAAGAAATATCTCGAAATATGTCCGTTAGGCCCCTTCCCTTGAGATAAATCTGCAAATATCTCGGAAACGAAGCGAGCTATGGCAAAATGTTAAGAGACCTTTTTTGTAGAGAATTATGTTTCCTACAATTTATGCTCTATGATATTTTTTGATCAGAAGCGTAGTTTTCGAGATATATCGAGATATTTAAAAGTTCCGAAGCCGCACCAACATAATAGAGAAACAGAAACACCGTGGCCCCTTTCTTTGAGATAACTCTGCACTAGTGCGAGCCGCAAATGCCACTTCCAGCTTAGCTGTGCAGAAGAAGAACAACAAGAAGAAGAAATATCTCGAAATATGTCCGTCAGGCCCCTTCCCTTGAGATAAATCTGCAAATATCTCGGAAACGAAGAGAACTATGGCAAAATGTTAAGAGACCTTTTTTGTAGAGAATTAAGTTTCCTACTTTTCATGTTCTATGATATTTTTTGATCAGATGCGTAGTTCTCGAGATATATCAAGATATTTAAAAGTTCCGAAGCCGCACCAACATAATAGAGATACAGAAACACCGTGGCCCCTTTCTTTGAGATAACTCTGCACTAGTGCGAGCCGCAAATGCCACTTCCAGCTTAGCTGTGCAGAAGAAGAACAACAAGAAGAAGAAATATCTCGAAATATGTCCGTCAGGCCCCTTCCCTTGAGATAAATCTGCAAATATCTCGGAAACGAAGCGAGCTATGGCAAAATGTTAAGAGACCTTTTTTGTAGAGAATTATGTTTCCTACTTTTTATGTTCTATGATATTTTTTGATCAGACCCGTAGTTCTCGAGATATATGAAGATATTTAAAAGTTCCGAAGCCGCACCAACATAATAGAGATACAGAAACACCGTGGCCCCTTTCTTTGAGATAACTCTGCACTATTGCGAGCTGGAAATGCCACTTCCAGTTTAGCTGTGCAGAAGAAGAACAACAAGAAGCAAAAATATCTCGAAATATGTCCGTTAGGCCCCTTCCCTTGAGATAAATCTGCAAATATCTCGGAAACGAAGCGAGCTATGGCAAAATGTTAAGAGACCTTATTTGTAGAGAATTAAGTTTCCTACCTTTTACGTTCTATGATATTTTTTGATCAGATGCGTAGTTCTCGAGATATATCAAGATATTTAAAAGTTCCGAAGCCGCACCAACATAATAGAGATACAGAAACACCGTGGCCCCTTTCTTTGGGATAACTCTGCACTATTGCGAGCTGCAAATGCCACTTCCAGCTTAGCTGTGCAGAAGAAGAACAACAAGAAGAAGAAATATCTCGAAATATGTCCGTTAGGCCCCTTCCCTTGAGATAAATCTGCAAATATCTCGGAAACGAAGCGAGCTATGGCAAAATGTTAAGAGACCTTATTTGTAGAGAATTAAGTTTCCTACCTTTTACGTTCTATGATATTTTTTGACCAGATGCGTAGTTCTCGAGATATATCAAGATATTTAAAAGTTCCGAAACCGCACCAACATAATAGAGATACATAAACACCGTGACCCCTTTCTTTGAGATAACTCTGCACTAGTGCGAGCCGCAAATGCCACTTCCAGCTTAGCTGTGCAGAAGAAGAACAACAAGAAGAAGAAATATCTCGAAATATGTCCGTTAGGCCCCTTCCCTTGAGATAAATCTGCAAATATCTCGGAAACGAAGCGAGCTATGGCAAAATGTTAAGAGACCTTTTTTGTAGAGAATTAAGTTTCCTACTTTTTATGTTCTATGATATTTTTCGATCAGATGCGTAGTTCTCGAGATATATCAAGATATTTAAAAGTTCCGAAGCCGCACCAACATAATAGAGATACAGAAACACCGTGGCCCCTTTCTTTGAGATAACTCTGCACTATTGCGAGCTGCAAATGCCACTTCCAGCTTAGCTGTGCAGAAGAAGAACAACAAGATGAAGAAATATTTCGAAATATGTCCGTTAGGCCCCTTCCCTTGAGATAAATCTGCAAATATCTCGGAAACGAAGAGAGCTATGGCAAAATGTTAAGAGACCTTTTTTGTAGAGAATTAAGTTTCCTACTTTTTACGTTCTATGATATTTTTTGATCAGATGCGTAGTTCTCGAGATATATCAAGATATTTAAAAGTTCCGAAGCCGCACCAACATAATAGAGATACAGAAACACCGTGGCCCCTTTCTTTGAGATAACTCTGCACTAGTGCGAGCCGCAAATGCCACTTCCAGCTTAGCTGTGCAGAAGAAGAACAACAAGAAGAAGAAATATCTCGAAATATGTCCGTCAGGCCCCTTCCCTTGAGATAAATCTGCAAATATCTCGGAAACGAAGCGAGCTATGGCAAAATGTTAAGAGACCTTTTTTGTAGAGAATTATGTTTCCTACTTTTTATGTTCTATGATATTTTTTGATCAGACCCGTAGTTCTCGAGATATATCAAGATATTTAAAGGTTCCGAAGCCGCACCAACATAATAGAGATACAGAAACACCGTGGCCCCTTTCTTTGAGATAACTCTGCACTAGTGCGAGCCGCAAATGCCACTTCCAGCTTAGCTGTGCAGAAGAAGAACAACAAGAAGAAGAAATATCTCGAAATATGTCCGTCAGGCCCCTTCCCTTGAGATAAATCTGGAAATATCTCGGAAACGAAGCGAGCTATGGCAAAATGTTAAGAGACCTTTTTTGTAGAGAATTAAGTTTCCTACTTTTTATGTTGTATGATATTTTTTGATCAGATGCGTAGTTCTCGAGATATATCAAGATATTTAAAAGTTCCGAAGCCGCACCAACATAATAGAGATACAGAAACACCGTGGCCCCTTTCTTTGAGATAACTCTGCACTATTGCGAGCTGGAAATGCCACTTCCACTTTAGCTGTGCAGAAGAAGAACAACAAGAAGCAAAAATATCTCGAAATATGTCCGTTAGGCCCCTTCCCTTGAGATAAATCTGCAAATATCTCGGAAACGAAGCGAGCTATGGCAAAATGTTAACAGACCTTATTTGTAGAGAATTAAGTTTCCTACCTTTTACGTTCTATGATATTTTTTGATCAGATGCGTAGTTCTCGAGATATATCAAGATATTTAAAAGTTCCGAAGCCGCACCAACATAATAGAGATACAGAAACACCGTGGCCCCTTTCTTTGAGATAACTCTGCACTATTGCGAGCTGCAAATGCCACTTCCAGCTTAGCTGTGCAGAAGAAGAACAACAAGAAGAAGAAATATCTCGAAATATGTGCGTTAGGCCCCTTCCCTTGAGATAAATCTGCAAATATCTCGGAAACGAAGCGGGCTATGGCAAAATGTTAAGAGACCTTTTTTGTAGAGAATTAAGTTTCCTATTTTCTATGTTCTATGATATTTTTTGATCAGATGCGTAGTTCTCGAGATATATCAAGATATTTAAAAGTTCCGAAGCCGCACCAACATAATAGAGATACAGAAACACCGTGGCCCCTTTCTTTGAGATAACTCTGCACTATTGCGAGCTGCAAATGCCACTTCCAGCTTAGCTGTGCAGAAGAAGAACAACAAGATGAAGAAATATTTCGAAATATGTCCGTTAGGCCCCTTCCCTTGAGATAAATCTGCAAATATCTCGGAAACGAAGAGAGCTATGGCAAAATGTTAAGAGACCTTTTTTGTAGAGAATAAAGTTTCCTACTTTTTATGTTCTATGATATTTTTTGATCAGATGCGTAGTTCTCGAGATATATCAAGATATTTAAAAGTTCCGAAGCCGCACCAACATAATAGAGATACAGAAACACCGTGGCCCCTTTCTTTGAGATAACTCTGCACTATTGCGAGCTGTAAATGCCACTTCCAGCTTAGCTGTGCAGAAGAAGAACAACAAGAAGAAGAAATATCTCGAAATATGTCCGTCAGGCCCCTTCCCTTGAGATATATCTGCAAATATCTCGGAAACGAAGCGAACTATGGCAAAATGTTAAGAGACCTTTTTTGTAGAGAATTATGTTTCCTACAATTTATGTTCTATGGTATTTTTTGATCAGAAGCGTAGTTTTCGAGATATATCGAGATATTTAAAAGTTCCGAAGCTGCACCAACATAATAGAGATACAGAAACACCGTGGCCCCTTTCTTTGAGATAACTCTGCACTAGTGCGAGCCGCAAATGCCACTTCCAGCTTAGCAGTGCAGAAGAAGAACAACAAGAAGAAGAAATATCTCGAAATATGTCCGTCAGGCCCCTTCCCTTGAGATAAATCTGCAAATATCTCAGAAACGAAGCGAGCTATGGCAAAATGTTGAGAGACCTTTTTTGTAGAGAATTAAGTTTGCTACTTTTTATATTCTATGATATTTTTTGATCTGATGCGTAGTTCTCGAGATATATCAAGATATTTAAAAGTTCCGAAGCCGCACCAACATAATAGAGATACAGAAACACCGTGGCCCCTCTCTTTGAGATAACTCTGCACTATTGCGAGCTGGAAATGCCACTTCCAGTTTAGCTGTGCAGAAGAAGAACAACAAGAAGCAAAAATATCTCGAAATATGTCCGTTAGGCCCCTTCCCTTGAGATAAATCTGCAAATATCTCGGAAACGAAGCGAGCTATGGCAAAATGTTAAGAGACCTTATTTGTAGAGAATTAAGTTTCCTACCTTTTACGTTCTATGATATTTTTTGACCAGATGCGTAGTCCTCGAGATATATCAAGATATTTAAAAGTTCCGAAACGGCACCAACATAATAGAGATACATAAACACCGTGACCCCTTTCTTTGAGATAACTCTGCACTAGTGCGAGCCGCAAATGCCACTTCCAGCTTAGCTGTGCAGAAGAAGAACAACAAGAAGAAGAAATATCTCGAAATATGTCCGTTAGGCCCCTTCCCTTGAGATAAATCTGCAAATATCTCGGAAACGAAGCGAGCTATGGCAAAATGTTAAGAGACCTTATTTGTAGAGAATTAAGTTTCCTACCTTTTACGTTCTATGATATTTTTTGACCAGATGCGTAGTTCTCGAGATATATCAAGATATTTAAAAGTTCCGAAACCGCACCAACATAATAGAGATACATAAACACCGTGACCCCTTTCTTTGAGATAACTCTGCACTAGTGCGAGCCGCAAATGCCACTTCCAGCTTAGCTGTGCAGAAGAAGAACAACAAGAAGAAGAAATATCTCGAAATATGTCCGTTAGGCCCCTTCCGTTGAGATAAATCTGCAAATATCTCGGAAACGAAGCGAGCTATGGCAA
Source organism: Osmia lignaria lignaria (assembly GCF_051020975.1). Classification (NCBI taxonomy): domain Eukaryota; kingdom Metazoa; phylum Arthropoda; class Insecta; order Hymenoptera; family Megachilidae; genus Osmia; species Osmia lignaria. The sequence goes on from NW_027478164.1 coordinate 2,009,710, forward strand.
AATGTTAAGAGACCTTTTTTGTAGAGAATTATGTTTCCTACAATTTATGTTCTATGATATTTTTTGATCAGATGCGTAGTTCTTGAGATATATCAAGATATTTAAAAGTTCCGAAGCCGCACCAACATAATAGAGATACAGAAACACCGTGGCCCCTTTCTTTGAGATAACTCTGCACTATTGCGAGCTGCAAATGCCACTTCCAGCTTAGCTGTGCAGAAGAAGAACATCAAGAAGAAGAAATATCTCGAAATATGTCCGTCAGGCCCCTTCCCTTGAGATAAATCTGCAAATATCTCGGAAACGAAGAGAGCTATGGCAAAATGTTAAGAGACCTTTTTTGTAGAGAATTAAGTTTGCTACTTTTTATGTTCTATGATATTTTTTGATGTGATGCGTAGTTCTCGAGATATATCAAGATATTTAAAAGTTCCGAAGCCGCACCAACATAATAGAGATACAGAAACACCGTGGCCCCTTTCTTTGAGATAACTCTGCACTATTGCGAGCTGCAAATGCCACTTCCAGCTTAGCTGTGCAGAAGAAGAACAACAAGAAGAAGAAATATCTCGAAGAATGTCCGTTAGGCCCCTTCCCTTGAGATAAATCTGCAAATATCTCGGAAACCAAGCGAGCTATGGCAAAATGTTAAGAGACCTTTTTTGTAGAGAATTATGTTTCCTACAATTTATGTTCTATGATATTTTTTGATCAGAAGCGTAGTTTTCGAGATATATCGAGATATTTAAAAGTTCCGAAGCCGCACCAACATAATAGAGAAACAGAAACACCGTGGCCCCTTTCTTTGAGATAACTCTGCACTAGTGCGAGCCGCCAATGCCACTTCCAGCTTAGCTGTGCAGAAGAAGAGCAACAAGAAGAAGAAATATCTCGAAATATGTCCGTCAGGCCCCTTCCCTTGAGATAAATCTGCAAATATCTCGGAAACGAAGAGAGCTATGGCAAAATGTTAAGAGACCTTTTTTGTAGAGAATTAAGTTTCCTACTTTTCATGTTCTATGATATTTTTTGATCAGATGCGTAGTTCTCGAGATATATCAAGATATTTAAAAGTTCCGAAGCCGCACCAACATAATAGAGATACAGAAACACCGTGGCCCCTTTCTTTGAGATAACTCTGCACTAGTGCGAGCCGCAAATGCCACTTCCAGCTTAGCTGTGCAGAAGAAGAACAACAAGAAGAAGAAATATCTCGAAATATGTCCGTCAGGCCCCTTCCCTTGAGATAAATCTGCAAATATCTCGGAAACGAAGCGAGCTATGGCAAAATGTTAAGAGACATTATTTGTGGAGAATTAAGTTTCCTACTTTTTATGTTCTATGATATTTTTTGATCAGACCCGTAGTTCTCGAGATATATCAAGATATTTAAAAGTTCCGAAGCCGCACCAACATAATAGAGATACCGAAACACCGTGGCCCCTTTCTTTGAGATAACTCTGCACTAGTGCGAGCCGCAAATGCCACTTCCAGCTTAGCTGTGCAGAAGAAGAACAACAAGAAGAAGAAATATCTCGAAATATGTCCGTCAGGCCCCTTCCCTTGAGATAAATCTGCAAATATCTCGGAAACGAAGCGAGCTATGGCAAAATATTAAGAGACCTTTTTTATAGAGAATTAAGTTTCCTACTTTTTATGTTCTATGATATTTTTTGATCAGATGCGTAGTTCTCGAGATATATCAAGATATTTAAAAGTTCCGAAGCCGCACCAACATAATAGAGATACAGAAACACCGTGGCCCCTCTCTTTGAGATAACTCTGCACTATTGCGAGCTGGAAATGCCACTTCCAGTTTAGCTGTGCAGAAGAAGAACAACAAGAAGAAGAAATATCTCGAAATATGTCCGTCAGGCCCCTTCCCTTGAGATAAATCTGCAAATATCTCGGAAACGAAGAGAGCTATGGCAAAATGTTAAGAGACCTTTTTTGTAGAGAATTAAGTTTCCTACTTTTCATGTTCTATGATATTTTTTGATCAGATGCGTAGTTCTCGAGATATATCAAGATATTTAAAAGTTCCGAAGCCGCACCAACATAATAGAGATACAGAAACACCGTGGCCCCTTTCTTTGAGATAACTCTGCACTATTGCGAGCTGTAAATGCCACTTCCAGTTTAGCTGTGCAGAAGAAGAACAACAAGAAGCAAAAATATCTCGAAATATGTCCGTTAGGCCCCTTCCCTTGAGATAAATCTGCAAATATCTCGGAAACGAAGCGAGCTATGGCAAAATGTTAAGAGACCTTATTTGTAGAGAATTAAGTTTCCTACCTTTTACGTTCTATGATATTTTTTGATCAGATGCGTAGTTCTCGAGATATATCAAGATATTTAAAAGTTCCGAAGCCGCACCAACATAATAGAGATACAGAAACACCGTGGCCCCTTTCTTTGAGATAACTCTGCACTATTGCTAGCTGCAAATGCCACTTCCAGCTTAGCTGTGCAGAAGAAGAACAACAAGAAGAAGAAATATCTCGAAATATGTCCGTCAGGCCCCTTCCCTTGAGATAAATCTGCAAATATCTCGGAAACGAAGAGAGGTATGGCAAAATGTTAAGAGACCTTTTTTGTAGAGAATTAAGTTTGCTACTTTTTATGTTCTATGATATTTTTTGATCTGATGCGTAGTTCTCGAGATATATCAAGATATTTAAAAGTTCCGAAGCCGCACCAACATAATAGAGATACAGAAACACCGTGGCCCCTCTCTTTGAGATAACTCTGCACTATTGCGAGCTGGAAATGCCACTTCCAGTTTAGCTGTGCAGAAGAAGAACAACAAGAAGCAAAAATATCTCGAAATATGTCCGTTAGGCCCCTTCCCTTGAGATAAATCTGCAAATATCTCGGAAACGAAGCGAGCTATGGCAAAATGTTAAGAGACCTTATTTGTAGAGAATTAAGTTTCCTACCTTTTACGTTCTATGATATTTTTTGACCAGATGCGTAGTTCTCGAGATATATCAAGATATTTAAAAGTTCCGAAACCGCACCAACATAATAGAGATACATAAACACCGTGACCCCTTTCTTTGAGATAACTCTGCACTAGTGCGAGCCGCAAATGCCACTTCCAGCTTAGCTGTGCAGAAGAAGAACAACAAGAAGAAGAAATATCTCGAAATATGTCCGTTAGGCCCCTTCCGTTGAGATAAATCTGCAAATATCTCGGAAACGAAGCGAGCTATGGCAAAATGTTAAGAGACCTTTTTTGTAGAGAATTATGTTTCCTACAATTTATGTTCTATGATATTTGTTGGTCAGAAGCGTAGTTTTCGAGATATATCGAGATATTTAAAAGTTCCAAAGCCGCACCAACATAATAGAGATACAGAAACACCGTGGCCCCTTTCTTTGAGATAACTCTGCACTAGTGCGAGCCGCAAATGCCACTTCCAGCCTAGCTGTGCAGAAGAAGAACAACAAGAAGAAGAAATATCTCGAAATATGTCCGTCAGGCCCCTTCCCTTGAGATAAATCTGCAAATATCTCGGAAACGAAGCGAGCTATGGCAAAATGTTAAGAGACCTTTTTTGTAGAGAATTAAGTTTCCTACTTTTTATGTTCTATGATATTTTTTGATGTGATGCGTAGTTCTCGAGATATATCAAGATATTTAAAAGTTCCGAAGCCGCACCAACATAATAGAGATACAGAAACACCGTGGCCCCTTTCTTTGAGATAACTCTGCACTATTGCGAGCTGCAAATGCCACTTCCAGCTTAGCTGTGCAGAAGAAGAACAACAAGAAGAAGAAATATCTCGAAGAATGTCCGTTAGGCCCTTCCCTTGAGATAAATCTGCAAATATCTCGGAAACCAAGCGAGCTATGGCAAAATGTTAAGAGACCTTTTTTGTAGAGAATTATGTTTCCTACAATTTATGTTCTATGATATTTTTTGATCAGAAGCGTAGTTTTCGAGATATATCGAGATATTTAAAAGTTCCGAAGCCGCACCAACATAATAGAGAAACAGAAACACCGTGGCCCCTTTCTTTGAGATAACTCTGCACTAGTGCGAGCCGCAAATGCCACTTCCAGCTTAGCTGTGCAGAAGAAGAACAACAAGAAGAAGAAATATCTCGAAATATGTCCGTCAGGCCCCTTCCCTTGAGATAAATCTGCAAATATCTCGGAAACGAAGAGAGCTATGGCAAAATGTTAAGAGACCTTTTTTGTAGAGAATTAAGTTTCCTACTTTTCATGTTCTATGATATTTTTTGATCAGATGCGTAGTTCTCGAGATATATCAAGATATTTAAAAGTTCCGAAGCCGCACCAACATAATAGAGATACAGAAACACCGTGGCCCCTTTCTTTGAGATAACTCTGCACTAGTGCGAGCCGCAAATGCCACTTCCAGCTTAGCTGTGCAGAAGAAGAACAACAAGAAGAAGAAATATCTCGAAATATGTCCGTCAGGCCCCTTCCCTTGAGATAAATCTGCAAATATCTCGGAAACGAAGCGAGCTATGGCAAAATGTTAAGAGACATTATTTGTAGAGAATTAAGTTTCCTACTTTTTATGTTCTATGATATTTTTTGATCAGACCCGTAGTTCTCGAGATATATCAAGATATTTAAAAGTTCCGAAGCCGCACCAACATAATAGAGATACCGAAACACCGTGGCCCCTTTCTTTGAGATAACTCTGCACTAGTGCGAGCCGCAAATGCCACTTCCAGCTTAGCTGTGCAGAAGAAGAACAACAAGAAGAAGAAATATCTCGAAATATGTCCGTCAGGCCCCTTCCCTTGAGATAAATCTGCAAATATCTCGGAAACGAAGCGAGCTATGGCAAAATGTTAAGAGACCTTTTTTGTAGAGAATTAAGTTTCCTACTTTTTATGTTCTATGATATTTTTTTATCAGATGCGTAGTTCTCGAGATATATCAAGATATTTAAAAGTTCCGAAGCCGCACCAACATAATAGAGATACAGAAACACCGTGGCCCCTCTCTTTGAGATAACTCTGCACTATTGCGAGCTGGAAATGCCACTTCCAGTTTAGCTGTGCAGAAGAAGAACAACAAGAAGAAGAAATATCTCGAAATATGTCCGTCAGGCCCCTTCCCTTGAGATAAATCTGCAAATATCTCGGAAACGAAGAGAGCTATGGCAAAATGTTAAGAGACCTTTTTTGTAGAGAATTAAGTTTCCTACTTTTCATGTTCTATGATATTTTTTGATCAGATGCGTAGTTCTCGAGATATATCAAGATATTTAAAAGTTCCGAAGCCGCACCAACATAATAGAGATACAGAAACACCGTGGCCCCTTTCTTTGAGATAACTCTGCACTATTGCGAGCTGGAAATGCCACTTCCAGTTTAGCTGTGCAGAAGAAGAACAACAAGAAGCAAAAATATCTCGAAATATGTCCGTTAGGCCCCTTCCCTTGAGATAAATCTGCAAATATCTCGGAAACGAAGCGAGCTATGGCAAGATGTTAAGAGACCTTATTTGTAGAGAATTAAGTTTCCTACCTTTTACGTTCTATGATATTTTTTGATCAGATGCGTAGTTCTCGAGATATATCAAGATATTTAAAAGTTCCGAAGCCGCACCAACATAATAGAGATACAGAAACACCGTGGCCCCTTTCTTTGAGATAACTCTGCACTATTGCGAGCTGCAAATGCCACTTCCAGCTTAGCTGTGCAGAAGAAGAACAACAAGAAGAAGAAATATCTCGAAATATGTCCGTCAGGCCCCTTCCCTTGAGATAAATCTGCAAATATCTCGGAAACGAAGAGAGCTATGGCAAAATGTTAAGAGACCTTTTTTGTAGAGAATTAAGTTTGCTACTTTTTATGTTCTATGATATTTTTTGATCTGATGCGTAGTTCTCGAGATATATCAAGATATTTAAAAGTTCCGAAGCCGCACCAACATAATAGAGATACAGAAACACCGTGGCCCCTCTCTTTGAGATAACTCTGCACTATTGCGAGCTGGAAATGCCACTTCCAGCCTAGCTGTGCAGAAGAAGAACAACAAGAAGAAGAAATATCTCGAAATATGTCCGTCAGGCCCCTTCCCTTGAGATAAATCTGCAAATATCTCGGAAACGAAGCGAGCTATGGCAAAATGTTAAGAGACCTTTTTTGTAGAGAATTAAGTTTCCTACTTTTTATGTTCTATGATATTTTTTGATCAGATGCGTAGTTCTCGAGATATATCAAGATATTTAAAAGTTCCGAAGCCGCACCAACATAATAGAGATACAGAAACACCGTGGCCCCTTTCTTTGAGATAACTCTGCACTATTGCGAGCTGTAAATGCCACTTCCAGCTTAACTGTGCAGAAGAAGAACAACAAGAAGAAGAAATATCTCGAAATATGTCCGTTAGGCCCCTTCCGTTGAGATAAATCTGCAAATATCTCGGAAACGAAGCGAGCTATGGCAAAATGTTAAGAGACCTTTTTTGTAGAGAATTATGTTTCCTACAATTTATGTTCTATGATATTTGTTGGTCAGAAGCGTAGTTTTCGAGATATATCGAGATATTTAAAAGTTCCAAAGCCGCACCAACATAATAGAGATACAGAAACACCGTGGCCCCTTTCTTTGAGATAACTCTGCACTAGTGCGAGCCGCAAATGCCACTTCCAGCTTAGCTGTGCAGAAGAAGAACAACAAGAAGAAGAAATATCTCGAAATATGTCCGTCAGGCCCCTTCCCTTGAGATAAATCTGCAAATATCTCGGAAACGAAGGGAGCTATGGCAAAATGTTGAGAGACCTTTTTTGTAGAGAATTAAGTTTCCTACTTTTTATGTTCTATGATATTTTTTGATCAGATGCGTAGTTCTTGAGATATATCAAGATATTTAAAAGTTCCGAAGCCGCACCAACATAATAGAGATACAGAAACACCGTGGCCCCTTTCTTTGAGATAACTCTGCACTATTGCGAGCTGCAAATGCCACTTCCAGCTTAGCTGTGCAGAAGAAGAACATCAAGAAGAAGAAATATCTCGAAATATGTCCGTCAGGCCCCTTCCCTTGAGATAAATCTGCAAATATCTCGGAAACGAAGAGAGCTATGGCAAAATGTTAAGAGACCTTTTTTGTAGAGAATTAAGTTTGCTACTTTTTATGTTCTATGATATTTTTTGATCTGATGCGTAGTTCTCGAGATATATCAAGATATTTAAAAGTTCCGAAGCCGCACCAACATAATAGAGATACAGAAACACCGTGGCCCCTCTCTTTGAGATAACTCTGCACTATTGCGAGCTGGAAATGCCACTTCCAGTTTAGCTGTGCAGAAGAAGAACAACAAGAAGCAAAAATATCTCGAAATATGTCCGTTAGGCCCCTTCCCTTGAGATAAATCTGCAAATATCTCGGAAACGAAGCGAGCTATGGCAAAATGTTAAGAGACCTCATTTGTAGAGAATTAAGTTTCCTACCTTTTATGTTCTATGATATTTTTTGACCAGATGCGTAGTTCTCGAGATATATCAAGAGATTTAAAAGTTCCGAAACCGCACCAACATAATAGAGATACATAAACACCGTGACCCCTTTCTTTGAGATAACTCTGCACTAGTGCGAGCCGCAAATGCCACTTCCAGCTTAGCTGTGCAGAAGAAGAACAACAAGAAGAAGAAATATCTCGAAATATGTCCGTTAGGCCCCTTCCCTTGAGATAAATCTGCAAATATCTCGGAAACGAAGCGAGCTATGGCAAAATGTTAAGAGACCTTTTTTGTAGAGAATTAAGTTTCCTACTTTTTATGTTCTATGATATTTTTCGATCAGATGCGTAGTTCTCGAGATCTATCAAGATATTTAAAAGTTCCGAAGCCGCACCAACATAATAGAGATACAGAAACACCGTGGCCCCTTTCTTTGACATAACTCTGCACTATTGCGAGCTGCAAATGCCACTTCCAGCTTAGCTGTGCAGAAGAAGAACAACAAGAAGAAGAAATATCTCGAAATATGTCCGTTAGGCCCCTTCCCTTGAGATAAATCTGCAAATATCTCGGAAACGAAGCGAGCTATGGCAAAATGTTAAGAGACCTTTTTTGTAGAGAATTATGTTTCCTACAATTTATGTTCTATGATATTTTTTGATCAGAAGCGTAGTTTTCGAGATATATCGAGATATTTAAAAGTTCCGAAGCCGCACCAACATAATAGAGAAACAGAAACACCGTGGCCCCTTTCTTTGAGATAACTCTGCACTAGTGCGAGCCGCAAATGCCACTTCCAGCTTAGCTGTGCAGAAGAAGAACAACAAGAAGAAGAAATATCTCGAAATATGTCCGTCAGGCCCCTTCCCTTGAGATAAATCTGCAAATATCTCGGAAACGAAGCGAGCTATGGCAAAATGTTAAGAGACCTTTTTTGTAGAGAATTAAGTTTCCTACTTTTTATGTTCTATGATATTTTTTGATCAGATGCGTAGTTCTCGAGATATATCAAGATATTTAAAAGTTCCGAAGCTGCACCAACATAATAGAGGTACAGAATCACCGTGGCCTCTTTCTTTGAGATAACTCTGCACTATTGCGAGCTGCAAATGCCACTTCGAACTTAGCTGTGCAGAAGAAGAACAACAAGAAGAAGAAATATCTCGAAATATGTCCCTCAGACCCCTTCCCTTGAGATGAATCTGCAAATATCTCGGAAACGAAGCGAGCTATGGCAAAATGTTAAGAGACCTTTTTTGTAGAGAATAATGTTTCCTACAATTTACGTTCTATGATATTTTTCGATCAGAAGCGTAGTTCTCGAGATATATCAAGATATTTAAAAGTTCCGAAGCCGCACCAACATAATAGAGATACAGAAACACCGTGGCCCCTTTCTTTGGGATAACTCTGCACTATTGCGAGCTGCAAATGCCACTTCCAGCTTAGCTGTGCAGAAGAAGAACAACAAGAAGAAGAAATATCTCGAAATATGTCCGTCAGGCCACTTCCCTTGAGATAAATCTGCAAATATCTCGGAAACCAAGCGAGCTATGGCAAAATGTTAAGAGACCTTTTTTGTAGAGAATTATGTTTCCTACTTTTTATGTTCGATGATATTTTTTGATCAGATGCGTAGTTCTCGAGATATATCAAGATATTTAAAAGTTCCGAAGCTGCACCAACATAATAGAGGTACAGAATCACCGTGGCCTCTTTCTTTGAGATAACTCTGCACTATTGCGAGCTGCAAATGCCACTTCGAACTTAGCTGTGCAGAAGAAGAACAACAAGAAGAAGAAATATCTCGAAATATGTCCCTCAGACCCCTTCCCTTGAGATGAATCTGCAAATATCTCGGAAACGAAGCGAGCTATGGCAAAATGTTAAGAGACCTTTTTTGTAGAGAATAATGTTTCCTACAATTTACGTTCTATGATATTTTTCGATCAGAAGCGTAGTTCTCGAGATATATCAATATATTTAAAAGTTCCGAAGCCGCACCAACATAATAGAGATACAGAAACACCGTGGCCCCTTTCTTTGAGATAACTCTGCACTAGTGCGAGCCGCAAATGCCACTTCCAGCTTAGCTGTGCAGAAGAAGAACAACAAGAAGAAGAAATATCTCGAAATATGTCCGTCAGGCCCCTTCCCTTGAGATAAATATGCAAATATCTCGGAAACGAAGCGAGCTATGGCAAAATGTTAAGAGACCTTTTTTGTAGAGAATTAAGTTTCCTACTTTTTATGTTCTATGATATTTTTTGATCAGATGCGTAGTTCTCGAGATATATAAAGATATTTTAAAGTTCCGAAGCCGCACCAACATAATAGAGATACAGAAACACCGTGGCCCCTTTCTTCGAGATAACTCTGCACTATTGCGAGCTGCAAATGCCACTTCCAGCTTAGCTGTGCAGAGGAAGAACAACAAGAAGAAGAAATATCTCGAAATATGTCCGTCAGGCCAGTTCCTTTGAGTTGAATCTGCAAATATCTCGGCAACGAAGCGAGCTATGGCAAAATGTTAAGAGACCTTTTTTGTAGAGAATTATGTTTCCTACAATTTATGTTCTATGATATTTTTTGATCAGAAGCGTAGTTTTCGAGATATATCGAGATATTTAAAAGTTCCGAAGCCGCACCAACATAATAGAGATACAGAAACACCGTGGCCCCTTTCTTTGAGATAACTCTGCACTAGTGCGAGCCGCAAATGCCACTTCCAGCTTAGCTGTGCAGAAGAAGAACAACAAGAAGAAGAAATATCTCGAAATATGTCCGTCAGGCCCCTTCCCTTGAGATAAATCTGCACATATCTCGGAAACGAAGCGAGCTATGGCAAAATGTCAAGAGACCTTTTGTGTAGAGAATTAAGTTTCCTACTTTTCATCTTCTATGATATTTTTTGATCAGATGCGTAGTTCTCGAGATATATCAAGATATTTAAAAGTTCCGAAGCCGCACCAACATAATAGAGATACAGAAACACCGTGACCCCTTTCTTTGAGATAACTCTGCACTATTGCGAGCTGCAAATGCCACTTCCAGCTTAGCTGTGCAGAGGAAGAACAACAAGAAGAAGAAATATCTCGAAATATGTCCGTCAGGCCAGTTCCTTTGAGTTGAATCTGCAAATATCTCGGAAACGAAGCGAGCTATGGCAAAATGTTAAGAGACCTTTTGTGTAGAGAATTAAGTTTCCTACTTTTTATCTTCTATGATATTTTTTGATCAGATGCGTAGTTCTCGAGATATATCAAGATATTTAAAAGTTCCGAAGCCGCACCAACATAATAGAGATACAGAAACACCGTGGCCCCTTTCTTTGGGATAACTCTGCACTATTGCGAGCTGCAAATGCCACTTCCAGCTTAGCTGTGCAGAAGAAGAACAACAAGAAGAAGAAATATCTCGAAATATGTCCGTCAGGCACCTTCCCTTGAGATAAATCTGCAAATATCTCGGAAACGAAGCGAGCTATGGCAAAATGTTAAGAGACCTTATTTGTGGAGAATTAAGTTTCCTACTTTTTATGTTCTATGATATTATTTGATCAGATGCGTAGTTCTCAAATTATATATCAAGATATTTAAAAGTTCCGAAGCCGCACCAACATAATAGAGATACAGAAACACCGTGGCCCCTTTCTTTGAGATAACTCTGCACTATTGCGAGCTGCAAATGCCACTTCCAGCTTAGCTGTGCAGAAGAAGAACAACAAGAAGAAGAAATATCTCGAAATATGTCCGTCAGGCCCCTTCCCTTGAGATAAATCTGCATATATCTCGGAAGCGAAGCGAGCTATGGCAAAATGTTAAGAGACCTTTTTTGTGGAGAATTAAGTTTCCTACTTTTTATGTTCTATGATATTATTTGATCAGATGCGTAGTTCTCGAGATATATCAAGATATTTAAAAGTTCCGAAGCCGCACCAACATAATAGAGATACAGAAACACCGTGGCCCCTTTCTTTGAGATAACTCTGCACTATTGCGAGCTGCAAATGCCACTTCCAGCTTAGCTGTGCAGAAGAAGGACAACAAGAAGAAGAAATATCTCGAAATATGTCCGTCAGGCCCCTTCCCTTGAGATAAATCTGCATATATCTCGGAAGCGAAGCGAGCTATGGCAAAATGTTAAGAGACCTTTTTTGTAGAGAATTATGTTTCCTACACTTTATGTTCTATGATATTTTTTGATCAGAAGCGTAGTTTTCGAGATATATCAAGATATTTAAAAGTTCCGAAGCCGCACCAACATAATAGAGATACAGAAACACCGTGGCCCCTTTCTTTCAGATAACTCTGCACTATTGCGAGCTGGAAATGCCACTTCCAGTTTAGCTGTGCAGAAGAAGAACAACAAGAAGAAGAAATATCTCGAAATATGTCCGTCAGGCCCCTTCCCTTGAGATAAATCTGCATATATCTCGGAAACGAAGCGAGCTATGGCAAAATGTTGAGAGACCTTTTTTGTAGAGAATTAAGTTTTCTACTTTTTATGTTCTATGATATTTTTTGATCAGATGCGTAGTTCTCGAGATATATCAAGATATTTAAAAGTTCCGAAGCCGCACCAACATAATAGAGATACAGAAACACCGTGGCCCCTTTCTTTGAGATAACTCTGCACTATTGCGAGCTGCAAATGCCACTTCCAGCTTAGCTGTGCAGAAGAAGAACAACAAGAAGAAGAAATATCTCGAAATATGTCCGTCAGGCACCTTCCCTTGAGATAAATCTGCAAATATCTCGGAAACGAAGCGAGCTATGGCAAAATGTTAAGCGACTTTATTTGTAGAGAATTAAGTTTCCTACTTTTTACGTTCTATGATATTTTTTGATCAGATGCGTAGTTCTCGAGATATATCAAGATATTTAAAAGTTCCGAAGCCGCACCAACATAATAGAGATACAGAAACACCGTGGCCCCTTTCTTTGAGATAACTCTGCGCTATTGCGAGCTGGAAATGCCACTTCCAGTTTAGCTGTGCAGAAGAAGAACAACAAGAAGAGGAAATATCTCGAAATATGTCCGTCAGGCCCCTTCCCTTGAGATATATCTGCAAATATCTCGGAAACGAAACGAGCTATGGCAAAATGTTAAGAGACCTTTTTTGTAGAGAATTATGTTTCCTACAATTTATGTTCTATGATATTTTTTGATCAGAAGCGTAGTTTTCGAGATATATCGAGATATTTAAAAGATCCGAAGCTGCACCAACATAATAGAGATACAGAAACACCGTGGCCCCTTTCTTTGAGATAACTCTGCACTACTGCGAGCTGCAAATGCCACTTCCAGCTTAGCTGTGCAGAAGAAGAACAACAAGAAGAAGAAATATCTCGAAATATGTCCGTCAGGCCCCTTCCCTCGAGATAAATCTGCAAATATCTCGGAAACGAAGCGAGCTATGGCAAAATGTTAAGAGACCTTTTTTGTAGAGAATTAAGTTTCCTACTTTTTATGTTCTATGATATTTTTTGATCGGATGCGTAGTTCTCGAGATATATCAAGATATTTAAAAGTTCCGAAGCCGCACCAACATAATAGAGATACAGAAACACCGTGGCCCCTTTCTTTGAGATAACTCTGCACTATTGCGAGCTGCAAATGCCACTTCCAGCTTAGCTGTGCAGAAGAAGAACAACAAAAAGAAGAAATATCTCGAAATATGTCCGTCAGGCCCCTTCCCTTGAGATAAATCTGCAAATATCTCGGAAACGAAGCAAGCTATGGCAAAATGTTAAGAGACCTCTTTTGTAGAGAATTAAGTTTCCTACTTTTTATGTTCTATGATATTTTTCGATCAGATGCGTAGTTCTCGAGATATATCAAGATATTTAAAAGTTCCGAAGCCGCACCAACATAATAGAGATACAGACACACCGTGGCCCCTTTCTTTGAGATAACTCTGCACTATTGCGAGCTGCAAATGCCACTTCCAGCTTAGCTGTGCAGAAGAAGAACAACAAGAAGAGGAAATATCTCGAAATATGTCCGTCAGGCCCCTTCCCTTGAGATATATCTGCAAATATCTCGGAAACGAAACGAGCTATGGCAAAATGTTAAGAGACCTTTTTTGTAGAGAATTATGTTTCCTACAATTTATGTTCTATGATATTTTTTGATCAGAAGCGTAGTTTTCGAGATATATCGAGATATTTAAAAGATCCGAAGCTGCACCAACATAATAGAGATACAGAAACACCGTGGCCCCTTTCTTTGAGATAACTCTGCACTAGTGCGAGCCGCAAATGCCGCTTCCAGCTTAGCTGTGCAGAAGAAGAACAACAAGAAGAAGAAATATCTCGAAATATGTCCGTCAGGCCCCTTCCCTTGAGATAAATCTGCAAATATCTCGGAAACGAAGCGAGCTATGGCAAAATGTTAAGAGACATTATTTGTGGAGAATTAAGTTTCCTACTTTTTATGTTCTATGATATTATTTGATCAGATGCGTAGTTCTCGAGATATATCAAGATATTTAAAAGTTCGGAAGCCGCACCAACATAATAGAGATACAGAAACACCGTGGCCCCTTCCTTTGAGATAACTCTGCACTATTGCGAGCTGCAAATGCCACTTCCAGCTTAGCTGTGCAGAAGAAGAACAACAAGAAGAAGAAATATCTCGAAATATGTCCGTCAGGCCCCTTCCCTTGAGATATATCTGCATATATCTCGGAAACGAAGCGAGCTATGGCAAAATGTTGAGAGACCTTTTTTGTAGAGAATTAAGTTTTCTACTTTTTATGTTCTATGATATTTTTTGATCAGATGCGTAGTTCTCGAGATATATCAAGATATTTAAAAGTTCCGAAGCCGCACCAACATAATAGAGATACAGAAACACCGTGGCCCCTTTCTTTGAGATAACTCGGCACTACTGCGAGCTGGAAATGCCACTTCCAGTTTAGCTGTGCAGAAGAAGAACAACAAGAAGAGGAAATATCTCGAAATATGTCCGTCAGGCCCCTTCCCTTGAGATATATCTGCAAATATCTCGGAAACGAAACGAGCTATGGCAAAATGTTAAGAGACCTTTTTTGTAGAGAATTATGTTTCCTACAATTTATGTTCTATGATATTTTTTGATCAGAAGCGTTGTTTTCGAGATATATCGAGATATTTAAAAGATCCGAAGCTGCACCAACATAATAGAGATACAGAAACACCGTGGCCCCTTTCTTTGAGATAACTCTGCACTAGTGCGAGCCGCAAATGCCGCTTCCAGCTTAGCTGTGCAGAAGAAGAACAACAAGAAGAAGAAATATCTCGAAATATGTCCGTCAGGCCCCTTCCCTCGAGATAAATCTGCAAATATCTCGGAAACGAAGCGAGCTATGGCAAAATGTTAAGAGACCTTTTTTGTAGAGAATTAAGTTTCCTACTTTTTATGTTCTATGATATTTTTTGATCGGATGCGTAGTTCTTGAGATATATCAAGATATTTAAAAGTTCCGAAGCCGCACCAACATAATAGAGATACAGAAACACCGTGGCCCCTTTCTTTGAGATAACTCTGCACTATTGCGAGCTGCAAATGCCACTTCCAGCTTAGCTGTGCAGAAGAAGAACAACAAAAAGAAGAAATATCTCGAAATATGTCCGTCAGGCCCCTTCCCTTGAGATAAATCTGCAAATATCTCGGAAACGAAGCGAGGTATGGCAAAATGTTAAGAGACCTCTTTTGTAGAGAATTAAGTTTCCTACTTTTTATGTTCTATGATATTTTTCGATCAGATACGTAGTTCTCGAGATATATCAAGATATTTAAAAGTTCCGAAGCCGCACCAACATAATAGAGATACAGACACACCGTGGCCCCTTTCTTTGAGATAACTCTGCACTATTGCGAGCTGCAAATGCCACTTCCAGCTTAGCTGTGCAGAAGAAGAACAACAAGAAGAAGAAATATCTGGAAATATGTCCGTCAGGCCCCTTCCCTTGAGATAAATCTGCAAATATCTCGGAAACGAAGCGAGCTACGGCAAAATGTTAAGAGACCTTTTTTGTAGAAAATTAGGGTTCCTACTTTTTATGTTCTATGATATTTTTTGATCAAATGCGTAGTTCTCGAGATATATCAAGATATTTAAAAGTTCCGAAGCCGCACCAACATAATAGAGATAGAGAAACACCGTCGCCCCTTTCTTTGAGATAACTCTGCACTACTGCGAGCTGCAAATGCCACTTCCAGCTTAGCTGTGCAGAAGAAGAACAACAAGAAGAAGAAATATCTCGAAATATGTCCGTCAGGCCCCTTCCCTTGAGATAAATCTGCAAATATCTCGGAAACGAAGCGAGCTATGGCAAAATGTTAAGAGACCTGTTTTGTAGAGAATTAAGTTTCCTACTTTTTATGTTCTATGATATTTTCCGATCAGATGCGTAGTTCTCGAGATATATCAAGATATTTAAAAGTTCCGAAGCCGCACCAACATAATAGAGATACAGAAACACCGTGGCCCCTTTCTTTGAGATAACTCTGCACTATTGCGAGCTGCAAATGCCACTTCCAGCTTAGCTGTGCAGAAGAAGAACAACAAGAAGAAGAAATATCTCGAAATATGTCCGTCAGGCCCCTTCCCTTGAGATAAATCTGCAAATATCTCGGAAACGAAGCGAGCTATGGCAAAATGTTAAGAGACCTTATTTGTAGAGAATTAAGTTTCCTACTTTTTATGTTCTATGATATTTTTTGATCGGATGCGTAGTTCTCGAGATATATCAAGATATTTAAAAGTTCCGAAGCCGCACCAACATAATAGAGATACAGAAACACCGTGGCCCCTTTCTTTGAGATAACTCTGCACTATTGCGAGCTGCAAATGCCACTTCCAGCTTAGCTGTGCAGAAGAAGAACAACAAAAAGAAGAAATATCTCGAAATATGTCCGTCAGGCCCCTTCCCTTGAGATAAATCTGCAAATATCTCGGAAACGAAGCGAGCTATGGCAAAATGTTAAGAGACCTCTTTTGTAGAGAATTAAGTTTCCTACTTTTTATGTTCTATGATATTTTTGGATCAGATGCGTAGTTCTCGAGATATATCAAGATATTTAAAAGTTCCGAAGCCGCACCAACATAATAGAGATACAGACACACCGTGGCCCCTTTCTTTGAGATAACTCTGCACTATTGCGAGCTGCAAATGCCACTTCCAGCTTAGCTGTGCAGAAGAAGAACAACAAAAAGAAGAAATATCTGGAAATATGTCCGTCAGGCCCCTTCCCTTGAGATAAATCTGCAAATATCTCGGAAACGAAGCGAGCTATGGCAAAATGTTGAGAGACCTTTTTTGTAGAGAATTAAGTTTCCTACTTTTTATGTTCTATGATATTTTTTGATCAGATGCGTAGTTCTCGAGATATATCAAGATATTTAAAAGTTCCGAAGCCGCACCAACATAATAGAGATACAGAAACACCGTGGCCCCTTTCTTTGAGATAACTCTGCACTATTGCGAGCTGCAAATGCCACTTCCAGCTTAGCTGTGCAGAAGAAGAACAACAAGAAGAAGAAATATCTCGAAATATGTCCGTCAGGCCCCTTCCCTTGAGATAAATCTGCAAATATCTCGGAAACGAAGCGAGCTATGGCAAAATGTTAAGAGACCTTATTTGTAGAGAATTAAGTTTCCTACTTTTTATGTTCTATGATATTTTTTGATCAGATGCGTAGTTCTCGAGATATATCAAGATATTTAAAAGTTCCGAAGCCGCACCAACATAATAGAGATGCAGAAACACCGTGGCCCCTTTCTTTGAGATAACTCTGCGCTATTGCGAGCTGGAAATGCCACTTCCAGTTTAGCTGTGCAGAAGAAGAACAACAAGAAGAGGAAATATCTCGAAATATGTCCGTCAGGCCCCTTCCCTTGAGATATATCTGCAAATATCTCGGAAACGAAACGAGCTATGGCAAAATGTTAAGAGACCTTTTTTGTAGAGAATTATGTTTCCTACAATTTATGTTCTATGATATTTTTTGATCAGAAGCGTAGTTTTCGAGATATATCGAGATATTTAAAAGATCCGAAGCTGCACCAACATAATAGAGATATAGAAACACCGTGGCCCCTTTCTTTGAGATAACTCTGCACTAGTGCGAGCCGCAATTGCCGCTTCCAGCTTAGCTGTGCAGAAGAAGAACAACAAGAAGAAGAAATATCTCGAAATATGTCCGTCAGGCCCCTTCCCTCGAGATAAATCTGCAAATATCTCGGAAACGAAGCGAGCTATGGCAAAATGTTAAGAGACCTTTTTTGTAGAGAATTAAGTTTCCTACTTTTTATGTTCTATGATATTTTTTGATCGGATGCGTAGTTCTCGAGATATATCAAGATATTTAAAAGTTCCGAAGCCGCACCAACATAATAGAGATACAGAAACACCGTGGCCCCTTTCTTTGAGATAACTCTGCACTATTGCGAGCTGCAAATGCCACTTCCAGCTTAGCTGTGCAGAAGAAGAACAACAAAAAGAAGAAATATCTCGAAATATGTCCGTCAGGCCCCTTCCCTTGAGATAAATCTGCAAATATCTCGGAAACGAAGCGAGCTATGGCAAAATGTTAAGAGACCTCTTTTGTAGAGAATTAAGTTTCCTACTTTTTATGTTCTATGATATTTTTCGATCAGATGCGTAGTTCTCGAGATATATCAAGATATTTAAAAGTTCCGAAGCCGCACCAACATAATAGAGATACAGACACACCGTGGCCCCTTTCTTTGAGATAACTCTGCACTATTGCGAGCTGCAAATGCCACTTCCAGCTTAGCTGTGCAGAAGAAGAACAACAAGAAGAAGAAATATCTGGAAATATGTCCGTCAGGCCCCTTCCCTTGAGATAAATCTGCAAATATCTCGGAAACGAAGCGAGCTACGGCAAAATGTTAAGAGACCTTTTTTGTAGAAAATTAGGATTCCTCCTTTTTATGTTCTATGATATTTTTTGATCAGATGCGTAGTTCTCGAGATATATCAAGATATTTAAAAGTTCCGAAGCCGCACCAACATAATAGAGATACAGAAACACCGTGGCCCCTTTCTTTGAGATAACTCTGCACTACTGCGAGCTGCAAATGCCACTTCCAGCTTAGCTGTGCAGAAGAAGAACAACAAGAAGAAGAAATATCTCGAAATATGTCCGTCAGGCCCCTTCCCTTGAGATAAATCTGCAAATATCTCGGAAACGAAGCGAGCTATGGCAAAATGTTAAGAGACCTTATTTGTAGAGAATTAAGTTTCCTACTTTTTATGTTCTATGATATTTTTTGATCAGATGCGTAGTTCTCGAGATATATCAAGATATTTAAAAGTTCCGAAGCCGCACCAACATAATAGAGATACAGAAACACCGTGGCCCCTTTCTTTGAGATAACTCTGCGCTATTGCGAGCTGGAAATGCCACTTCCAGCTTAGCTGTGCAGAAGAAGAACAACAAGAAGAAGAAATATCTCGAAATATGTCCGTCAGGCCCCTTCCCTTGAGATAAATCTGCAAATATCTCGGAAACGAAGCGAGCTATGGCAAAATGTTAAGAGACCTTATTTGTAGAGAATTAAGTTTCCTACTTTTTATGTTCTATGATATTTTTTGATCAGATGCGTAGTTCTCGAGATATATCAAGATATTTAAAAGTTCCGAAGCCGCACCAACATAATAGTGATACAGAAACACCGTGGCCCCTTTCTTTGAGATAACTCTGCGCTATTGCGAGCTGGAAATGCCACTTCCAGTTTAGCTGTGCAGAAGAAGAACAACAAGAAGAAGAAATATCTCGAAATATGTCCGTCAGGCCCCTTCCCTTGAGATAAATCTGCAAATATCTCGGAAACGAAGCGAGCTATGGCAAAATGTTAAGAGACCTTTTTTGTAGAGAATTAAGTTTCCTACTTTTTATGTTCTATGATATTTTTTGATCAGATGCGTAGTTCTCGAGATATATCAAGATATTTAAAAGTTCCCAAGCCGCACCAACATAATAGAGATACAGAAACACCGTGGCCCCTTTCTTTGAGATAACTCCGCACTAGTGCGAGCCGCAAATGCTACTTCCAGCTTAGCTGTGCAGAAGAAGAACAACAAGAAGAAGAAATATCTCGAAATATGTCCGTCAGGCCCCTTCCCTTGAGATAAATCTGCAAATATCTCGGAAACGAAGCGAGCTATGGCAAAATGTTAAGAGACCTTATTTGTAGAGAATTAAGTTTCCTACTTTTTATGTTCTATGATATTTTTTGATCAGATGCGTAGTTCTCGAGATATATCAAGATATTTAAAAGTTCCGAAGCCGCACCAACATAATAGAGATACAGAAACACCGTGGCCCCTTTCTTTGAGATAACTCTGCGCTATTGCGAGCTGGAAATGCCACTTCCAGTTTAGCTGTGCAGAAGAAGAACAACAAGAAGAGGAAATATCTCGAAATATGTCCGTCAGGCCCCTTCCCTTGAGATATATCTGCAAATATCTCGGAAACGAAACGAGCTATGGCAAAATGTTAAGAGACCTTTTTTGTAGAGAATTATGTTTCCTACAATTTATGTTCTATGATATTTTTTGTTCAGAAGCGTAGTTTTCGAGATATATCGAGATATTTAAAAGATCCGAAGCTGCACCAACATAATAGAGATACAGAAACACCGTGGCCCCTTTCTTTGAGATAACTCTGCACTAGTGCGAGCCGCAAATGCCGCTTCCAGCTTAGCTGTGCAGAAGAAGAACAACAAGAAGAAGAAATATCTCGAAATATGTCCGTCAGGCCCCTTCACTCGAGATAAATCTGCAAATATCTCGGAAACGAAGCGAGCTATGGCAAAATGTTAAGAGACCTTTTTTGTAGAGAATTAAGTTTCCTACTTTTTATGTTCTATGATATTTTTTGATCGGATGCGTAGTTCTCGAGATATATCAAGATATTTAAAAGTTCCGAAGCCGCACCAACATAATAGAGATACAGAAACACCGTGGCCCCTTTCTTTGAGAGAACTCTGCACTATTGCGAGCTGCAAATGCCACTTCCAGCTTAGCCGTGCAGAAGAAGAACAACAAAAAGAAGAAATATCTCGAAATATGTGCGTCAGGCCCCTTCCCTTGAGATAAATCTGCAAATATCTCGGAAACGAAGCGAGCTATGGCAAAATGTTAAGAGACCTCTTTTGTAGAGAATTAAGTTTCCTACTTTTTATGTTCTATGATATTTTTGGATCAGATGCGTAGTTCTCGAGATATATCAAGATATTTAAAAGTTCCGAAGCCGCACCAACATAATAGAGATACAGACACACCGTGGCCCCTTTCTTTGAGATAACTCTGCACTATTGCGAGCTGCAAATGCCACTTCCAGCTTAGCTGTGCAGAAGAAGAACAACAAAAAGAAGAAATATCTGGAAATATGTCCGTCAGGCCCCTTCCCTTGAGATAAATCTGCAAATATCTCGGAAACGAAGCGAGCTATGGCAAAATGTTGAGAGACCTTTTTTGTAGAGAATTAAGTTTCCTACTTTTTATGTTCTATGATATTTTTTGATCAGATGCGTAGTTCTCGAGATATATCAAGATATTTAAAAGTTCCGAAGCCGCACCAACATAATAGAGATACAGAAACACCGTGGCCCCTTTCTTTGAGATAACTCTGCACTATTGCGAGCTGCAAATGCCACTTCCAGCTTAGCTGTGCAGAAGAAGAACAACAAGAAGAAGAAATATCTCGAAATATGTCCGTCAGGCCCCTTCCCTTGAGATAAATCTGCAAATATCTCGGAAACGAAGCGAGCTATGGCAAAATGTTAAGAGACCTTATTTGTAGAGAATTAAGTTTCCTACTTTTTATGTTCTATGATATTTTTTGATCAGATGCGTAGTTCTCGAGATATATCAAGATATTTAAAAGTTCCGAAGCCGCACCAACATAATAGAGATACAGAAACACCGTGGCCCCTTTCTTTGAGATAACTCTGCGCTATTGCGAGCTGGAAATGCCACTTCCAGTTTAGCTGTGCAGAAGAAGAACAACAAGAAGAGGAAATATCTCGAAATATGTCCGTCAGGCCCCTTCCCTTGAGATATATCTGCAAATATCTCGGAAACGAAACGAGCTATGGCAAAATGTTAAGAGACCTTTTTTGTAGAGAATTATGTTTCCTACAATTTATGTTCTATGATATTTTTTGATCAGAAGCGTAGTTTTCGAGATATATCGAGATATTTAAAAGATCCGAAGCTGCACCAACATAATAGAGATATAGAAACACCGTGGCCCCTTTCTTTGAGATAACTCTGCACTAGTGCGAGCCGCAAATGCCGCTTCCAGCTTAGCTGTGCAGAAGAAGAACAACAAGAAGAAGAAATATCTCGAAATATGTCCGTCAGGCCCCTTCCCTCGAGATAAATCTGCAAATATCTCGGAAACGAAGCGAGCTATGGCAAAATGTTAAGAGACCTTTTTTGTAGAGAATTAAGTTTCCTACTTTTTATGTTCTATGATATTTTTTGATCGGATGCGTAGTTCTCGAGATATATCAAGATATTTAAAAGTTCCGAAGCCGCACCAACATAATAGAGATACTGAAACACCGTGGCCCCTTTCTTTGAGATAACTCTGCACTATTGCGAGCTGCAAATGCCACTTCCAGCTTAGCTGTGCAGAAGAAGAACAACAAAAAGAAGAAATATCTCGAAATATGTCCGTCAGGCCCCTTCCCTTGAGATAAATCTGCAAATATCTCGGAAACGAAGCGAGCTATGGCAAAATGTTAAGACACCTCTTTTGTAGAGAATTAAGTTTCCTACTTTTTATGTTCTATGATATTTTTCGATCAGATGCGTAGTTCTCGAGATATATCAAGATATTTAAAAGTTCCGAAGCCGCACCAACATAATAGAGATACAGACACACCGTGGCCCCTTTCTTTGAGATAACTCTGCACTATTGCGAGCTGCAAATGCCACTTCCAGCTTAGCTGTGCAGAAGAAGAACAACAAGAAGAAGAAATATCTGGAAATATGTCCGTCAGGCCCCTTCCCTTGAGATAAATCTGCAAATATCTCGGAAACGAAGCGAGCTACGGCAAAATGTTAAGAGACCTTTTTTGTAGAAAATTAGGATTCCTCCTTTTTATGTTCTATGATATTTTTTGATCAGATGCGTAGTTCTCGAGATATATCAAGATATTTAAAAGTTCCGAAGCCGCACCAACATAATAGAGATACAGAAACACCGTGGCCCCTTTCTTTGAGATAACTCTGCGCTATTGCGAGCTGGAAATGCCACTTCCAGCTTAGCTGTGCAGAAGAAGAACAACAAGAAGAAGAAATATCTCGAAATATGTCCGTCAGGCCCCTTCCCTTGAGATAAATCTGCAAATATCTCGGAAACGAAGCGAGCTATGGCAAAATGTTAAGAGACCTTATTTGTAGAGAATTAAGTTTCCTACTTTTTATGTTCTATGATATTTTTTGATCAGATGCGTAGTTCTCGAGATATATCAAGATATTTAAAAGTTCCGAAGCCGCACCAACATAATAGAGATACAGAAACACCGTGGCCCCTTTCTTTGAGATAACTCTGCGCTATTGCGAGCTGGAAATGCCACTTCCAGTTTAGCTGTGCAGAAGAAGAACAACAAGAAGAGGAAATATCTCGAAATATGTCCGTCAGGCCCCTTCCCTTGAGATATATCTGCAAATATCTCGGAAACGAAACGAGCTATGGCAAAATGTTAAGAGACCTTTTTTGTAGAGAATTATGTTTCCTACAATTTATGTTCTATGATATTTTTTGATCAGAAGCGTAGTTTTCGAGATATATCGAGATATTTAAAAGATCCGAAGCTGCACCAACATAATAGAGATACAGAAACACCGTGGCCCCTTTCTTTGAGATAACTCTGCACTAGTGCGAGCCGCAAATGCCGCTTCCAGCTTAGCTGTGCAGAAGAAGAACAACAAGAAGAAGAAATATCTCGAAATATGTCCGTCAGGCCCCTTCCCTCGAGATAAATCTGCAAATATCTCGGAAACGAAGCGAGCTATGGCAAAATGTTAAGAGACCTTTTTTGTAGAGAATTAAGTTTCCTACTTTTTATGTTCTATGATATTTTTTGATCGGATGCGTAGTTCTCGAGATATATCAAGATATTTAAAAGTTCCGAAGCCGCACCAACATAATAGAGATACAGAAACACCGTGGCCCCTTTCTTTGAGATAACTCTGCACTATTGCGAGCTGCAAATGCCACTTCCAGCTTAGCTGTGCAGAAGAAGAACAACAAAAAGAAGAAATATCTCGAAATATGTCCGTCAGGCCCCTTCCCTTGAGATAAATCTGCAAATATCTCGGAAACGAAGCGAGCTATGGCAAAATGTTAAGAGACCTCTTTTGTAGAGAATTAAGTTTCCTACTTTTTATGTTCTATGATATTTTTGGATCAGATGCGTAGTTCTCGAGATATATCAAGATATTTAAAAGTTCCGAAGCCGCACCAACATAATAGAGATACAGACACACCGTGGCCCCTTTCTTTGAGATAACTCTGCACTATTGCGAGCTGCAAATGCCACTTCCAGCTTAGCTGTGCAGAAGAAGAACAACAAAAAGAAGAAATATCTGGAAATATGTCCGTCAGGCCCCTTCCCTTGAGATAAATCTGCAAATATCTCGGAAACGAAGCGAGCTGTGGCAAAATGTTAAGCGACTTTATTTGTAGAGAATTAAGTTTCCTACTTCTTACGTTCTATGATATTTTTTGATCAGAAGCGTAGTTTTCGAGATATATCGAGATATTTAAAAGATCCGAAGCTGCACCAACATAATAGAGATATAGAAACACCGTGGCCCCTTTCTTTGAGATAACTCTGCACTAGTGCGAGCCGCAAATGCCGCTTCCAGCTTAGCTGTGCAGAAGAAGAACAACAAGAAGAAGAAATATCTCGAAATATGTCCGTCAGGCCCCTTCCCTCGAGATAAATCTGCAAATATCTCGGAAACGAAGCGAGCTATGGCAAAATGTTAAGAGACCTTTTTTGTAGAGAATTAAGTTTCCTACTTTTTATGTTCTATGATATTTTTTGATCGGATGCGTAGTTCTCGAGATATATCAAGATATTTAAAAGTTCCGAAGCCGCACCAACATAATAGAGATACAGAAACATCGTGGCCCCTTTCTTTGAGATAACTCTGCACTATTGCGAGCTGCAAATGCCACTTCCAGCTTAGCTGTGCAGAAGAAGAACAACAAAAAGAAGAAATATCTCGAAATATGTCCGTCAGGCCCCTTCCCTTGAGATAAATCTGCAAATATCTCGGAAACGAAGCGAGCTATGGCAAAATGTTAAGAGACCTCTTTTGTAGAGAATTAAGTTTCCTACTTTTTATGTTCTATGATATTTTTCGATCAGATGCGTAGTTCTCGAGATATATCAAGATATTTAAAAGTTCCGAAGCCGCACCAACATAATAGAGATACAGACACACCGTGGCCCCTTTCTTTGAGATAACTCTGCACTATTGCGAGCTGCAAATGCCACTTCCAGCTTAGCTGTGCAGAAGAAGAACAACAAGAAGAAGAAATATCTGGAAATATGTCCGTCAGGCCCCTTCCCTTGAGATAAATCTGCAAATATCTCGGAAACGAAGCGAGCTACGGCAAAATGTTAAGAGACCTTTTTTGTAGAAAATTAGGATTCCTCCTTTTTATGTTCTATGATATTTTTTGATCAGATGCGTAGTTCTCGAGATATATCAAGATATTTAAAAGTTCCGAAGCCGCACCAACATAATAGAGATACAGAAACACCGTGGCCCCTTTCTTTGAGATAACTCTGCATTACTGCGAGCTGCAAATGCCACTTCCAGCTTAGCTGTGCAGAAGAAGAACAACAAGAAGAAGAAATATCTCGAAATATGTCCGTCAGGCCCCTTCCCTTGAGATAAATCTGCAAATATCTCGGAAACGAAGCGAGCTATGGCAAAATGTTAAGAGACCTTATTTGTAGAGAATTAAGTTTCCTACTTTTTATGTTCTATGATATTTTTTGATCAGATGCGTAGTTCTCGAGATATATCAAGATATTTAAAAGTTCCGAAGCCGCACCAACATAATAGAGATACAGAAACACCGTGGCCCCTTTCTTTGAGATAACTCTGCGCTATTGCGAGCTGGAAATGCCACTTCCAGCTTAGCTGTGCAGAAGAAGAACAACAAGAAGAAGAAATATCTCGAAATATGTCCGTCAGGCCCCTTCCCTTGAGATAAATCTGCAAATATCTCGGAAACGAAGCGAGCTATGGCAAAATGTTAAGAGACCTTATTTGTAGAGAATTAAGTTTCCTACTTTTTATGTTCTATGATATTTTTTGATCAGATGCGTAGTTCTCGAGATATATCAAGATATTTAAAAGTTCCGAAGCCGCACCAACATAATAGAGATACAGAAACACCGTGGCCCCTTTCTTTGAGATAACTCTGCGCTATTGCGAGCTGGAAATGCCACTTCCAGTTTAGCTGTGCAGAAGAAGAACAACAAGAAGAGGAAATATCTCGAAATATGTCCGTCAGGCCCCTTCCCTTGAGATATATCTGCAAATATCTCGGAAACGAAACGAGCTATGGCAAAATGTTAAGAGACCGTTTTAGTAGAGAATTATGTTTCCTACAATTTATGTTCTATGATATTTTTTGATCAGAAGCGTAGTTTTCGAGATATATCGAGATATTTAAGAGATCCGAAGCTGCACCAACATAATAGAGATACAGAAACACCGTGGCCCCTTTCTTTGAGATAACTCTAAACTAGTGCGAGCCGCAAATGCCGCTTCCAGCTTAGCTGTGCAGAAGAAGAACAACAAGAAGAAGAAATATCTCGAAATATGTCCGTCAGGCCCCTTCCCTCGAGATAAATCTGCAAATATCTCGGAAACGAAGCGAGCTATGGCAAAATGTTAAGAGACCTTTTTTGTAGAGAATTAAGTTTCCTACTTTTTATGTTCTATGATATTTTTTGATCGGATGCGTAGTTCTCGAGATATATCAAGATATTTAAAAGTTCCGAAGCCGCACCAACATAATAGAGATACAGAAACATCGTGGCCCCTTTCTTTGAGATAACTCTGCACTATTGCGAGCTGCAAATGCCACTTCCAGCTTAGCTGTGCAGAAGAAGAACAACAAAAAGAAGAAATATCTCGAAATATGTCCGTCAGGCCCCTTCCCTTGAGATAAATCTGCAAATATCTCGGAAACGAAGCGAGCTATGGCAAAATGTTAAGAGACCTCTTTTGTAGAGAATTAAGTTTCCTACTTTTTATGTTCTATGATATTTTTCGATCAGATGCGTAGTTCTCGAGATATATCAAGATATTTAAAAGTTCCGAAGCCGCACCAACATAATAGAGATACAGACACACCGTGGCCCCTTTCTTTGAGATAACTCTGCACTATTGCGAGCTGCAAATGCCACTTCCAGCTTAGCTGTGCAGAAGAAGAACAACAAGAAGAAGAAATATCTGGAAATATGTCCGTCAGGCCCCTTCCCTTGAGATAAATCTGCAAATATCTCGGAAACGAAGCGAGCTACGGCAAAATGTTAAGAGACCTTTTTTGTAGAAAATTAGGATTCCTCCTTTTTATGTTCTATGATATTTTTTGATCAGATGCGTAGTTCTCGAGATATATCAAGATATTTAAAAGTTCCGAAGCCGCACCAACATAATAGAGATACAGAAACACCGTGGCCCCTTTCTTTGAGATAACTCTGCATTACTGCGAGCTGCAAATGCCACTTCCAGCTTAGCTGTGCAGAAGAAGAACAACAAGAAGAAGAAATATCTCGAAATATGTCCGTCAGGCCCCTTCCCTTGAGATAAATCTGCAAATATCTCGGAAACGAAGCGAGCTATGGCAAAATGTTAAGAGACCTTATTTGTAGAGAATTAAGTTTCCTACTTTTTATGTTCTATGATATTTTTTGATCAGATGCGTAGTTCTCGAGATATATCAAGATATTTAAAAGTTCCGAAGCCGCACCAACATAATAGAGATACAGAAACACCGTGGCCCCTTTCTTTGAGATAACTCTGCGCTATTGCGAGCTGGAAATGCCACTTCCAGCTTAGCTGTGCAGAAGAAGAACAACAAGAAGAAGAAATATCTCGAAATATGTCCGTCAGGCCCCTTCCCTTGAGATAAATCTGCAAATATCTCGGAAACGAAGCGAGCTATGGCAAAATGGTAAGAGACCTTATTTGTAGAGAATTAAGTTTCCTACTTTTTATGTTCTATGATATTTTTTGATCAGATGCGTAGTTCTCGAGATATATCAAGATATTTAAAAGTTCCGAAGCCGCACCAACATAATAGAGATACAGAAACACCGTGGCCCCTTTCTTTGAGATAACTCTGCGCTATTGCGAGCTGGAAATGCCACTTCCAGTTTAGCTGTGCAGAAGAAGAACAACAAGAAGAGGAAATATCTCGAAATATGTCCGTCAGGCCCCTTCCCTTGAGATATATCTGCAAATATCTCGGAAACGAAACGAGCTATGGCAAAATGTTAAGAGACCTTTTTTGTAGAGAATTATGTTTCCTACAATTTATGTTCTATGATATTTTTTGATCAGAAGCGTAGTTTTCGAGATATATCGAGATATTTAAGAGATCCGAAGCTGCACCAACATAATAGAGATACAGAAACACCGTGGCCCCTTTCTTTGAGATAACTCTAAACTAGTGCGAGCCGCAAATGCCGCTTCCAGCTTAGCTGTGCAGAAGAAGAACAACAAGAAGAAGAAATATCTCGAAATATGTCCGTCAGGCCCCTTCCCTCGAGATAAATCTGCAAATATCTCGGAAACGAAGCGAGCTATGGCAAAATGTTAAGAGACCTCTTTTGTAGAGAATTAAGTTTCCTACTTTTTATCTTCTATGATATTTTTCGATCAGATGCGTAGTTCTCGAGATATATCAAGATATTTAAAAGTTCCGAAGCCGCACCAACATAATAGAGATACAGACACACCGTGGCCCCTTTCTTTGAGATAACTCTGCACTATTGCGAGCTGCAAATGCCACTTCCAGCTTAGCTGTGCAGAAGAAGAACAACAAGAAGAAGAAATATCTGGAAATATGTCCGTCAGGCCCCTTCCCTTGAGATAAATCTGCAAATATCTCGGAAACGAAGCGAGCTACGGCAAAATGTTAAGAGACCTTTTTTGTAGAAAATTAGGATTCCTACTTTTTATGTTCTATGATATTTTTTGATCAGATGCGTAGTTCTCGAGATATATCAAGATATTTAAAAGTTCCGAAGCCGCACCAACATAATAGAGATACAGAAACACCGTGGCCCCTTTCTTTGAGATAACTCTGCACTACTGCGAGCTGCAAATGCCACTTCTAGCTTAGCTGTGCAGAAGAAGAACAACAAGAAGAAGAAATATCTCGAAATATGTCCGTCAGGCCCCTTCCCTTGTGATAAATCTGCAAATATCTCGGAAACGAAGCGAGCTATGGCAAAATGTTAAGAGACCTGTTTTGTAGAGAATTAAGTTTCCTACTTTTTATGTTCTATGATATTTTTCGATCAGATGCGTAGTTCTCGAGATATATCAAGATATTTAAAAGTTCCGAAGCCGCACCAACATAATAGAGATACAGAAACACCGTGGCCCCTTTTTTTGAGATAACTCTGCACTATTGCGAGCTGCAAATGCCACTTCCAGCTTAGCTGTGCAGAAGAAGAACAACAAGAAGAAGAAATATCTCGAAATATGTCCGTCAGACCCCTTCCCTTGAGATAAATCTGCAAATATCTCGGAAACGAAGCGAGCTACGGCAAAATGTTAAGAGACCTTTTTTGTAGAAAATTAGGTTTCCTACTTTTTATGTTCTATGATATTTTTTGATCAGATGCGTAGTTCTCGAGATATATCAAGATATTTAAAAGTTCCGAAGCCGCACCAACATAATAGAGATACAGAAACACCGTGGCCCCTTTCTTTGCGATAACTCTGCACTATTGCGAGCTGCAAATGCCACTTCCAGCTTAGCTGTGCAGAAGAAGAACAACAAGAAGAAGAAATATCTCGAAATATGTCCGTCAGGCCCCTTCCCTTGAGATAAATCTGCAAATATCTCGGAAACGAAGCGAGCTATGGCAAAATGTTAAGAGACCTTTTTTGTAGAGAATTAAGTTTCCTACTTTTTATGTTCTGTGATATTTTTTGATCAGATGCGTAGTTCTCGAGATATATCAAGATATTTAAAAGTTCCGAAGCCGCACCAACATAATAGAGATACAGAAACACCGTGGCCCCTTTCTTTGAGATAACTCTGCACTAGTGCGAGCCGCAAATGCCACTTCCAGTTTAGCTGTGCAGAAGAAGAACAACAAGAAGAAGAAATATCTCGAAATATGTCCGTCAGGCCCCTTCCCTTGAGATAAATCTGCAAATATCTCGGAAACGAAGCGAGCTATTGCAAAATGTTAAGAGACCTTTTTTGTAGAGAATTGAGTTTCCTACTTTTTATCTTCTATGATATTTTTTGATCAGATGCGTAGTTCTCGAGATATATCAAGATATTTAAAAGTTCCGAAGCCGCACCAACATAATAGAGATACAGAAACACCGTGGCCCCTTTCTTTGAGATAACTCTGTACTATTGCGAGCTGGAAATGCCACTTCCAGTTTAGCTGTGCAGAAGAAGAACAACAAGAAGAAGAAATATCTCGAAATATGTCCGTTAGGCCCCTTCCCTTGAGATAAATCTGCAAATATCTCGGAAACGAAGCGAGCTATGGCAAAATGTTAAGAGACGTTTTTTGTAGAGAATTATGTTTCCTACAATTTATGTTCTATGATATTTTTTGATCAGAAGCGTAGTTTTCGAGATATATCGAGATATTTAAAAGTTCCGAAGCAGCACCAACATAATAGATATACAGAAACACCGTGGCCCCTTTCTTTGAGATAACTCTGCACTAGTGCGAGCCGCAAATGCCACTTCCAGCTTAGCTGTGCAGAAGAAGAACAACAAGAAGAAGAAATATCTCGAAATATGTCCGTCAGGCCCCTTCCCTTGAGATAAATCTGCAAATATCTCGGAAACGAAGCGAGCTATTGCAAAATGTTAAGAGACCTTTTTTGTAGAGAATTGAGTTTCCTACTTTTTATGTTCTATGATATTTTTTGATCAGATGCGTAGTTCTCGAGATATATCAAGATATTTAAAAGTTCCGAAGCCGCACCAACATAATAGAGATACAGAAACACCGTGGCCCCTTTCTTTCAGATAACTATGCACTATTGCGAGCTGTAAATGCCACTTCCAGCTTAGCTGTGCAGAAGAAGAACAACAAGAAGAAGAAATATCTCGAAATATGTCCGTCAGGCCCCTTACCTTGAGATAAATCTGCAAATATCTCGGAAACGAAGCGAGCTATGGCAAAATGTTAAGAGACCTTTTTTGTAGAGAATTATGTTTCCTACTTTTTATGTTCTACGATATTTTTTGATCAGACGCGTAGTTCTCGAGATATATCAAGATATTTAAAAGTTCCGAAGCCGCACCAACATAATAGAGATACAGAAACACCGTGGCCCCTTTCTTTGAGATAACTCTGCACTATTGCGAGCTGCAAATGCCACTTCCAGCTTAGCTGTGCAGAACAAGAACAACAAGAAGAAGAAATATCTCGAAATATGTCCGTCAGGCACCTTCCCTTGAGATAAATCTGCAAATATCTCGGAAACGAAGCGAGCTATGGCAAAATGTTAACAGACTTTTTTGTAGAGAATTAAGTTTCCTACTTTTTATGTTCTATGATATTTTTTGATCAGACGCGTAGTTCTCGAGATATATCAAGATATTTAAAAGTTCCGAAGTCGCACCAACATAATAGAGATACAGAAACACCGTGGCCCCTTTCATTGAGATAACTCTGCACTAGTGCGAGCCGCGAATGCCACTTCCAGCTTAGCTGTGCAGAAGAAGAACAACAAGAAGAAGAAATATCTCGAAATATGTCCGTCAGGCCCCTTCCCTTGAGATAAATCTGCAAATATCTCGGAAACGAAGCGAGCTATGGCAAAATGTTAAGAGACCTTTTTTGTAGCGAATTAAGTTTCCTACTTTTTAGGTTCTATGATATTTTTTGATCAGATCCGTAGTTCTCGAGATATATCAAGATATTCAAAAGTTCCGAAGCCGCACCAACATAATAGAGATACAGAAACACCGTGGCCCCTTTCTTTGAGATAACTCTGCACTATTGCGAGCTGCAAATGCCACTTCCAGCTTAGCTGTGCAGAGAAAGAACAACAAGAAGAAGAAATATCTCGATATATGTCCGTCAGGCCAGTTCCTTTGAGCTGAATCTGCAAAATATCTCGGAAACGAAGAGAGCTATGGCAAAATGTTAAGAGACCTTTTTTGTAGAGAATTAAGTTTCCTACTTTTTATGTTCTATGATATTTTTTGATCTGATGCGTAGTTCTCGAGATATATCAAGATATTTAAAAGTTCCGAAGCCGCACCAACATAATAGAGATACAGAAACACCGTGGCCCCTTTCTTTGAGATAACTCTGCACTATTGCGAGCTGTAAATGCCACTTCCAGCTTAGCTGTGCAGAAGAAGAACAACAAGAAGAAGACCTATCTCGAAATATGTCCGTCAGGCCCCTTCCCTTGAGATATATCTGCAAATATCTCGGAAACGAAGCGAGCTATGGCAAAATGTTAAGAGACCTTTTTTGTAGAGAATTATGTTTCCTACAATTTATGTTCTATGATATTTTTTGATCAGAAGCGTAGTTTTCGAGATATATCGAGATATTTAAAAGTTCCGAAGCCGCACCAACATAATAGAGATACAGAAACACCGTGGCCCCTTTCTTTGAGATAACTCTGCACTAGTGCGAGCCGCAAATGCCACTTCCAGCTTAGCTGTGCAGAAGAAGAACAACAAGAAGAAGAAATATCTCGAAATATGTCCGTCAGGCCCCTTCCCTTGAGATAAATCTGCAAATATCTCGGAAACGAAGCGAGCTATGGCAAAATGTTGAGAGACCTTTTTTGTAGAGAATTAAGTTTCCTACGTTTTATGTTCTATGATATTTTTTGATCAGATGCGTAGTTCTCGAGATATATCAAGATATTTAAAAGTTCCGAAGCCGCACCAACATAATAGAGATACAGAAACACCGTGGCCCCTTTCTTTGAGATAACTCTGCACTATTGCGAGCTGCAAATGCCACTTCCAGCTTAGCTGTGCAGAAGAAGAACATCAAGAAGAAGAAATATCTCGAAATATGTCCGTCAGGCCCCTTCCCTTGAGATAAATCTGCAAATATCTCGGAAACGAAGAGAGCTATGGCAAAATGTTAAGAGACCTTTTTTGTAGAGAATTAAGTTTCCTACTTTTTATGTTCTATGATATTTTTTGATCTGATGCGTAGTTCTCGAGATATATCAAGATATTTAAAAGTTCCGAAGCCGCACCAACATAATAGAGATACAGAAACACCGTGGCCCCTTTCTTTGAGATAACTCTGCACTATTGCGAGCCGCAAATGCCACTTCCAGCTTAGCTGTGCAGAAGAAGAACAACAAGAAGAAGAAATATCTCGAAATATGTCCGTCAGGCCCCTTCCCTTGAGATAAATCTGCAAATATCTCGGAAACGAAGCGAGCTATGGCAAAATGTGGAGAGACCTTTTTTGTAGAGAATTAAGTTTCCTACTTTTTATGTTCTATGATATTTTTTGATCTGATGCGTAGTTCTCGAGATATATCAAGATATTTAAAAGTTCCGAAGCCGCACCAACATAATAGAGATACAGAAACACCGTGGCCCCTTTCTTTGAGATAACTCTGCACTATTGCGAGCCGCAAATGCCACTTCCAGCTTAGCTGTGCAGAAGAAGAACAACAAGAAGAAGAAATATCTCGAAATATGTCCGTCAGGCCAGTTCCCTTGAGATAAATCTGCAAATATCTCGGAAACGAAGAGAGCTATGGCAAAATGTTAAGAGACCTTTTTTGTAGAGAATTAAGTTTCCTACTTTTTATGTTCTATGATATTTTTTGATCTGATGCGTAGTTCTCGAGATATATCAAGATATTTAAAAGTTCCGAAGCCGCACCAACATAATAGAGATACAGAAACACCGTGGCCCCTTTCTTTGAGATAACTCTGCACTATTGCGAGCCGCAAATGCCACTTCCAGCTTAGCTGTGCTGAAGAAGAACAACAAGAAGAAGAAATATCTCGAAATATGTCCGTCAGGCCCCTTCCCTTGAGATAAATCTGCAAATATCTCGGAAACGAAGAGAGCTATGGCAAAATGTTAAGAGACCTTTTTTGTAGAGAATTAAGTTTCCTACTTTTTATGTTCTATGATATTTTTTGATCTGATGCGTAGTTCTCGAGATATATCAAGATATTTAAAAGTTCCGAAGCCGCACGAACATAATAGAGATACAGAAACACCGTGGCCCCTTTCTTTGAGATAACTCTGCACTATTGCGAGCTGTAAATGCCACTTCCAGCTTAGCTGTGCAGAAGAAGAACAACAAGAAGAAGACATATCTCGAAATATGTCCGTCAGGCCCCTTCCCTTGAGATATATCTGCAAATATCTCGGAAACGAAGCGAGCTATGGCAAAATGTTAAGAGACCTTTTTTGTAGAGAATTATGTTTCGTACAATTTATGTTCTATGATATTTTTTGGTGAGAAGCGTAGTTTTCGAGATATATCGAGATATTTAAAAGTTCCGAAGCCGCACGAACATAATAGAGATACAGAAACACCGTGGCCCCTTTCTTTGAGATAACTCTGCACTAGTGCGAGCCGCAAATGCCACTTCCAGCTTAGCTGTGCAGAAGAAGAACAACAAGAAGAAGAAATATCTCGAAATATGTCCGTCAGGCCCCTTCCCTTGAGATAAATCTGCAAATATCTCGGAAACGAAGCGAGCTATGGCAAAATGTTGAGAGACCTTTTTTGTAGAGAATTAAGTTTCCTACGTTTTATGTTCTATGATATTTTTTGATCAGATGCGTAGTTCTCGAGATATATCAAGATATTTAAAAGTTCCGAAGCCGCACCAACATAATAGAGATACAGAAACACCGTGGCCCCTTTCTTTGAGATAACTCTGCACTATTGCGAGCTGCAAATGCCACTTCCAGCTTAGCTGTGCAGAAGAAGAACATCAAGAAGAAGAAATATCTCGAAATATGTCCGTCAGGCCCCTTCCCTTGAGATAAATCTGCAAATATCTCGGAAACGAAGAGAGCTATGGCAAAATGTTAAGAGACCTTTTTTGTAGAGAATTAAGTTTCCTACTTTTTATGTTCTATGATATTTTTTGATCTGATGCGTAGTTCTCGAGATATATCAAGATATTTAAAAGTTCCGAAGCCGCACCAACATAATAGAGATACAGAAACACCGTGGCCCCTTTCTTTGAGATAACTCTGCACTATTGCGAGCCGCAAATGCCACTTCCAGCTTAGCTGTGCAGAAGAAGAACAACAAGAAGAAGAAATATCTCGAAATATGTCCGTCAGGCCCCTTCCCTTGAGATAAATCTGCAAATATCTCGGAAACGAAGCGAGCTATGGCCAATTGTTAAGAGACCTTTTTTGTAGAGAATTAAGTTTCCTACTTTTTATGTTCTATGATATTTTTTGATCAGATGCGTAGTTCTCGAGATATATCAAGATATTTAAAAGTTCCGAAGCCGCACCAACATAATAGGGATACAGAAACACCGTGGCCCCTTTCTTTGAGATAACTCTGCACTATTGCGAGCTGTAAATGCCACTTCCAGCTTAGCTGTGCAGAAGAAGAACAACAAGAAGAAGACATATCTCGAAATATGTCCGTCAGGCCCCTTCCCTTGAGATATATCTGCAAATATCTCGGAAACGAAGCGAGCTATGGCAAAATGTTAAGAGACCTTTTTTGTAGAGAATTATGTTTCCTACAATTTATGTTCTATGATATTTTTTGATCAGAAGCGTAGTTTTCGAGATATATCGAGATATTTAAAAGTTCCAAAGCCGCACCAACATAATAGAGATACAGAAACACCGTGGCCCCTTTCTTTGAGATAACTCTGCACTATTGCGAACTGCAAATGCCACTTCCAGCTTAGCTGTGCAGAGGAAGAACAACAAGAAGAAGAAATATCTCGAAATATGTCCGTCAGGCCAGTTCCCTTGAGATAAATCTGCAAATATCTCGGAAACGAAGAGAGCTATGGCAAAATGTTAAGAGACCTTTTTTGTAGAGAATTAAGTTTCCTACTTTTTATGTTCTATGATATTTTTTGATCTGATGCGTAGTTCTCGAGATATATCAAGATATTTAAAAGTTCCGAAGCCGCACCAACATAATAGAGATACAGAAACACCGTGGCCCCTTTCTTTGAGATAACTCTGCACTATTGCGAGCCGCAAATGCCACTTCCAGCTTAGCTGTGCAGAAGAAGAACAACAAGAAGAAGAAATATCTCGAAATATGTCCGTCAGGCCCCTTCCCTTGAGATAAATCTGCAAATATCTCGGAAACGAAGCGAGCTATGGCAAAATGTTGAGAGACCTTTTTTGTAGAGAATTAAGTTTCCTACTTTTTATGTTCTATGATATTTTTTGATCTGATGCGTAGTTCTCGAGATATATCAAGATATTTAAAAGTTCCGAAGCCGCACCAACATAATAGAGATACAGAAACACCGTGGCCCCTTTCTTTGAGATAACTCTGCACTATTGCGAGCTGTAAATGCCACTTCCAGCTTAGCTGTGCAGAAGAAGAACAACAAGAAGAAGACATATCTCGAAATATGTCCGTCAGGCCCCTTCCCTTGAGATATATCTGCAAATATCTCGGAAACGAAGCGAGCTATGGCAAAATGTTAAGAGACCTTTTTTGTAGAGAATTATGTTTCCTACAATTTATGTTCTATGATATTTTTTGATCAGAAGCGTAGTTTTCGAGATATATCGAGATATTTAAAAGTTCCGAAGCCGCACCAACATAATAGAGATACAGAAACACCGTGGCCCCTTTCTTTGAGATAACTCTGCACTAGTGCGAGCCGCAAATGCCACTTCCAGCTTAGCTGTGCAGAAGAAGAACAACAAGAAGAAGAAATATCTCGAAATATGTCCGTCAGGCCCCTTCCCTTGAGATAAATCTGCAAATATCTCGGAAACGAAGCGAGCTATGGCAAAATGTTGAGAGACCTTTTTTGTAGAGAATTAAGTTTCCTACGTTTTATGTTCTATGATATTTTTTGATCAGATGCGTAGTTCTCGAGATATATCAAGATATTTAAAAGTTCCGAAGCCGCACCAACATAATAGAGATACAGAAACACCGTGGCCCCTTTCTTTGAGATAACTCTGCACTATTGCGAGCTGCAAATGCCACTTCCAGCTTAGCTGTGCAGAAGAAGAACATCAAGAAGAAGAAATATCTCGAAATATGTCCGTCAGGCCCCTTCCCTTGAGATAAATCTGCAAATATCTCGGAAACGAAGAGAGCTATGGCAAAATGTTAAGAGACCTTTTTTGTAGAGAATTAAGTTTCCTACTTTTTATGTTCTATGATATTTTTTGATCTGATGCGTAGTTCTCGAGATATATCAAGATATTTAAAAGTTCCGAAGCCGCACCAACATAATAGAGATACAGAAACACCGTGGCCCCTTTCTTTGAGATAACTCTGCACTATTGCGAGCCGCAAATGCCACTTCCAGCTTAGCTGTGCAGAAGAAGAACAACAAGAAGAAGAAATATCTCGAAATATGTCCGTCAGGCCCCTTCCCTTGAGATAAATCTGCAAATATCTCGGAAACGAAGCGAGCTATGGCAAAATGTGGAGAGACCTTTTTTGTAGAGAATTAAGTTTCCTACTTTTTATGTTCTATGATATTTTTTGATCTGATGCGTAGTTCTCGAGATATATCAAGATATTTAAAAGTTCCGAAGCCGCACCAACATAATAGAGATACAGAAACACCGTGGCCCCTTTCTTTGAGATAACTCTGCACTATTGCGAGCCGCAAATGCCACTTCCAGCTTAGCTGTGCAGAAGAAGAACAACAAGAAGAAGAAATATCTCGAAATATGTCCGTCAGGCCAGTTCCCTTGAGATAAATCTGCAAATATCTCGGAAACGAAGAGAGCTATGGCAAAATGTTAAGAGACCTTTTTTGTAGAGAATTAAGTTTCCTACTTTTTATGTTCTATGATATTTTTTGATCTGATGCGTAGTTCTCGAGATATATCAAGATATTTAAAAGTTCCGAAGCCGCACCAACATAATAGAGATACAGAAACACCGTGGCCCCTTTCTTTGAGATAACTCTGCACTATTGCGAGCCGCAAATGCCACTTCCAGCTTAGCTGTGCAGAAGAAGAACAACAAGAAGAAGAAATATCTCGAAATATGTCCGTCAGGCCCCTTCCCTTGAGATAAATCTGCAAATATCTCGGAAACGAAGCGAGCTATGGCAAAATGTTGAGAGACCTTTTTTGTAGAGAATTAAGTTTCCTACTTTTTATGTTGTATGATATTTTTTGATCTGATGCGTAGTTCTCGAGATATATCAAGATATTTAAAAGTTCCGAAGCCGCACCAACATAATAGGGATACAGAAACACCGTGGCCCCTTTCTTTGAGATAACTCTGCACTATTGCGAGCTGTAAATGCCACTTCCAGCTTAGCTGTGCAGAAGAAGAACAACAAGAAGAAGACATATCTCGAAATATGTCCGTCAGGCCCCTTCCCTTGAGATATATCTGCAAATATCTCGGAAACGAAGCGAGCTATGGCAAAATGTTAAGAGACCTTTTTTGTAGAGAATTATGTTTCCTACAATTTATGTTCTATGATATTTTTTGATCAGAAGCGTAGTTTTCGAGATATATCGAGATATTTAAAAGTTCCAAAGCCGCACCAACATAATAGAGATACAGAAACACCGTGGCCCCTTTCTTTGAGATAACTCTGCACTATTGCGAACTGCAAATGCCACTTCCAGCTTAGCTGTGCAGAGGAAGAACAACAAGAAGAAGAAATATCTCGAAATATGTCCGTCAGGCCAGTTCCCTTGAGATAAATCTGCAAATATCTCGGAAACGAAGAGAGCTATGGCAAAATGTTAAGAGACCTTTTTTGTAGAGAATTAAGTTTCCTACTTTTTATGTTCTATGATATTTTTTGATCTGATGCGTAGTTCTCGAGATATATCAAGATATTTAAAAGTTCCGAAGCCGCACCAACATAATAGAGATACAGAAACACCGTGGCCCCTTTCTTTGAGATAACTCTGCACTATTGCGAGCTGTAAATGCCACTTCCAGCTTAGCTGTGCAGAAGAAGAACAACAAGAAGAAGACCTATCTCGAAATATGTCCGTCAGGCCCCTTCCCTTGAGATATATCTGCAAATATCTCGGAAACGAAGCGAGCTATGGCAAAATGTTAAGAGACCTTTTTTGTAGAGAATTATGTTTCCTACAATTTATGTTCTATGATATTTTTTGATCAGAAGCGTAGTTTTCGAGATATATCGAGATATTTAAAAGTTCCGAAGCCGCACCAACATAATAGAGATACAGAAACACCGTGGCCCCTTTCTTTGAGATAACTCTGCACTAGTGCGAGCCGCAAATGCCACTTCCAGCTTAGCTGTGCAGAAGAAGAACAACAAGAAGAAGAAATATCTCGAAATATGTCCGTCAGGCCCCTTCCCTTGAGATAAATCTGCAAATATCTCGGAAACGAAGCGAGCTATGGCAAAATGTTGAGAGACCTTTTTTGTAGAGAATTAAGTTTCCTACGTTTTATGTTCTATGATATTTTTTGATCAGATGCGTAGTTCTCGAGATATATCAAGATATTTAAAAGTTCCGAAGCCGCACCAACATAATAGAGATACAGAAACACCGTGGCCCCTTTCTTTGAGATAACTCTGCACTATTGCGAGCTGCAAATGCCACTTCCAGCTTAGCTGTGCAGAAGAAGAACATCAAGAAGAAGAAATATCTCGAAATATGTCCGTCAGGCCCCTTCCCTTGAGATAAATCTGCAAATATCTCGGAAACGAAGAGAGCTATGGCAAAATGTTAAGAGACCTTTTTTGTAGAGAATTAAGTTTCCTACTTTTTATGTTCTATGATATTTTTTGATCTGATGCGTAGTTCTCGAGATATATCAAGATATTTAAAAGTTCCGAAGCCGCACCAACATAATAGAGATACAGAAACACCGTGGCCCCTTTCTTTGAGATAACTCTGCACTATTGCGAGCCGCAAATGCCACTTCCAGCTTAGCTGTGCAGAAGAAGAACAACAAGAAGAAGAAATATCTCGAAATATGTCCGTCAGGCCCCTTCCCTTGAGATAAATCTGCAAATATCTCGGAAACGAAGCGAGCTATGGCAAAATGTGGAGAGACCTTTTTTGTAGAGAATTAAGTTTCCTACTTTTTATGTTCTATGATATTTTTTGATCTGATGCGTAGTTCTCGAGATATATCAAGATATTTAAAAGTTCCGAAGCCGCACCAACATAATAGAGATACAGAAACACCGTGGCCCCTTTCTTTGAGATAACTCTGCACTATTGCGAGCCGCAAATGCCACTTCCAGCTTAGCTGTGCAGAAGAAGAACAACAAGAAGAAGAAATATCTCGAAATATGTCCGTCAGGCCAGTTCCCTTGAGATAAATCTGCAAATATCTCGGAAACGAAGAGAGCTATGGCAAAATGTTAAGAGACCTTTTTTGTAGAGAATTAAGTTTCCTACTTTTTATGTTCTATGATATTTTTTGATCTGATGCGTAGTTCTCGAGATATATCAAGATATTTAAAAGTTCCGAAGCCGCACCAACATAATAGAGATACAGAAACACCGTGGCCCCTTTCTTTGAGATAACTCTGCACTATTGCGAGCCGCAAATGCCACTTCCAGCTTAGCTGTGCAGAAGAAGAACAACAAGAAGAAGAAATATCTCGAAATATGTCCGTCAGGCCCCTTCCCTTGAGATAAATCTGCAAATATCTCGGAAACGAAGCGAGCTATGGCAAAATGTTGAGAGACCTTTTTTGTAGAGAATTAAGTTTCCTACTTTTTATGTTGTATGATATTTTTTGATCTGATGCGTAGTTCTCGAGATATATCAAGATATTTAAAAGTTCCGAAGCCGCACCAACATAATAGAGATACAGAAACACCGTGGCCCCTTTCTTTGAGATAACTCTGCACTATTGCGAGCTGTAAATGCCACTTCCAGCTTAGCTGTGCAGAAGAAGAGCAACAAGAAGAAGACATATCTCGAAATATGTCCGTCAGGCCCCTTCCCTTGAGATATATCTGCAAATATCTCGGAAACGAAGCGAGCTATGGCAAAATGTTAAGAGACCTTTTTTGTAGAGAATTATGTTTCCTACAATTTATGTTCTATGATATTTTTTGATCAGAAGCGTAGTTTTCGAGATATATCGAGATATTTAAAAGTTCCGAAGCCGCACCAACATAATAGAGATACAGAAACACCGTGGCCCCTTTCTTTGAGATAACTCTGCACTAGTGCGAGCCGCAAATGCCACTTCCAGCTTAGCTGTGCAGAAGAAGAACAACAAGAAGAAGAAATATCTCGAAATATGTCCGTCAGGCCCCTTCCCTTGAGATAAATCTGCAAATATCTCGGAAACGAAGCGAGCTATGGCAAAATGTTGAGAGACCTTTTTTGTAGAGAATTAAGTTTCCTACGTTTTATGTTCTATGATATTTTTTGATCAGATGCATAGTTCTCGAGATATATCAAGATATTTAAAAGTTCCGAAGCCGCACCAACATA
This sequence comes from Osmia lignaria lignaria, assembly GCF_051020975.1. Taxonomy (NCBI): domain Eukaryota; kingdom Metazoa; phylum Arthropoda; class Insecta; order Hymenoptera; family Megachilidae; genus Osmia; species Osmia lignaria. The sequence goes on from NW_027478164.1 coordinate 2,051,056, forward strand.
ATAGAGATACAGAAACACCGTGGCCCCTTTCTTTGAGATAACTCTGCACTATTGCGAGCTGTAAATGCCACTTCCAGCTTAGCTGTGCAGAAGAAGAACAACAAGAAGAAGACATATCTCGAAATATGTCCGTCAGGCCCCTTCCCTTGAGATATATCTGCAAATATCTCGGAAACGAAGCGAGCTATGGCAAAATGTTAAGAGACCTTTTTTGTAGAGAATTATGTTTCCTACAATTTATGTTCTATGATATTTTTTGATCAGAAGCGTAGTTTTCGAGATATATCGAGATATTTAAAAGTTCCGAAGCCGCACCAACATAATAGAGATACAGAAACACCGTGGCCCCTTTCTTTGAGATAACTCTGCACTATTGCGAGCCGCAAATGCCACTTCCAGCTTAGCTGTGCAGAAGAAGAACAACAAGAAGAAGAAATATCTCGAAATATGTCCGTCAGGCCCCTTCCCTTGAGATAAATCTGCAAATATCTCGGAAACGAAACGAGCTATGGCAAAATGTTAAGAGACCTTTTTTGTAGAGAATTATGTTTCCTACAATTTATGTTCTATGATATTTTTTGATCAGAAGCGTAGTTTTCGAGATATATCGAGATATTTAAAAGTTCCGAAGCCGCACCAACATAATAGAGATACAGAAACACCGTGGCCCCTTTCTTTGAGATAACTCTGCACTAGTGCGAGCCGCAAATGCCACTTCCAGCTTAGCTGTGCAGAAGAAGAACAACAAGAAGAAGAAATATCTCGAAATATGTCCGTCAGGCCCCTTCCCTTGAGATAAATCTGCAAATATCTCGGAAACGAAGCGAGCTATGGCAAAATGTTGAGAGACCTTTTTTGTAGAGAATTAAGTTTCCTACGTTTTATGTTCTATGATATTTTTTGATCAGATGCGTAGTTCTCGAGATATATCAAGATATTTAAAAGTTCCGAAGCCGCACCAACATAATAGAGATACAGAAACACCGTGGCCCCTTTCTTTGAGATAACTCTGCACTATTGCGAGCTGCAAATGCCACTTCCAGCTTAGCTGTGCAGAAGAAGAACATCAAGAAGAAGAAATATCTCGAAATATGTCCGTCAGGCCCCTTCCCTTGAGATAAATCTGCAAATATCTCGGAAACGAAGAGAGCTATGGCAAAATGTTAAGAGACCTTTTTTGTAGAGAATTAAGTTTCCTACTTTTTATGTTCTATGATATTTTTTGATCTGATGCGTAGTTCTCGAGATATATCAAGATATTTAAAAGTTCCGAAGCCGCACCAACATAATAGAGATACAGAAACACCGTGGCCCCTTTCTTTGAGATAACTCTGCACTATTGCGAGCCGCAAATGCCACTTCCAGCTTAGCTGTGCAGAAGAAGAACAACAAGAAGAAGAAATATCTCGAAATATGTCCGTCAGGCCCCTTCCCTTGAGATAAATCTGCAAATATCTCGGAAACGAAGCGAGCTATGGCAAAATGTGGAGAGACCTTTTTTGTAGAGAATTAAGTTTCCTACTTTTTATGTTCTATGATATTTTTTGATCTGATGCGTAGTTCTCGAGATATATCAAGATATTTAAAAGTTCCGAAGCCGCACCAACATAATAGAGATACAGAAACACCGTGGCCCCTTTCTTTGAGATAACTCTGCACTATTGCGAGCCGCAAATGCCACTTCCAGCTTAGCTGTGCAGAAGAAGAACAACAAGAAGAAGAAATATCTCGAAATATGTCCGTCAGGCCAGTTCCCTTGAGATAAATCTGCAAATATCTCGGAAACGAAGAGAGCTATGGCAAAATGTTAAGAGACCTTTTTTGTAGAGAATTAAGTTTCCTACTTTTTATGTTCTATGATATTTTTTGATCTGATGCGTAGTTCTCGAGATATATCAAGATATTTAAAAGTTCCGAAGCCGCACCAACATAATAGAGATACAGAAACACCGTGGCCCCTTTCTTTGAGATAACTCTGCACTATTGCGAGCCGCAAATGCCACTTCCAGCTTAGCTGTGCAGAAGAAGAACAACAAGAAGAAGAAATATCTCGAAATATGTCCGTCAGGCCCCTTCCCTTGAGATAAATCTGCAAATATCTCGGAAACGAAGCGAGCTATGGCAAAATGTTGAGAGACCTTTTTTGTAGAGAATTAAGTTTCCTACTTTTTATGTTCTATGATATTTTTTGATCTGATGCGTAGTTCTCGAGATATATCAAGATATTTAAAAGTTCCGAAGCCGCACCAACATAATAGAGATACAGAAACACCGTGGCCCCTTTCTTTGAGATAACTCTGCACTATTGCGAGCTGTAAATGCCACTTCCAGCTTAGCTGTGCAGAAGAAGAACAACAAGAAGAAGACATATCTCGAAATATGTCCGTCAGGCCCCTTCCCTTGAGATATATCTGCAAATATCTCGGAAACGAAGCGAGCTATGGCAAAATGTTAAGAGACCTTTTTTGTAGAGAATTATGTTTCCTACAATTTATGTTCTATGATATTTTTTGATCAGAAGCGTAGTTTTCGAGATATATCGAGATATTTAAAAGTTCCGAAGCCGCACCAACATAATAGAGATACAGAAACACCGTGGCCCCTTTCTTTGAGATAACTCTGCACTAGTGCGAGCCGCAAATGCCACTTCCAGCTTAGCTGTGCAGAAGAAGAACAACAAGAAGAAGAAATATCTCGAAATATGTCCGTCAGGCCCCTTCCCTTGAGATAAATCTGCAAATATCTCGGAAACGAAGCGAGCTATGGCAAAATGTTGAGAGACCTTTTTTGTAGACAATTAAGTTTCCTACGTTTTATGTTCTATGATATTTTTTGATCAGATGCGTAGTTCTCGAGATATATCAAGATATTTAAAAGTTCCGAAGCCGCACCAACATAATAGAGATACAGAAACACCGTGGCCCCTTTCTTTGAGATAACTCTGCACTATTGCGAGCTGCAAATGCCACTTCCAGCTTAGCTGTGCAGAAGAAGAACATCAAGAAGAAGAAATATCTCGAAATATGTCCGTCAGGCCCCTTCCCTTGAGATAAATCTGCAAATATCTCGGAAACGAAGAGAGCTATGGCAAAATGTTAAGAGACCTTTTTTGTAGAGAATTAAGTTTCCTACTTTTTATGTTCTATGATATTTTTTGATCTGATGCGTAGTTCTCGAGATATATCAAGATATTTAAAAGTTCCGAAGCCGCACCAACATAATAGAGATACAGAAACACCGTGGCCCCTTTCTTTGAGATAACTCTGCACTATTGCGAGCCGCAAATGCCACTTCCAGCTTAGCTGTGCAGAAGAAGAACAACAAGAAGAAGAAATATCTCGAAATATGTCCGTCAGGCCCCTTCCCTTGAGATAAATCTGCAAATATCTCGGAAACGAAGCGAGCTATGGCAAAATGTTGAGAGACCTTTTTTGTAGAGAATTAAGTTTCCTACTTTTTATGTTCTATGATATTTTTTGATCTGATGCGTAGTTCTCGAGATATATCAAGATATTTAAAAGTTCCGAAGCCGCACCAACATAATAGAGATACAGAAACACCGTGGCCCCTTTCTTTGAGATAACTCTGCACTATTGCGAGCTGTAAATGCCACTTCCAGCTTAGCTGTGCAGAAGAAGAACAACAAGAAGAAGACATATCTCGAAATATGTCCGTCAGGCCCCTTCCCTTGAGATATATCTGCAAATATCTCGGAAACGAAGCGAGCTATGGCAAAATGTTAAGAGACCTTTTTTGTAGAGAATTATGTTTCCTACAATTTATGTTCTATGATATTTTTTGATCAGAAGCGTAGTTTTCGAGATATATCGAGATATTTAAAAGTTCCGAAGCCGCACCAACATAATAGAGATACAGAAACACCGTGGCCCCTTTCTTTGAGATAACTCTGCACTATTGCGAGCCGCAAATGCCACTTCCAGCTTAGCTGTGCAGAAGAAGAACAACAAGAAGAAGAAATATCTCGAAATATGTCCGTCAGGCCCCTTCCCTTGAGATAAATCTGCAAATATCTCGGAAACGAAACGAGCTATGGCAAAATGTTAAGAGACCTTTTTTGTAGAGAATTATGTTTCCTACAATTTATGTTCTATGATATTTTTTGATCAGAAGCGTAGTTTTCGAGATATATCGAGATATTTAAAAGTTCCGAAGCCGCACCAACATAATAGAGATACAGAAACACCGTGGCCCCTTTCTTTGAGATAACTCTGCACTGTTGCGAGCCGCAAATGCCACTTCCAGCTTAGCTGTGCAGAAGAAGAACAACAAGAAGAAGAAATATCTCGAAATATGTCCGTCAGGCCCCTTCCCTTGAGATAAATCTGCAAATATCTCGGAAACGAAACGAGCTATGGCAAAATGTTAAGAGACCTTTTTTGTAGAGAATTATGTTTCCTACAATTTATGTTCTATGATATTTTTTGATCAGAAGCGTAGTTTTCGAGATATATCGAGATATTTAAAAGTTCCGAAGCCGCACCAACATAATAGAGATACAGAAACACCGTGGCCCCTTTCGTTGAGATAACTCTGCACTAGTGCGAGCCGCAAATGCCACTTCCAGCTTAGCTGTGCAGAAGAAGAACAACAAGAAGAAGAAATATCTCGAAATATGTCCGTCAGGCCAGTTCCTTTGAGCTGAATCTGCAAATATCTCGGAAACGAAGCGAGCTATGGCAAAATGTTAAGAGACGTTTTTTGTAGAGACTTATGTTTCCTACAATTTATGTTCTATGATATTTTTTGATCAGAAGCGTAGTTTTCGAGATATATCGAGATATTTAAAAGTTCCGAAGCCGCACCAACATAATAGGGATACAGAAACACCGTGGCCCCTTTCTTTGAGATAACTCTGCACTAGTGCGAGCCGCAAATGCCACTTCCAGCTTAGCTGTGCAGAAGAAGAACAACAAGAAGAAGAAATATCTCGAAATATGTCCGCCAGGCCCCTTCCCTTGAGATAAATCTGCAAATATCTCGGAAACGAAGCGAGCTATGGCCAATTGTTAAGAGACCTTTTTTGTAGAGAATTAAGTTTCCTACTTTTTATGTTCTATGATATTTTTTGATCAGAAGCGTAGTTTTCGAGATATATCGAGATATTTAAAAGTTCCGAAGCCGCACCAACATAATAGAGATACAGAAACACCGTGGCCCCTTTCTTTGAGATAACTCTGCACTATTGCGAGCCGCAAATGCCACTTCCAGCTTAGCTGTGCAGAAGAAGAACAACAAGAAGAAGAAATATCTCGAAATATGTCCGTCAGGCCCCTTCCCTTGAGATAAATCTGCAAATATCTCGGAAACGAAACGAGCTATGGCAAAATGTTAAGAGACCTTTTTTGTAGAGAATTATGTTTCCTACAATTTATGTTCTATGATATTTTTTGATCAGAAGCGTAGTTTTCGAGATATATCGAGATATTTAAAAGTTCCGAAGCCGCACCAACATAATAGAGATACAGAAACACCGTGGCCCCTTTCGTTGAGATAACTCTGCACTAGTGCGAGCCGCAAATGCCACTTCCAGCTTAGCTGTGCAGAAGAAGAACAACAAGAAGAAGAAATATCTCGAAATATGTCCGTCAGGCCAGTTCCTTTGAGCTGAATCTGCAAATATCTCGGAAACGAAGCGAGCTATGGCAAAATGTTAAGAGACGTTTTTTGTAGAGACTTATGTTTCCTACAATTTATGTTCTATGATATTTTTTGATCAGAAGCGTAGTTTTCGAGATATATCGAGATATTTAAAAGTTCCGAAGCCGCACCAACATAATAGGGATACAGAAACACCGTGGCCCCTTTCTTTGAGATAACTCTGCACTAGTGCGAGCCGCAAATGCCACTTCCAGCTTAGCTGTGCAGAAGAAGAACAACAAGAAGAAGAAATATCTCGAATTATGTCCGCCAGGCCCCTTCCCTTGAGATAAATCTGCAAATATCTCGGAAACGAAGCGAGCTATGGCAAAATGTTAAGAGACCTTTTTTGTAGAGAATTATGTTTCCTACAATTTATGTTCTATGATATTTTTTGATCAGAAGCGTAGTTTTCGAGATATATCGAGATATTTAAAAGTTCCAAAGCCGCACCAACATAATAGAGATACAGAAACACCGTGGCCCCTTTCTTTGAGATAACTCTGCACTATTGCGAACTGCAAATGCCACTTCCAGCTTAGCTGTGCAGAGGAAGAACAACAAGAAGAAGAAATATCTCGAAATATGTCCGTCAGGCCAGTTCCTTTGAGCTGAATCTGCAAATATCTCGGAAACGAAGCGAGCTATGGCAAAATGTTAAGAGACGTTTTTTGTAGAGAATTATGTTTCCGACAATTTATGTTCTATGATATTTTTTGATCAGAAGCGTAGTTTTCGAGATATATCGAGATATTTAAAAGTTCCGAAGCCGCACCAACATAATAGGGATACAGAAACACCGTGGCCCCTTTCTTTGAGATAACTCTGCACTAGTGCGAGCCGCAAATGCCACTTCCAGCTTAGCTGTGCAGAAGAAGAACAACAAGAAGAAGAAATATCTCGAAATATGTCCGCCAGGCCCCTTCCCTTGAGATAAATCTGCAAATATCTCGGAAACGAAGCGAGCTATGGCAAAATGTTAAGAGACCTTTTTTGTAGAGAATTCTGTTTCCTACAATTTATGTTCTATGATATTTTTTGATCAGAAGCGTAGTTTTCGAGATATATCGAGATATTTAAAAGTTCCAAAGCCGCACCAACATAATAGAGATACAGAAACACCGTGGCCCCTTTCTTTGAGATAACTCTGCACTATTGCGAACTACAAATGCCACTTCCAGCTTAGCTGTGCAGAGGAAGAACAACAAGAAGAAGAAATATCTCGAAATATGTCCGTCAGGCCAGTTCCTTTGAGCTGAATCTGCAAATATCTCGGAAACGAAGCGAGCTATGGCAAAATGTTAAGAGACGTTTTTTGTAGAGAATTATGTTTCCGACAATTTATGTTCTATGATATTTTTTGATCAGAAGCGTAGTTTTCGAGATATATCGAGATATTTAAAAGTTCCGAAGCCGCACCAACATAATAGGGATACAGAAACACCGTGGCCCCTTTCTTTGAGATAACTCTGCAGTATTGCGAGCTGTAAATGCCACTTCCAGCTTAGCTGTGCAGAAGAAGAACAACAAGAAGAAGAAATATCTCGAAATATGTCCGTCAGGCCCCTTCCCTTGAGATAAATCTGCAAATATCTCGGAAACGAAGAGAGGTATGGCAAAATGTTAAGAGACCTTTTTTGTAGAGAATTAAGTTTCCTACTTTTTATGTTCTATCATATTTTTTGATCTGATGCGTAGTTCTCGAGATATATCAAGATATTTAAAAGTTCCGAAGCCGCACCAACATAATAGAGATACAGAAACACCGTGGCCCCTTTCTTTGAGATAACTCTGCACTATTGCGAGCTGTAAATGCCACTTCCAGCTTAGCTGTGCAAAAGAAGAACAACAAGAAGAAGAAATATCTCGAAATATGTCCGTCAGGCCCCTTCCCTTGAGATATATCTGCAAATATCTCGGAAACGAAGCGAGCTATGGCCAATTGTTAAGAGACCTTTTTTGTAGAGAATTAAGTTTCCTACTTTTTATGTTCTATGATATTTTTTGATCAGATGCGTAGTTCTCGAGATATATCAAGATATTTAAAAGTTCCGAAGCCGCACCAACATAATAGGGATACAGAAACACCGTGGCCCCTTTCTTTGAGATAACTCTGCACTAGTGCGAGCCGCAAATGCCACTTCCAGCTTAGCTGTGCAGAAGAAGAACAACAAGAAGAAGAAATATCTCGAAATATGTCCGTCAGGCCCCTTCCCTTGAGATATATCTGCAAATATCTCGGAAACGAAGCGAGCTATGGCAAAATGTTAAGAGACCTTTTTTGTAGAGAATTATGTTTCGTACAATTTATGTTCTATGATATTTTTTGGTGAGAAGCGTAGTTTTCGAGATATATCGAGATATTTAAAAGTTCCAAAGCCGCACCAACATAATAGAGATACAGAAACACCGTGGCCCCTTTCTTTGAGATAACTCTGCACTAGTCCGAGCCGCAAATGCCACTTCCAGCTTAGCTGTGCAGAAGAAGAACAACAAGAAGAAGAAATATCTCGAAATATGTCCGTCAGGCCCCTTCCCTTGAGATAAATCTGCAAATATCTCGGAAACGAAGCGAGCTATGGCAAAATGTTGAGAGACCTTGTTTGTAGAGAATTAAGTTTCCTACGTTTTATGTTCTATGATATTTTTTGATCAGATGCGTAGTTCTCGAGATATATCAAGATATTTAAAAGTTCCGAAGCCGCACCAACATAATAGAGATACAGAAACACCGTGGCCCCTCTCTTTGAGATAACTCTGCACTATTGCGAGCTGGAAATGCCACTTCCAGTTTAGCTGTGCAGAAGAAGAACAACAAGAAGAAGACATATCTCGAAATATGTCCGTCAGGCCCCTTCCCTTGAGATATATCTGCAAATATCTCGGAAACGAAGCGAGCTATGGCAAAATGTTAAGAGACCTTTTTTGTGGAGAATTATGTTTCCTACAATTTATGTTCTATGATATTTTTTGATCAGAAGCGTAGTTTTCGAGATATATCGAGATATTTAAAAGTTCCAAAGCCGCACCAACATAATAGAGATACAGAAACACCGTGGCCCCTTTCTTTGAGATAACTCTGCACTATTGCGAGCTGCAAATGCCACTTCCAGCTTAGCTGTGCAGAGGAAGAACAACAAGAAGAAGAAATATCTCGAAATATGTCCGTCAGGCCAGTTCCTTTGAGCTGAATCTGCAAATATCTCGGAAACGAAGCGATCTATGGCAAAATGTTAAGAGACGTTTTTTGTAGAGAATTATGTTTCCTACAATTTATGTTCTATGATATTTTTTGATCAGAAGCGTAGTTTTCGAGATATATCGAGATATTTAAAAGTTCCGAAGCCGCACCAACATAATAGGGATACAGAAACACCGTGGCCCCTTTCTTTGAGATAACTCTGCAGTATTGCGAGCTGTAAATGCCACTTCCAGCTTAGCTGTGCAGAAGAAGAACAACAAGAAGAAGAAATATCTCGAAATATGTCCGTCAGGCCCCTTCCCTTGAGATAAATCTGCAAATATCTCGGAAACGAAGAGAGCTATGGCAAAATGTTAAGAGACCTTTTTTGTAGAGAATTAAGTTTCCTACGTTTTATGTTCTATCATATTTTTTGATCTGATGCGTAGTTCTCGAGATATATCAAGATATTTAAAAGTTCCGAAGCCGCACCAACATAATAGGGATACAGAAACACCGTGGCCCCTTTCTTTGAGATAACTCTGCACTAGTGCGAGCCGCAAATGCCACTTCCAGCTTAGCTGTGCAGAAGAAGAACAACAAGAAGAAGAAATATCTCGAAATATGTCCGTCAGGCCCCTTCCCTTGAGATATATCTGCAAATATCTCGGAAACGAAGCGAGCTATGGCAATATGTTAAGAGACCTCTTTGGAGAGAATTAAGTTTCCTACTTTTTATGTTCTATGATATTTTTTGATCAGATGCGTAGTTCTCGAGATATATCAAGATATTTAAAAGTTCCGAAGCCGCACCAACATAATAGAGATACAGAAACACCGTGGCCCCTTTCTTTGAGATAACTCTGCACTATTGCGAGCTGTAAATGCCACTTCCAGCTTAGCTGTGCAGAAGAAGAACAACAAGAAGAAGAAATATCTCGAAATATGTCCGTCAGGCCAGTTCCTTTGAGCTGAATCTGCAAATATCTCGGAAACGAAGCGAGCTATGGCAAAATGTTAAGAGACGTTTTTTGTAGAGAATTATGTTTCCTACGATTTATGTTCTATGATATTTTTTGATCAGAAGCGTAGTTTTCGAGATGTATCGAGATATTTAAAAGTTCCGAAGCCGCACCAACATAATAGGGATACAGAAACACCGTGGCCCCTTTCTTTGAGATAACTCTGCAGTATTGCGAGCTGTAAATGCCACTTCCAGCTTAGCTGTGCAGAAGAAGAACAACAAGAAGAAGAAATATCTCGAAATATGTCCGTCAGGCCCCTTCCCTTGAGATATATCTGCAAATATCTCGGAAACGAAGCGAGCTATGGCAAAATGTTAAGAGACCTTTTTTGTAGAGAATTATGTTTCGTACAATTTATCTTCTATGATATTTTTTGGTGAGAAGCGTAGTTCTCGAGATATATCGAGATATTTAAAAGTTCCAAAGCCGCACCAACATAATAGAGATACAGAAACACCGTGGCCCCTTTCTTTGAGATAACTCTGCACTAGTGCGAGCCGCAAATGCCACTTCCAGCTTAGCTGTGCAGAAGAAGAACAACAAGAAGAAGAAATATCTCGAAATATGTCCGTCAGGCCCCTTCCCTTGAGATAAATCTGCAAATATCTCGGAAACGAAGCGAGCTATGGCAAAATGTTGAGAGACCTTTTTTGTAGAGAATTAAGTTTCCTACGTTTTATGTTCTATGATATTTTTTGATCAGATGCGTAGTTCTCGAGATATATCAAGATATTTAAAAGTTCCGAAGCCGCACCAACATAATAGAGATACAGAAACACCGTGGCCCCTTTCTTTGAGATAACTCTGCACTATTGCGAGCTGCAAATGCCACTTCCAGCTTAGCTGTGCAGAAGAAGAACATCAAGAAGAAGAAATATCTCGAAATATGTCCGTCAGGCCCCTTCCCTTGAGATAAATCTGCAAATATCTCGGAAACGAAGAGAGCTATGGCAAAATGTTAAGAGACCTTTTTTGTAGAGAATTAAGTTTCCTACTTTTTATGTTCTATGATATTTTTTGATCTGATGCGTAGTTCTCGAGATATATCAAGATATTTAAAAGTTCCAAAGCCGCACCAACATAATAGAGATACAGAAACACCGTGGCCCCTTTCTTTGAGATAACTCTGCACTATTGCGAGCTGCAAATGCCACTTCCAGCTTAGCTGTGCAGAAGAAGAACATCAAGAAGAAGAAATATCTCGAAATATGTCCGTCAGGCCCCTTCCCTTGAGATATATCTGCAAATATCTCGGAAACGAAGAGAGCTATGGCAAAATGTTAAGAGACCTTTTTTGTAGAGAATTAAGTTTCCTACTTTTTATGTTCTATGATATTTTTTGATCAGAAGCGTAGTATTCGAGATATATCGAGATATTTAAAAGTTCCAAAGCCGCACCAACATAATAGAGATACAGAAACACCGTGGCCCCTTTCTTTGAGATAACTCTGCACTATTGCGAGCTGCAAATGCCACTTCCAGCTTAGCTGTGCAGAGGAAGAACAACAAGAAGAAGAAATATCTCGAAATATGTCCGTCAGGCCAGTTCCTTTGAGCTGAATCTGCAAATATCTCGGAAACGAAGCGAGCTATGGCAAAATGTTAAGAGACGTTTTTTGTAGAGAATTATGTTTCCTACAATTTATGTTCTATGATATTTTTTGATCAGAAGCGTAGTTTTCGAGATGTATCGAGATATTTAAAAGTTCCGAAGCCGCACCAACATAATAGGGATACAGAAACACCGTGGCCCCTTTCTTTGAGATAACTCTGCAGTATTGCGAGCTGTAAATGCCACTTCCAGCTTAGCTGTGCAGAAGAAGAACAACAAGAAGAAGAAATATCTCGAAATATGTCCGTCAGGCCCCTTCCCTTGAGATATATCTGCAAATATCTCGGAAACGAAGCGAGCTATGGCAAAATGTTAAGAGACCTTTTTTGTAGAGAATTAAGTTTCCTACTTTTTATGTTCTATGATATTTTTTGGTCAGATGCGTAGTTCTCGAGATATATCAAGATATTTAAAAGTTCCGAAGCCGCACCAACATAATAGAGATACAGAAACACCGTGGCCCCTTTCTTTGAGATAACTCTGCACTATTGCGAGCTGTAAATGCCACTTCCAGCTTAGCTGTGCAGAAGAAGAACAACAAGAAGAAGACATATCTCGAAATATGTCCGTCAGGCCCCTTCCCTTGAGATATATCTGCAAATATCTCGGAAACGAAGCGAGCTATGGCAAAATGTTAAGAGACCTTTTTTGTAGAGAATTATGTTTCCTACAATTTATGTTCTATGATATTTTTTGATCAGAAGCGTAGTTTTCGAGATATATCGAGATATTTAAAAGTTCCGAAGCCGCACCAACATAATAGAGATACAGAAACACCGTGGCCCCTCTCTTTGAGATAACTCTGCACTACTGCGAGCTGGAAATGCCACTTCCAGTTTAGCTGTGCAGAAGAAGAACAACAAGAAGAAGAAATATCTCGAAATATGTCCGTTAGGCCCCTTCCCTTGAGATAAATCTGCAAATATCTCGGAAACGAAGCGAGCTATGGCAAAATGTTAAGAGACCTTTTTTGTAGAGAATTAAGTTTCCCACGTTTTATGTTCTATGATATTTTTTGATCAGATGCGTAGTTCTCGAGATATATCAAGATATCTAAAAGTTCCGAAGCCGCACCAACATAATAGAGATACAGAAACACCGTGGCCCCTTTCTTTGAGATAACTCTGCACTATTGCGAGCTGCAAATGCCACTTCCAGCTTAGCTGTGCAGAAGAAGAACAACAAGAAGAAGAAATATCTCGAAATATGTCCGTCAGGCCCCTTCCCTTGAGATAAATCTGCAAATATCTCGGAAACGAAGAGAGCTATGGCAAAATGTTAAGAGACCTTTTTTGTAGAGAATTAAGTTTCCTACTTTTTATGTTCTATGATATTTTTTGATTCGATGCGTAGTTCTCGAGATATATCAAGATATTTAAAAGTTCCGAAGCCGCACCAACATAATAGAGATACAGAAACACCGTGGCCCCTTTCTTTCAGATAACTATGCACTATTGCGAGCTGTAAATGCCACTTCCAGCTTAGCTGTGCAAAAGAAGAACAACAAGAAGAAGAAATATCTCGAAATATGTCCGTCAGGCCCCTTCCCTTGAGATATATCTGCAAATATCTCGGAAACGAAGCGAGCTATGGCAAAATGTTAAGAGACCTTTTTTGTAGAGAATTATGTTTCCTACAATCTATGTTCTATGATATTTTTTGATCAGAAGCGTAGTTTTCGAGATATATCGAGATATTTAAAAGTTCCGAAGCCGCACCAACATAATAGGGATACAGAAACACCGTGGCCCATTTCTTTGAGATAACTCTGCACTAGTGCGAGCCGCAAATGCCACTTCCAGCTTAGCTGTGCAGAAGAAGAACAACAAGAAGAAGAAATATCTCGAAATATGTCCGTCAGGCCCCTTCCCTTGAGATAAATCTGCAAATATCTCGGAAACGAAGCGAGCTATGGCCAATTGTTAAGAGACCTTTTTTGTAGAGAATTAAGTTTCCTACTTTTTATGTTCTATGATATTTTTTGATCAGATGCGTAGTTCTCGAGATATATCAAGATATTTAAAAGTTCCGAAGCCGCACCAACATAATAGGGATACAGAAACACCGTGGCCCCTTTCTTTGAGATAACTCTGCACTAGTGCGAGCCGCAAATGCCACTTCCAGCTTAGCTGTGCAGAAGAAGAACAACAAGAAGAAGAAATATCTCGAAATATGTCCGTCAGGCCCCTTCCCTTGAGATATATCTGCAAATATCTCGGAAACGAAGCGAGCTATGGCAAAATGTTAAGAGACCTTTTTTGTAGAGAATTATGTTTCGTACAATTTATGTTCTATGATATTTTTTGGTGAGAAGCGTAGTTTTCGAGATATATCGAGATATTTAAAAGTTCCAAAGCCGCACCAACATAATAGAGATACAGAAACACCGTGGCCCCTTTCTTTGAGATAACTCTGCACTAGTCCGAGCCGCAAATGCCACTTCCAGCTTAGCTGTGCAGAAGAAGAACAACAAGAAGAAGAAATATCTCGAAATATGTCCGTCAGGCCCCTTCCCTTGAGATAAATCTGCAAATATCTCGGAAACGAAGCGAGCTATGGCAAAATGTTGAGAGACCTTGTTTGTAGAGAATTAAGTTTCCTACGTTTTATGTTCTATGATATTTTTTGATCAGATGCGTAGTTCTCGAGATATATCAAGATATTTAAAAGTTCCGAAGCCGCACCAACATAATAGAGATACAGAAACACCGTGGCCCCTCTCTTTGAGATAACTCTGCACTATTGCGAGCTGGAAATGCCACTTCCAGTTTAGCTGTGCAGAAGAAGAACAACAAGAAGAAGACATATCTCGAAATATGTCCGTCAGGCCCCTTCCCTTGAGATATATCTGCAAATATCTCGGAAACGAAGCGAGCTATGGCAAAATGTTAAGAGACCTTTTTTGTGGAGAATTATGTTTCCTACAATTTATGTTCTATGATATTTTTTGATCAGAAGCGTAGTTTTCGAGATATATCGAGATATTTAAAAGTTCCAAAGCCGCACCAACATAATAGAGATACAGAAACACCGTGGCCCCTTTCTTTGAGATAACTCTGCACTATTGCGAGCTGCAAATGCCACTTCCAGCTTAGCTGTGCAGAGGAAGAACAACAAGAAGAAGAAATATCTCGAAATATGTCCGTCAGGCCAGTTCCTTTGAGCTGAATCTGCAAATATCTCGGAAACGAAGCGATCTATGGCAAAATGTTAAGAGACGTTTTTTGTAGAGAATTATGTTTCCTACAATTTATGTTCTATGATATTTTTTGATCAGAAGCGTAGTTTTCGAGATATATCGAGATATTTAAAAGTTCCGAAGCCGCACCAACATAATAGGGATACAGAAACACCGTGGCCCCTTTCTTTGAGATAACTCTGCAGTATTGCGAGCTGTAAATGCCACTTCCAGCTTAGCTGTGCAGAAGAAGAACAACAAGAAGAAGAAATATCTCGAAATATGTCCGTCAGGCCCCTTCCCTTGAGATAAATCTGCAAATATCTCGGAAACGAAGAGAGCTATGGCAAAATGTTAAGAGACCTTTTTTGTAGAGAATTAAGTTTCCTACGTTTTATGTTCTATCATATTTTTTGATCTGATGCGTAGTTCTCGAGATATATCAAGATATTTAAAAGTTCCGAAGCCGCACCAACATAATAGGGATACAGAAACACCGTGGCCCCTTTCTTTGAGATAACTCTGCACTAGTGCGAGCCGCAAATGCCACTTCCAGCTTAGCTGTGCAGAAGAAGAACAACAAGAAGAAGAAATATCTCGAAATATGTCCGTCAGGGCCCTTCCCTTGAGATATATCTGCAAATATCTCGGAAACGAAGCGAGCTATGGCAAAATGTTAAGAGACCTCTTTGGAGAGAATTAAGTTTCCTACTTTTTATGTTCTATGATATTTTTTGATCAGATGCGTAGTTCTCGAGATATATCAAGGTATTTAAAAGTTCCGAAGCCGCACCAACATAATAGATATACAGAAACACCGTGGCCCCTTTCTTTGAGATGACTCTGCACTATTGCGAGCTGTAAATGCCACTTCCAGCTTAGCGGTGCAGAAGAAGAACAACAAGAAGAAGAAATATCTCGAAATATGTCCGTCAGGCCAGTTCCTTTGAGCTGAATCTGCAAATATCTCGGAAACGAAGCGAGCTATGGCAAAATGTTAAGAGACGTTTTTTGTAGAGAATTATGTTTCCTACGATTTATGTTCTATGATATTTTTTGATCAGAAGCGTAGTTTTCGAGATGTATCGAGATATTTAAAAGTTCCGAAGCCGCACCAACATAATAGGGATACAGAAACACCGTGGCCCCTTTCTTTGAGATAACTCTGCAGTATTGCGAGCTGTAAATGCCACTTCCAGCTTAGCTGTGCAGAAGAAGAACAACAAGAAGAAGAAATATCTCGAAATATGTCCGTCAGGCCCCTTCCCTTGAGATATATCTGCAAATATCTCGGAAACGAAGCGAGCTATGGCAAAATGTTAAGAGACCTTTTTTGTAGAGAATTATGTTTCGTACAATTTATCTTCTATGATATTTTTTGGTGAGAAGCGTAGTTCTCGAGATATATCGAGATATTTAAAAGTTCCAAAGCCGCACCAACATAATAGAGATACAGAAACACCGTGGCCCCTTTCTTTGAGATAACTCTGCACTAGTGCGAGCCGCAAATGCCACTTCCAGCTTAGCTGTGCAGAAGAAGAACATAAAGAAGAAGAAATATCTCGAAATATGTCCGTCAGGCCCCTTCCCTTGAGATAAATCTGCAAATATCTCGGAAACGAAGCGAGCTATGGCAAAATGTTGAGAGACCTTTTTTGTAGAGAATTAAGTTTCCTACGTTTTATGTTCTATGATATTTTTTGATCAGATGCGTAGTTCTCGAGATATATCAAGATATTTAAAAGTGCCGAAGCCGCACCAACATAATAGAGATACAGAAACACCGTGGCCCCTTTCTTTGAGATAACTCTGCACTATTGCGAGCTGCAAATGCCACTTCCAGCTTAGCTGTGCAGAAGAAGAACATCAAGAAGAAGAAATATCTCGAAATATGTCCGTCAGGCCCCTTCCCTTGAGATAAATCTGCAAATATCTCGGAAACGAAGAGAGCTATGGCAAAATGTTAAGAGACCTTTTTTGTAGAGAATTAAGTTTCCTACTTTTTATGTTCTATGATATTTTTTGATCTGATGCGTAGTTCTCGAGATATATCAAGATATTTAAAAGTTCCAAAGCCGCACCAACATAATAGAGATACAGAAACACCGTGGCCCCTTTCTTTGAGATAACTCTGCACTATTGCGAGCTGCAAATGCCACTTCCAGCTTAGCTGTGCAGAAGAAGAACATCAAGAAGAAGAAATATCTCGAAATATGTCCGTCAGGCCCCTTCCCTTGAGATATATCTGCAAATATCTCGGAAACGAAGAGAGCTATGGCAAAATGTTAAGAGACCTTTTTTGTAGAGAATTAAGTTTCCTACTTTTTATGTTCTATGATATTTTTTGATCAGAAGCGTAGTATTCGAGATATATCGAGATATTTAAAAGTTCCAAAGCCGCACCAACATAATAGAGATACAGAAACACCGTGGCCCCTTTCTTTGAGATAACTCTGCACTATTGCGAGCTGCAAATGCCACTTCCAGCTTAGCTGTGCAGAGGAAGAACAACAAGAAGAAGAAATATCTCGAAATATGTCCGTCAGGCCAGTTCCTTTGAGCTGAATCTGCAAATATCTCGGAAACGAAGCGAGCTATGGCAAAATGTTAAGAGACGTTTTTTGTAGAGAATTATGTTTCCTACAATTTATGTTCTATGATATTTTTTGATCAGAAGCGTAGTTTTCGAGATGTATCGAGATATTTAAAAGTTCCGAAGCCGCACCAACATAATAGGGATACAGAAACACCGTGGCCCCTTTCTTTGAGATAACTCTGCAGTATTGCGAGCTGTAAATGCCACTTCCAGCTTAGCTGTGCAGAAGAAGAACAACAAGAAGAAGAAATATCTCGAAATATGTCCGTCAGGCCCCTTCCCTTGAGATATATCTGCAAATATCTCGGAAACGAAGCGAGCTATGGCAAAATGTTAAGAGACCTTTTTTGTAGAGAATTAAGTTTCCTACTTTTTATGTTCTATGATATTTTTTGGTCAGATGCGTAGTTCTCGAGATATATCAAGATATTTAAAAGTTCCGAAGCCGCACCAACATAATAGAGATACAGAAACACCGTGGCCCCTTTCTTTGAGATAACTCTGCACTATTGCGAGCTGTAAATGCCACTTCCAGCTTAGCTGTGCAGAAGAAGAACAACAAGAAGAAGACATATCTCGAAATATGTCCGTCAGGCCCCTTCCCTTGAGATATATCTGCAAATATCTCGGAAACGAAGCGAGCTATGGCAAAATGTTAAGAGACCTTTTTTGTAGAGAATTATGTTTCCTACAATTTATGTTCTATGATATTTTTTGATCAGAAGCGTAGTTTTCGAGATATATCGAGATATTTAAAAGTTCCGAAGCCGCACCAACATAATAGAGATACAGAAACACCGTGGCCCCTCTCTTTGAGATAACTCTGCACTACTGCGAGCTGGAAATGCCACTTCCAGTTTAGCTGTGCAGAAGAAGAACAACAAGAAGAAGAAATATCTCGAAATATGTCCGTTAGGCCCCTTCCCTTGAGATAAATCTGCAAATATCTCGGAAACGAAGCGAGCTATGGCAAAATGTTAAGAGACCTCTTTTGTAGAGAATTAAGCTTCCTACTTTTTATGTTCTATGATATTTTTTGATCAGATGCGTAGTTCTCGAGATGTATCAAGATATTTAAAAGTTCCGAAGCCGCACCAACATAATAGAGATACAGAAACACCGTGGCCCCTTTCTTTGAGATAACTCTGCACTATTGCGCGCTGTAAATGCCACTTCCAGCTTAGCTGTGCAGAAGAAGAACAACAAGAAGAAGAAATATCTCGAAATATGTCCGTCAGGCCCCTTCCCTTGAGATAAATCTGCAAATATCTCGGAAACGAAGCGAGCTATGGCAAAATGTTAAGAGACCTTTTTTGTAGAGAATTAAGTTTCCCACGTTTTATGTTCTATGATATTTTTTGATCAGATGCGTAGTTCTCGAGATATATCAAGATATCTAAAAGTTCCGAAGCCGCACCAACATAATAGAGATACAGAAACACCGTGGCCCCTTTCTTTGAGATAACTCTGCACTATTGCGAGCTGTAAATGCCACTTCCAGCTTAGCTGTGCAGAAGAAGAACAACAAGAAGAAGACATATCTCGAAATATGTCCGTCAGGCCCCTTCCCTTGAGATATATCTGCAAATATCTCGGAAACGAAGCGAGCTATGGCAAAATGTTAAGAGACCTTTTTTGTAGAGAATTATGTTTCCTACAATTTATGTTCTATGATATTTTTTGATCAGAAGCGTAGTTTTCGAGATATATCGAGATATTTAAAAGTTCCGAAGCCGCACCAACATAATAGAGATACAGAAACACCGTGGCCCCTCTCTTTGAGATAACTCTGCACTACTGCGAGCTGGAAATGCCACTTCCAGTTTAGCTGTGCAGAAGAAGAACAACAAGAAGAAGAAATATCTCGAAATATGTCCGTTAGGCCCCTTCCCTTGAGATAAATCTGCAAATATCTCGGAAACGAAGCGAGCTATGGCAAAATGTTAAGAGACCTCTTTTGTAGAGAATTAAGCTTCCTACTTTTTATGTTCTATGATATTTTTTGATCAGATGCGTAGTTCTCGAGATGTATCAAGATATTTAAAAGTTCCGAAGCCGCACCAACATAATAGAGATACAGAAACACCGTGGCCCCTTTCTTTGAGATAACTCTGCACTATTGCGCGCTGTAAATGCCACTTCCAGCTTAGCTGTGCAGAAGAAGAACAACAAGAAGAAGAAATATCTCGAAATATGTCCGTCAGGCCCCTTCCCTTGAGATAAATCTGCAAATATCTCGGAAACGAAGCGAGCTATGGCAAAATGTTAAGAGACCTTTTTTGTAGAGAATTAAGTTTCCCACGTTTTATGTTCTATGATATTTTTTGATCAGATGCGTAGTTCTCGAGATATATCAAGATATCTAAAAGTTCCGAAGCCGCACCAACATAATAGAGATACAGAAACACCGTGGCCCCTTTCTTTGAGATAACTCTGCACTATTGCGAGCTGCAAATGCCACTTCCAGCTTAGCTGTGCAGAAGAAGAACAACAAGAAGAAGAAATATCTCGAAATATGTCCGTCAGGCCCCTTCCCTTGAGATAAATCTGCAAATATCTCGGAAACGAAGAGAGCTATGGCAAAATGTTAAGAGACCTTTTTTGTAGAGAATTAAGTTTCCTACTTTTTATGTTCTATGATATTTTTTGATTAGATGCGTAGTTCTCGAGATATATCAAGATATTTAAAAGTTCCGAAGCCGCACCAACATAATAGAGATACAGAAACACCGTGGCCCCTTTCTTTCAGATAACTATGCACTATTGCGAGCTGCAAATGCCACTTCCAGCTTAGCTGTGCAGAAGAACAACAAGAAGAAGAAATATCTCGAAATATGTCCGTCAGGCCCCTTCCCTTGAGATAAATCTGCAAATATCTCGGAAACGAAGCGAGCTATGGCAAAATGTTAAGAGACCTTTTTTGTAGAGAATTAAGTTTCCTACTTTTTATGTTGTATGATATTTTTTGATCAGTTGCGTAGTTCTCGGGATATATCAAGATATCTAAAAGTTCCGAAGCCGCACCAACATAATAGAGATACAGAAACACCGTGGCCCCTTTCTTTGAGATAACTCTGCACTAGTGCGAGCCGCAAATGCCACTTCCAGCTTAGCTGTGCAGAAGAAGAACAACAAGAAGAAGAAATATCTCGACATATGTCCGTCAGGCCCCTTCCCTTGAGATAAATCTGCAAATATCTCGGAAACGAAGCGAGCGATGGCAAAATGTTAAGAGACCTTTTTTGTAGAGAATTAAGTTTCCTACTTTTTATGTTCTATGATATTTTTTGATCAGATGCGTAGTTCTCGAGATATATCAAGATATCTAAAAGTTCCGAAGCCGCACCAACATAATAGAGATACAGAAACACCGTGGCCCCTTTCTTTGAGATAACTCTGCACTATTGCGAGCTGCAAATGCCACTTCCAGCTTAGCTGTGCAGAAGAAGAACAACAAGAAGAAGAAATATCTCGAAATATGTCCGTCAGGCCCCTTCCCTTGAGATAAATCTGCAAATATCTCGGAAACGAAGAGAGCTATGGCAAAATGTTAAGAGACCTTTTTTGTAGAGAATTAAGTTTCCTACTTTTTATGTTCTATGATATTTTTTGATTAGATGCGTAGTTCTCGAGATATATCAAGATATTTAAAAGTTCCGTAGCCGCACCAACATAATAGAGATACAGAAACACCGTGGCCCCTTTCTTTCAGATAACTATGCACTATTGCGAGCTGCAAATGCCACTTCCAGCTTAGCTGTGCAGAAGAACAACAAGAAGAAGAAATATCTCGAAATATGTCCGTCAGGCCCCTTCCCTTGAGATAAATCTGCAAATATCTCGGAAACGAAGAGAGCTATGGCAAAATGTTAAGAGACCTTTTTTGTAGAGAATTAGGTTTCCTACAATTTATGTTCTATGATATTTTTTGATCAGAAGCGTAGTTTTCGAGATATATCGAGATATTTAAAAGTTCCGAAGCCGCACCAACATAATAGAGATACAGAAACACCGTGGCCCCTTTCGTTGAGATAACTCTGCACTAGTGCGAGCCGCAAATGCCACTTCCAGCTTAGCTGTGCAGAAGAAGAACAACAAGAAGAAGAAATATCTCGAAATATGTCCGTCAGGCCCCTTCCCTTGAGATAAATCTGCAAATATCTCGGAAACAAAGCGAGCTATGGCAAAATGTTAAGAGACCTTTTTTGCAGAGAATTAAGTTTCCTACTTTTTATGTTCTATGATATTTTTTGATCAGATGCGTAGTTCTCGAGATATATCAAGATATCTAAAAGTTCCGAAGCCGCACCAACATAATAGAGATACAGAAACACCGTGGCCCCTTTCGTTGAGATAACTCTGCACTAGTGCGAGCCGCAAATGCCACTTCCAGCTTAGCTGTGCAGAAGAAGAACAACAAGAAGAAGAAATATCTCGAAATATGTCCGTCAGGCCCCTTCCCTTGAGATAAATCTGCAAATATCTCGGAAACGAAGCGAGCTATAGCAAAATGTTAAGAGACCTTTTTTGTAGAGAATTAAGTTTCCTACTATTTATGTTCTATGATATTTTTGGATCAGATGCGTAGTTCTCGAGATATATCAAGATATTTAAAAGTTCCGAAGCCGCACCAACATAATAGAGATACAGAAACACCGTGGCCCCTTTCTTTGAGATAACTCTGCACTAGAGCGAGCCGCAAATGCCACTTCCAGCTTAGCTGTGCAGAAGAAGAACAACAAGAAGAAGAAATATCTCGAAATATGTCCGTCAGGCCACTTCCCTTGAGATAAATCTGCAAATATCTCGGAAACGAAGCGAGCTATGGCAAAATGTTAAGAGACCTTTTTTGTAGAGAATTATGTTTCCTACTTTTTATGTTCTATGATATTTTTTGATCAGACGCGTAGCTCTCGAGATATATCAAGATATTTAAAAGTTCCGAAGCCGCACCAACATAATAGAGATACAGAAACACCGTGGCCCCTTTCTTTGAGATAACTCTGCACTATTGCGAGCTGCAAATGCCACTTCCAGCTTAGCTGTGCAGAAGAAGAACAACAAGAAGAAGAAATATCTCGAAATATGTCCGTCAGGCCCCTTCCCTTGAGATAAATCTGCAAATATCTCGGAAACGAAGAGAGCTATGGCAAAATGTTAAGAGACCTTTTTTGTAGAGAATTAAGTTTCCTACTTTTTATGTTCTATGATATTTTTTGATTAGATGCGTAGTTCTCGAGATATATCAAGATATTTAAAAGTTCCGAAGCCGCACCAACATAATAGAGATACAGAAACACCGTGGCCCCTTTCTTTCAGATAACTATGCACTATTGCGAGCTGCAAATGCCACTTCCAGCTTAGCTGTGCAGAAGAACAACAAGAAGAAGAAATATCTCGAAATATGTCCGTCAGGCCCCTTCCCTTGAGATAAATCTGCAAATATCTCGGAAACGAAGAGAGCTATGGCAAAATGTTAAGAGACCTTTTTTGTAGAGAATTAGGTTTCCTACAATTTATGTTCTATGATATTTTTTGATCAGAAGCGTAGTTTTCGAGATATATCGAGATATTTAAAAGTTCCGAAGCCGCACCAACATAATAGAGATACAGAAACACCGTGGCCCCTTTCGTTGAGATAACTCTGCACTAGTGCGAGCCGCAAATGCCACTTCCAGCTTAGCTGTGCAGAAGAAGAACAACAAGAAGAAGAAATATCTCGAAATATGTCCGTCAGGCCCCTTCCCTTGAGATAAATCTGCAAATATCTCGGAAACGAAGCGAGCTATGGCAAAATGTTAAGAGACCTTTTTTGGAGAGAATTAAGTTTCCTACTTTTTATGTTCTATGATATTTTTTGATCAGATGCGTAGTTCTCGAGATATATCAAGATATCTAAAAGTTCCGAAGCCGCACCAACATAATAGAGATACAGAAACACCGTGGCCCCTTTCGTTGAGATAACTCTGCACTAGTGCGAGCCGCAAATGCCACTTCCAGCTTAGCTGTGCAGAAGAAGAACAACAAGAAGAAGAAATATCTCGAAATATGTCCGTCAGGCCCCTTCCCTTGAGATAAATCTGCAAATATCTCGGAAACGAAGCGAGCTATAGCAAAATGTTGAGAGACCTTTTTTGTAGAGAATTAAGTTTCCTACTATTTATGTTCTATGATATTTTTGGATCAGATGCGTAGTTCTCGAGATATATCAAGATATTTAAAAGTTCCGAAGCCGCACCAACATAATAGAGATACAGAAACACCGTGGCCCCTTTCTTTGAGATAACTCTGCACTAGAGCGAGCCGCAAATGCCACTTCCAGCTTAGCTGTGCAGAAGAAGAACAACAAGAAGAAGAAATATCTCGAAATATGTCCGTCAGGCCACTTCCCTTGAGATAAATCTGCAAATATCTCGGAAACGAAGCGAGCTATGGCAAAATGTTAAGAGACCTTTTTTGTAGAGAATTATGTTTCCTACTTTTTATGTTCTATGATATTTTTTGATCAGACGCGTAGCTCTCGAGATATATCAAGATATTTAAAAGTTCCGAAGCCGCACCAACATAATAGAGATACAGAAACAATGTGGCCCCTTTCTTTGAGATATCTCTGCACTATTGCGAGCTGCAAATGCCACCTCCAGCTTAGCTACGCAGAAGAAGAACAACAAGAAGAAGAAATATCTCGAAATATGTCCGTCAGGCCCCTTCCCTTGAGATAAATCTGCAAATATCTCGGAAACGAAGCGAGCTATGGCAAAATGTTAAGAGACCTTATTTGCAGAGAATTAAGTTTCCTACTTTTTATGTTCTATGATATTTTTTGATCAGATGCGTAGTTCTCGAGATATATCAAGATATTTAAAAGTTCCGAAACCGCACCAACATAATAGAGATACAGAAACACGGTGGCCCCTTTCTTTGAGATAACTCTGCACTAGTGCGAGCCGCAAATGCCACTTCCAGCTTAGCTGTGCAGAAGAAGAACAACAAGAAGAAGAAATATCTCGAAATATGTCCGTCAGGCCCCTTCCCTTGAGATAAATCTGCAAATATCTCGGAAACGAAGCGAGCTATGGCAAAATGTTAAGAGACCTTTTTTGTAGAGAATTAAGTTTCCTACTTTTTATCTTCTATGATATTTTTTGATCAGATGCGTAGTTCTCGAGATATATTAAGATATTTAAAAGATCCGAAGCCGCACCAACATAATAGAGATACAGAAACACCGTGGCCCCTTTCTTTGAGATAACTCTGCACTAATGCGAGCTGTAAATGCCACTTCCAGCTTAGCTGTGCAGAAGAAGAACAACAAGAAGAAGAAATATCTCGAAATATGTCCGTCAGGCCCCTTCCCTTGAGATATATCTGCAAATATCTCGGAAACGAAGCGAGCTATGGCAAAATGTTGAGAGACCTTTTTTGTAGAGAATTAAGTTTCCTACTTTTTATGTTCTATGATATTTTTTGATCAGATGCGTAGTTCTCGAGATATATCAAGATATTTAAAAGTTCCGAAGCCGCACCAACATAATAGAGATACAGAAACACCGTGGCCCCTTTCTTTGAGATAACTCTGCACTATTGCGAGCTGCAAATGCCACTTCCAGCTTAGCTGTGCAGAGGAAGAACAACAAGAAGAAGAAATATCTCGAAATATGTCCGTCAGGCCAGTTCCTTTGAGCTGAATCTGCAAATATCTCGGAAACGAAGCGAGCTATGGCAAAATGTTAAGAGACGTTTTTTATAGAGAATTATGTTTCCTACAATTTATGTTCTATGATATTTTTTGATCAGAAGCGTAGTTTTCGAGATATATCGAGATATTTAAAAGTTCCGAAGCCGCACCAACATAATAGGGATACAGAAACACCGTGGCCCCTTTCTTTGAGATAACTCTGCACTAGTGCGAGCCGCAAATGCCACTTCCAGCTTAGCTGTGCAGAAGAAGAACAACAAGAAGAAGAAATATCTCGAAATATGTCGGTCAGGCCCCTTCCCTTGAGATATATCTGCAAATATCTCGGAAACGAAGCGAGCTATGGCAAAATGTTAAGAGACCTTTTTTGTAGAGAATTATGCTTCCTACAATTTATGTTCTATGATATTTTTTGATCAGAAGCGTAGTTTTCGAGATACATCGAGATATTTAAAAGTTCCGAAGCCGCACCAACATAATAGAGATACAGAAACACCGTGGCCCCTTTCTTTGAGATAACTCTGCACTAGTGCGAGCCGCAAATGCCAGTTCCAGCTTAGCTGTGCAGAAGAAGAACAACAAGAAGAAGAAATATCTCGAAATATGTCCGTCAGGCCCCTTCCCTTGAGATAAATCTGCAAATATCTCGGAAACGAAGCGAGCTATGGCAAAATGTTAAGAGACCTTTTTTGTAGAGAATTAAGTTTCCTACTTTTTATGTTGTATGATATTTTTTGATCAGATGCGTAGTTCTCGAGATATATCAAGATATTTAAAAGTTCCGAAGCCGCACCAACATAATAGAGATACAGAAACACCGTGACCCCTTTCTTTGAGATAACTCTGCACTATTGCGAGCTGCAAATGCCACTTCCAGCTTAGCTGTGCAGAGGAAGAACAACAAGAAGAAGAAATATCTCGAAATATGTCCGTCAGGCCAGTTCCTTTGAGCTGAATCTGCAAATATCTCGGAAACGAAGCGAGCTATGGCAAAATGTTAAGAGACGTTTTTTGTAGAGAATTATGTTTCCTACAATTTATGTTGTATGATATTTTTTGATCAGAAGCGTAGTTTTCGAGATATATCGAGGTATTTAAAAGTTCCGAAGCCGCACCAACACAATAGGGATACAGAAACACCGTGGCCCCTTTCTTTGAGATAACTCTGCACTAGTGCGAGCTGTAAATGCCACTTCCAGCTTAGCTGTGCAGAAGAAGAACAACAAGAAGAAGAAATATCTCGAAATATGTCCGTCAGGCCCCTTCCCTTGAGATATATCTGCAAATATCTCGGAAACGAAGCGAGCTATGGCAAAATGTTGAGAGACCTTTTTTGTAGAGAATTAAGTTTCCTACTTTTTATGTTCTATGATATTTTTTGATCAGATGCGTAGTTCTCGAGATATATCAAGATATTTAAAAGTTCCGAAGCCGCACCAACATAATAGAGATACAGAAACACGGTGGCCCCTTTCTTTGAGATAACTCTGCACTAGTGCGAGCCGCAAATGCCACTTCCAGCTTAGCTGTGCAGAAGAAGAACAACAAGAAGAAGAAATATCTCGAAATATGTCCGTCAGGCCCCTTCCCTTGAGATAAATCTGCAAATATCTCGGAATCGAAGCGAGCTATGGCAAAATGTTAAGAGACCTTTTTTGTAGAGAATTATGTTTCCTACTTTTTATCTTCTATGATATTTTTTGATCAGATGCGTAGTTCTCGAGATATATTAAGATATTTAAAAGTTCCGAAGCCGCACCAACATAATAGAGATACAGAAACACCGTGGCCCCTTTCTTTGAGATAACTCTGCACTATTGCGAGCTGTAAATGCCACTTCCAGCTTAGCTGTGCAGAAGAAGAACAACAAGAAGAAGAAATATCTCGAAATATGTCCGTCAGGCCCCTTCCCTTGAGATATATCTGCAAATATCTCGGAAACGAAGCGAGCTATGGCAAAATGTTAAGAGACCTTTTTTGTAGAGAATTAAGTTTCCTACTTTTTATGTTCTATGATATTTTTTGATCAGATGCGTAGTTCTCGAGATATATCAAGATATTTAAAAGTTCCGAAGCCGCACCAACATAATAGAGATACAGAAACACCGTGGCCCCTTTCTTTGAGATAACTCTGCACTATTGCGAGCTGCAAATGGCACTTCCAGCTTAGCTGTGCAGAGGAAGAACAACAAGAAGAAGAAATATCTCGAAATATGTCCGTCAGGCCAGTTCCTTTGAGCTGAATCTGCAAATATCTCGGAAACGAAGCGAGCTATGGCAAAATGTTAAGAGACGTTTTTTATAGAGAATTATGTTTCCTACTTTTCATGTTCTATGATATTTTTTGATCAGATGCGTAGTTCTCGAGATATATCAAGATATTTAAAAGTTCCGAAGCAGCACCAACATAATAGAGATACAGAAACACCGTGGCCCCTTTCTTTGAGATAACTCTGCACGATTGCGAGCTGTAAATGCCACTTCCAGCTTAGCTGTGCAGAAGAAGGACAACAAGAAGAAGAAATATCTCGAAATATGTCCGTCAGGCCCCTTCCCTTGAGATAAATCTGCAAATATCTCGGCAACGAAGCGAGCGATGGCAAAATGTTAAGAGACCTTTTTTGTAGAGAATTAAGTTTCCTACTTTTTATGTTCTATGATATTTTTTGATTAGATGCGTAGTTCTCGAGATATATCAAGATATTTAAAAGTTCCGAAGCCGCACCAACATAATAGAGATACAGAAACACCGTGGCCCCTTTCTTTCAGATAACTATGCACTATTGCGAGCTGCAAATGCCACTTCCAGCTTAGCTGTGCAGAAGAACAACAAGAAGAAGAAATATCTCGAAATATGTCCGTCAGGCCCCTTCCCTTGAGATAAATCTGCAAATATCTCGGAAACGAAGAGAGCTATGGCAAAATGTTAAGAGACCTTTTTTGTAGAGAATTAAGTTTCCTACAATTTATGTTCTATGACATTTTTTGATCAGAAGCGTAGTTTTCGAGATATATCGAGATATTTAAAAGTTCCGAAGCCGCACCAACATAATAGAGATACAGAAACACCGTGGCCCCTTTCGTTGAGATAACTCTGCACTAGTGCGAGCCGCAAATGCCACTTCCAGCTTAGCTGTGCAGAAGAAGAACAACAAGAAGAAGAAATATCTCGAAATATGTCCGTCAGGCCCCTTCCCTTGAGATAAATCTGCAAATATCTCGGAAACGAAGCGAGCTATGGCAAAATGTTAAGAGACCTTTTTTGTAGAGAATTATGTTTCCTACTTTTTATGTTCTATGATATTTTTTGATCAGATGCGTAGTTCTCGAGATATATCAAGATATTTAAAAGTTCCGAAGCCGCACCAACATAATAGAGATACAGAAACACCGTGGCCCCTTTCGTTGAGATAACTCTGCACTAGTGCGAGCCGCAAATGCCAGTTCCAGCTTAGCTGTGCAGAAGAAGAACAACAAGAAGAAGAAATATCTCGAAATATGTCCGTCAGGCCCCTTCCCTTGAGATAAATCTGCAAATATCTCGGAAACGAAGCGAGCTATGGCAAAATGTTAAGAGACCTTTTTTGTAGAGAATTAAGTTTCCTACTTTTTATGTTGTATGATATTTTTTGATCAGATGCGTAGTTCTCGAGATATATCAAGATATTTAAAAGTTCCGAAGCCGCACCAACATAATAGAGATACAGAAACACCGTGACCCCTTTCTTTGAGATAACTCTGCACTATTGCGAGCTGCAAGTGCCACTTCCAGCTTAGCTGTGCAGAGGAAGAACAACAAGAAGAAGAAATATCTCGAAATATGTCCGTCAGGCCAGTTCCTTTGAGCTGAATCTGCAAATATCTCGGAAACGAAGCGAGCTATGGCAAAATGTTAAGAGACGTTTTTTGTAGAGAATTATGTTTCCTACAATTTATGTTCTATGATATTTTTTGATCAGAAGCGTAGTTTTCGAGATATATCGAGGTATTTAAAAGTTCCGAAGCCGCACCAACACAATAGGGATACAGAAACACCGTGGCCCCTTTCTTTGAGACAACTCTGCACTAGTGCGAGCCGCAAATGCCACTTCCAGCTTAGCTGTGCAGAAGAAGAACAACAAGAAGAAGAAATATCTCGAAATATGTCCGTCAGGCCCCTTCCCTTGAGATAAATCTGCAAATATCTCGGAAACGAAGCGAGCTATGGCGAAATGTTAAGAGACCTTTTTTGTAGACACTTAAGTTTCCTACTTTTCATGTTCTATGATATTTTTTGATCAGATGCGTAGTTCTCGAGATATATCAAGATATTTAAAAGTTCCGAAGCAGCACCAACATAATAGAGATACAGAAACACCGTGGCCCCTTTCTTTGAGATAACTCTGCACGATTGCGAGCTGTAAATGCCACTTCCAGCTTAGCTGTGCAGAAGAAGGACAACAAGAAGAAGAAATATCTCGAAATATGTCCGTCAGGCCCCTTCCCTTGAGATAAATCTGCAAATATCTCGGAAACGAAGCGAGCTATGGCAAAATGTTAAGAGACCTTATTTGCAGAGAATTAAGTTTCCTACTTTTTATGTTCTATGATATTTTTTGATCAGATGCGTAGTTCTCGAGATATATCAAGATATTTAAAAGTTCCGAAACCGCACCAACATAATAGAGATACAGAAACACGGTGGCCCCTTTCTTTGAGATAACTCTGCACTAGTGCGAGCCGCAAATGCCACTTCCAGCTTAGCTGTGCAGAAGAAGAACAACAAGAAGAAGAAATATCTCGAAATATGTCCGTCAGGCCCCTTCCCTTGAGATAAATCTGCAAATATCTCGGAATCGAAGCGAGCTATGGCAAAATGTTAAGAGACCTTTTTTGTAGAGAATTATGTTTCCTACTTTTTATCTTCTATGATATTTTTTGATCAGATGCGTAGTTCTCGAGATATATCAAGATATTTAAAAGTTCCGAAGCCGCACCAACATAATAGAGATACAGAAACACCGTGGCCCCTTTCTTTGAGATAACTCTGCACTATTGCGAGCTGCAAATGCCACTTCCAGCTTAGCTGTGCAGAGGAAGAACAACAAGAAGAAGAAGTATCTCGAAATATGTCCGTCAGGCCCCTTCCCTTGAGATAAATCTGCAAATATCTCGGAAACGAAGCGAGCTGTGGCAAAATGTTAAGAGACCTTTTTTGTAGAGAATTAAGTTTCCTACTTTTTATGTTCTATGATATTTTTTGATCAGATGCGTAGTTCTCGAGATATATCAAAATATTTAAAAGTTTCGAAGCCGCACCAACATAATAGAGATACAGAAACACCGTGGCCCCTTTCTTTGAGATAACTCTGCACTATTGCGAGCTGCAAATGCCACTTCCAGCTTAGCTGTGCAGAGGAAGAACAACAAGAAGAAGAAGTATCTCGAAATATGTCCGTCAGGCCCGTTCCTTTGAGCTGAATCTTCAAATATCTCGGAAACGAAGCGATCTATGGGAAAATGTTAAGAGACGTTTTTTGTAGAGAATTATCTTTCCTACAATTTATGTTCTATGATATTTTTTGATCAGAAGCGTAGTTTTCGAGATATATCGAGATATTTAAAAGTTCCGAAGCCGCACCAACATAATAGGGATACAGAAACACCGTGGCCCCTTTCTTTGAGATAACTCTGCACTAGTGCGAGCCGCAAATGCCACTTCCAGCTTAGCTGTGCAGAAGAAGAACAACCAGAAGAAGAAATATCTCGAAATATTTCCGTTAGGCTCCTTCCCTTGAGATAAATCTGCAAATATCTCGGAAACGAAGCGACCTATGGCAAGATGTTCAGAGACCTTTTTTGTAGAGAATTAAGTTTCCTACTTTTTATGTTCTATGATATTTTTTGATCAGATGCGTAGTTCTCGAGATATATCAAGATATTTAAAAGTTCCGAAGCCGCACCAACATAATAGAGATACAGAAACACCGTGGCCCCTTTCTTTGAGATAACTCTGCACTATTGCGAGCTGCAAATGCCACTTCCAGCTTAGCTGTGCAGAGGAAGAACAACAAGAAGAAGAAGTATCTCGAAATATGTCCGTCAGGCCCGTTCCTTTGAGCTGAATCTGCAAATATCTCGGAAACGAAGCGAGCTATGGCAAAATGTTAAGAGACCTTTTTTGTAGAGAATTAAGTTTCCTACTTTTTATGTTCTATGATATTTTTTGATCAGATGCGTAGTTCTCGAGATATATCAAGATATTTAAAAGTTCCGAAGCCGCACCAACATAATAGAGATACAGAAACACCGTGGCCCCTTTCTTTGAGATAACTCTGCACTATTGCGAGCTGCAAATGCCACTTCCAGCTTAGCTGTGCAGAGGAAGAACAACAAGAAGAAGAAGTATCTCGAAATATGTCCGTCAGGCCCGTTCCTTTGAGCTGAATCTGCAAATATCTCGGAAACGAAGCGAGCTATGGCAAAATGTTAAGAGACGTTTTTTGTAGAGAATTATCTTTCCTACAATTTATGTTCTATGATATTTTTTGATCAGAAGCGTAGTTTTCGAGATATATCGAGATATTTAAAAGTTCCGAAGCCGCACCAACATAATAGAGATACAGAAACACCGTGGCCCCTTTCTTTGAGATAACTCTGCACTAGTGCGAGCCGCAAATGCCACTTCCAGCTTAGCTGTGCAGAAGAAGAACAACCAGAAGAAGAAATATCTCGAAATATTTCCGTTAGGCTCCTTCCCTTGAGATAAATCTGCAAATATCTCGGAAACGAAGCGACCTATGGCAAAATGTTCAGAGACCTTTTTTGTAGAGAATTAAGTTTCCTACTTTTTATGTTCTATGATATTTTTTGATCAGATGCGTAGTTCTCGAGATATATCAAGATATTTAAAAGTTCCGAAGCCGCACCAACATAATAGAGATACAGAAACACCGTGGCCCCTTTCTTTGAGATAACTCTGCACTATTGCGAGCTGCAAATGCCACTTCCAGCTTAGCTGTGCAGAGGAAGAACAACAAGAAGAAGAAGTATCTCGAAATATGTCCGTCAGGCCCCTTCCCTTGAGATAAATCTGCAAATATCTCGGAAACGAAGCGAGCTGTGGCAAAATGTTAAGAGACCTTTTTTGTAGAGAATTAAGTTTCCTACTTTTTATGTTCTATGATATATTTTGATCAGATGCGTAGTTCTCGAGATATATCAAAATATTTAAAAGTTTCGAAGCCGCACCAACATAATAGAGATACAGAAACACCGTGGCCCCTTTCTTTGAGATAACTCTGCACTATTGCGAGCTGCAAATGCCACTTCCAGCTTAGCTGTGCAGAGGAAGAACAACAAGAAGAAGAAGTATCTCGAAACATGTCCGTCAGGCCCGTTCCTTTGAGCTGAATCTTCAAATATCTCGGAAACGAAGCGATCTATGGGAAAATGTTAAGAGACGTTTTTTGTAGAGAATTATCTTTCCTACAATTTATGTTCTATGATATTTTTTGATCAGAAGCGTAGTTTTCGAGATATATCGAGATATTTAAAAGTTCCGAAGCCGCACCAACATAATAGAGATACAGAAACACCGTGGCCCCTTTCTTTGAGATAACTCTGCACTAGTGCGAGCCGCAAATGCCACTTCCAGCTTAGCTGTGCAGAAGAAGAACAACAAGAAGAAGAAATATCTCGAAATATGTCCGTCAGGCCCCTTCCCTTGAGATAAATCTGCAAATATCTCGGAAACCAAGCGAGCTATGGCAAAATGTTAAGACACCTTTTTTGTAGAGAATTAAGTTTCCTACTTTTTATGTTCTATGATATTTTTTGATCAGATGCGTAGTTCTCGAGATATATCAAGATATTTAAAAGTTCCGAAGCCGCACCAACATAATAGAGATACAGAAACACCGTGGCCCCTTTCTTTGAGATAACTCTGCACTATTGCGAGCTGTAAATGCCACTTCCAGCTTAGCTGTGCAGAAGAAGAACAACAAGAAGAAGAAATATCTCGAAATATGTCCGTCAGGCCCCTTCCCTTGAGATATATCTGCAAATATCTCGGAAACGAAGCGAGCTATGGCAAAATGTTAACAGACCTTTTTTGTAGAGAATTATGTTTTCTACAATTTATGTTCTATGATATTTTTTGATCAGAAGCGTAGTTTTCGAGATATATCGAGATATTTAAAAGTTCCGAAG
Organism: Osmia lignaria lignaria; assembly: GCF_051020975.1. Classification (NCBI taxonomy): domain Eukaryota; kingdom Metazoa; phylum Arthropoda; class Insecta; order Hymenoptera; family Megachilidae; genus Osmia; species Osmia lignaria. Next base: position 2,084,195 of record NW_027478164.1, read on the forward strand.
CCGCACCAACATAATAGAGATACAGAAACACCGTGGCCCCTTTCTTTGAGATAACTCTGCACTAGTGCGAGCCGCAAATGCCACTTCCAGCTTAGCTGTGCAGAAGAAGAACAACAAGAAGAAGAAATATCTCGAAATATGTCCGTCAGGCCCCTTCCCTTGAGATAAATCTGCAAATATCTCGGAAACGAAGCGAGCTATGGCAAAATCTTAAGAGACCTTTTTGTAGAGAATTAAGTTTCCTACTTTTTATGTTCTATGATATTTTTTGATCAGATGCGTAGTTTTCGAGATATATCGAGATATTTAAAAGTTCCGAAGCCGCACCAACATAGTAGGGATACAGAAACACCGTGGCCCCTTTCTTTGAGATAACTCTGCACTAGTGCGAGCCGCAAATGCCACTTCCAGCTTAGCTGTGCAGAAGAAGAACAACCAGAAGAAGAAATATCTCGAAATATTTCCGTTAGGCTCCTTCCCTTGAGATAAATCTGCAAATATCTCGGAAACGAAGCGACCTATGGCAAGATGTTCAGAGACCTTTTTTGTAGAGAATTAAGTTTCCTACTTTTTATGTTCTATGATATTTTTTGATCAGATGCGTAGTTCTCGAGATATATCAAGATATTTAAAAGTTCCGAAGCCGCACCAACATAATAGAGATACAGAAACACCGTGGCCCCTTTCTTTGAGATAACTCTGCACTATTGCGAGCTGCAAATGCCACTTCCAGCTTAGCTGTGCAGAGGAAGAACAACAAGAAGAAGAAGTATCTCGAAATATGTCCGTCAGGCCCGTTCCTTTGAGCTGAATCTGCAAATATCTCGGAAACGAAGCGAGCTATGGCAAAATGTTAAGAGACCTTTTTTGTAGAGAATTAAGTTTCCTACTTTTTATGTTCTATGATATTTTTTGATCAGATGCGTAGTTCTCGAGATATATCAAGATATTTAAAAGTTCCGAAGCCGCACCAACATAATAGAGATACAGAAACACCGTGGCCCCTTTCTTTGAGATAACTCTGCACTATTGCGAGCTGCAAATGCCACTTCCAGCTTAGCTGTGCAGAGGAAGAACAACAAGAAGAAGAAGTATCTCGAAATATGTCCGTCAGGCCCGTTCCTTTGAGCTGAATCTGCAAATATCTCGGAAACGAAGCGAGCTATGGCAAAATGTTAAGAGACGTTTTTTGTAGAGAATTATCTTTCCTACAATTTATGTTCTATGATATTTTTTGATCAGAAGCGTAGTTTTCGAGATATATCGAGATATTTAAAAGTTCCGAAGCCGCACCAACATAATAGAGATACAGAAACACCGTGGCCCCTTTCTTTGAGATAACTCTGCACTAGTGCGAGCCGCAAATGCCACTTCCAGCTTAGCTGTGCAGAAGAAGAACAACCAGAAGAAGAAATATCTCGAAATATTTCCGTTAGGCTCCTTCCCTTGAGATAAATCTGCAAATATCTCGGAAACGAAGCGACCTATGGCAAAATGTTCAGAGACCTTTTTTGTAGAGAATTAAGTTTCCTACTTTTTATGTTCTATGATATTTTTTGATCAGATGCGTAGTTCTCGAGATATATCAAGATATTTAAAAGTTCCGAAGCCGCACCAACATAATAGAGATACAGAAACACCGTGGCCCCTTTCTTTGAGATAACTCTGCACTATTGCGAGCTGCAAATGCCACTTCCAGCTTAGCTGTGCAGAGGAAGAACAACAAGAAGAAGAAGTATCTCGAAATATGTCCGTCAGGCCCGTTCCTTTGAGCTGAATCTGCAAATATCTCGGAAACGAAGCGAGCTATGGCAAAATGTTAAGAGACGTTTTTTGTAGAGAATTATCTTTCCTACAATTTATGTTCTATGATATTTTTTGATCAGATGCGTAGTTTTCGAGATATATCGAGATATTTAAAAGATCCGAAGCCGCACCAACATAATAGGGATACAGAAACACCGTGGCCCCTTTCTTTGAGATAACTCTGCACTAGTGCGAGCCGCAAATGCCACTTCCAGCTTAGCTGTGCAGAAGAAGAACAACCAGAAGAAGAAATATCTCGAAATATTTCCGTTAGGCTCCTTCCCTTGAGATAAATCTGCAAATATCTCGGAAACGAAGCGACCTATGGCAAAATGTTCAGAGACCTTTTTTGTAGAGAATTAAGTTTCCTACTTTTTGTGTTCTATGATATTTTTTGATCAGATGCGTAGTTCTCGAGATATATCAAGATATTTAAAAGTTCCGAAGCCGCACCAACATAATAGAGATACAGAAACACCGTGGCCCCTTTCTTTGAGATAACTCTGCACTATTGCGAGCTGTAAATGCCACTTCCATCTTAGCTGTGCAGAAGAAGAACAACAAGAAGAAGAAATATCTCGAAATATGTCCGTCAGGCCCCTTCCCTTGAGATAATTCTGCAAATATCTCGGAAACGAAGCGAGCTATGGCAAAATGTTAAGAGACCTTTTTTGTAGAGAATTATGTTTCCTACAATTTATGTTCTATGATATTTTTTGATCAGAAGCGTAGTTTTCGAGATATATCGAGATATTTAAAAGTTCCGAAGCCGCACCAACATAATAGAGATACAGAAACACCGTGGCCCCTTTCTTTGAGATAACTCTGCACTAGTGCGAGCCGCAAATGCCACTTCCAGCTTAGCTGTGCAGAAGAAGAACAACAAGAAGAAGAAATATCTCGAAATATGTCCGTCAGGCCCCTTCCCTTGAGATAAATCTGCAAATATCTCGGAAACCAAGCGAGCTATGGCAAAATGTTAAGACACCTTTTTTGTAGAGAATTAAGTTTCCTACTTTTTATGTTCTATGATATTTTTTGATCAGATGCGTAGTTCTCGAGATATATCAAGATATTTAAAAGTTCCGAAGCCGCACCAACATAATAGAGATACAGAAACACCGTGGCCCCTTTCTTTGAGATAACTCTGCACTATTGCGAGCTGTAAATGCCACTTCCAGCTTAGCTGTGCAGAAGAAGAACAACAAGAAGAAGAAATATCTCGAAATATGTCCGTCAGGCCCCTTCCCTTGAGATATATCTGCAAATATCTCGGAAACGAAGCGAGCTATGGCAAAATGTTAACAGACCTTTTTTGTAGAGAATTATGTTTTCTACAATTTATGTTCTATGATATTTTTTGATCAGAAGCGTAGTTTTCGAGATATATCGAGATATTTAAAAGTTCCGAAGCCGCACCAACATAATAGAGATACAGAAACACCGTGGCCCCTTTCTTTGAGATAACTCTGCACTAGTGCGAGCCGCAAATGCCACTTCCAGCTTAGCTGTGCAGAAGAAGAACAACAAGAAGAAGAAATATCTCGAAATATGTCCGTCAGGCCCCTTCCCTTGAGATAAATCTGCAAATATCTCGGAAACGAAGCGAGCTATGGCAAAATCTTAAGAGACCTTTTTGTAGAGAATTAAGTTTCCTACTTTTTATGTTCTATGATATTTTTTGATCAGATGCGTAGTTTTCGAGATATATCGAGATATTTAAAAGTTCCGAAGCCGCACCAACATAGTAGGGATACAGAAACACCGTGGCCCCTTTCTTTGAGATAACTCTGCACTAGTGCGAGCCGCAAATGCCACTTCCAGCTTAGCTGTGCAGAAGAAGAACAACCAGAAGAAGAAATATCTCGAAATATTTCCGTTAGGCTCCTTCCCTTGAGATAAATCTGCAAATATCTCGGAAACGAAGCGACCTATGGCAAGATGTTCAGAGACCTTTTTTGTAGAGAATTAAGTTTCCTACTTTTTATGTTCTATGATATTTTTTGATCAGATGCGTAGTTCTCGAGATATATCAAGATATTTAAAAGTTCCGAAGCCGCACCAACATAATAGAGATACAGAAACACCGTGGCCCCTTTCTTTGAGATAACTCTGCACTATTGCGAGCTGCAAATGCCACTTCCAGCTTAGCTGTGCAGAGGAAGAACAACAAGAAGAAGAAGTATCTCGAAATATGTCCGTCAGGCCCGTTCCTTTGAGCTGAATCTGCAAATATCTCGGAAACGAAGCGAGCTATGGCAAAATGTTAAGAGACCTTTTTTGTAGAGAATTAAGTTTCCTACTTTTTATGTTCTATGATATTTTTTGATCAGATGCGTAGTTCTCGAGATATATCAAGATATTTAAAAGTTCCGAAGCCGCACCAACATAATAGAGATACAGAAACACCGTGGCCCCTTTCTTTGAGATAACTCTGCACTATTGCGAGCTGCAAATGCCACTTCCAGCTTAGCTGTGCAGAGGAAGAACAACAAGAAGAAGAAGTATCTCGAAATATGTCCGTCAGGCCCGTTCCTTTGAGCTGAATCTGCAAATATCTCGGAAACGAAGCGAGCTATGGCAAAATGTTAAGAGACGTTTTTTGTAGAGAATTATCTTTCCTACAATTTATGTTCTATGATATTTTTTGATCAGAAGCGTAGTTTTCGAGATATATCGAGATATTTAAAAGTTCCGAAGCCGCACCAACATAATAGAGATACAGAAACACCGTGGCCCCTTTCTTTGAGATAACTCTGCACTAGTGCGAGCCGCAAATGCCACTTCCAGCTTAGCTGTGCAGAAGAAGAACAACCAGAAGAAGAAATATCTCGAAATATTTCCGTTAGGCTCCTTCCCTTGAGATAAATCTGCAAATATCTCGGAAACGAAGCGACCTATGGCAAAATGTTCAGAGACCTTTTTTGTAGAGAATTAAGTTTCCTACTTTTTATGTTCTATGATATTTTTTGATCAGATGCGTAGTTCTCGAGATATATCAAGATATTTAAAAGTTCCGAAGCCGCACCAACATAATAGAGATACAGAAACACCGTGGCCCCTTTCTTTGAGATAACTCTGCACTATTGCGAGCTGCAAATGCCACTTCCAGCTTAGCTGTGCAGAGGAAGAACAACAAGAAGAAGAAGTATCTCGAAATATGTCCGTCAGGCCCGTTCCTTTGAGCTGAATCTGCAAATATCTCGGAAACGAAGCGAGCTATGGCAAAATGTTAAGAGACGTTTTTTGTAGAGAATTATCTTTCCTACAATTTATGTTCCATGATATTTTTTGATCAGATGCGTAGTTTTCGAGATATATCGAGATATTTAAAAGATCCGAAGCCGCACCAACATAATAGGGATACAGAAACACCGTGGCCCCTTTCTTTGAGATAACCCTGCACTAGTGCGAGCCGCAAATGCCACTTCCAGCTTAGCTGTGCAGAAGAAGAACAACCAGAAGAAGAAATATCTCGAAATATTTCCGTTAGGCTCCTTCCCTTGAGATAAATCTGCAAATATCTCGGAAACGAAGCGACCTATGGCAAAATGTTCAGAGACCTTTTTTGTAGAGAATTAAGTTTCCTACTTTTTGTGTTCTATGATATTTTTTGATCAGATGCGTAGTTCTCGAGATATATCAAGATATTTAAAAGTTCCGAAGCCGCACCAACATAATAGAGATACAGAAACACCGTGGCCCCTTTCTTTGAGATAACTCTGCACTATTGCGAGCTGTAAATGCCACTTCCATCTTAGCTGTGCAGAAGAAGAACAACAAGAAGAAGAAATATCTCGAAATATGTCCGTCAGGCCCCTTCCCTTGAGATAATTCTGCAAATATCTCGGAAACGAAGCGAGCTATGGCAAAATGTTAAGAGACCTTTTTTGTAGAGAATTATGTTTCCTACAATTTATGTTCTATGATATTTTTTGATCAGAAGCGTAGTTTTCGAGATATATCGAGATATTTAAAAGTTCCGAAGCCGCACCAACATAATAGAGATACAGAAACACCGTGGCCCCTTTCTTTGAGATAACTCTGCACTAGTGCGAGCTGCAAATGCCACTTCCAGCTTAGCTGTGCAGAAGAAGAACAACAAGAAGAAGAAGTATCTCGAAATATGTCCGTCAGGCCCGTTCCTTTGAGCTGAATCTGCAAATATCTCGGAAACGAAGCGAGCTATGGCAAAATGTTAAGAGACGTTTTTTGTAGAGAATTATGTTTCCTACAATTTATGTTCTATGATATTTTTTGATCAGAAGCGTAGTTTTCGAGATATATCGAGATATTTAAAAGTTCCGAAGCCGCACCAACATAATAGAGATACAGAAACACCGTGGCCCCTTTCTTTGAGATAACTCTGCACTAGTGCGAGCCGCAAATGCCACTTCCAGCTTAGCTGTGCAGAAGAAGAACAACCAGAAGAAGAAATATCTCGAAATATTTCCGTTAGGCTCCTTCCCTTGAGATAAATCTGCAAATATCTCGGAAACGAAGCGACCTATGGCAAAATGTTCAGAGACCTTTTTTGTAGAGCATTAAGTTTCCTACTTTTTATGTTCTATGATATTTTTTGATCAGAAGCGTAGTTTTCGAGATATATCGAGATATGTAAAAGTTCCGAAGCCGCACCAACATAATAGAGATACAGAAACACCGTGGCCCCTTTCTTTGAGATAACTGTGCACTAGTGCGAGCCGCAAATGCCACTTCCAGCTTAGCTGTGCAGAAGAAGAACAACAAGAAGAAGAAATATCTCGAAATATGTCCGTCAGGCCAGTTCCTTTGAGCTGAATCTGCAAATATCTCGGAAACGAAACGAGCTATGGCAAAATGTTAAGAGACGTTTTTTGTAGAGAATTATGTTTCCTACAATTTATGTTCTATGATATTTTTTGATCAGAAGCGTAGTTTTCGAGATATATCGAGATATTTAAAAGTTCCGAAGACGCACCAACATAATAGAGATACAGAAACACCGTGGCCCCTTTCTTTGAGATAACTCTGCACTATTGCGAGCTGTAAATGCCACTTCCAGCTTAGCTGTGCAGAAGAAGAACAACAAGAAGAAGAAATATCTCGAAATATGCCCGTTAGGCCCCTTCCCTTGAGATATATCTGCAAATATCTCGGAAACGAAGCGAGCTATGGCAAAATGTTAAGAGACCTTTTTTGTAGAGAATTAAGTTTCCTACTTTTTATCTTCTATGATATTTTTTGATCAGATGCGTAGTTCTCGAGATATATCAAGATATTTAAAAGTTCCGAAGCCGCACCAACATCATAGAGATACAGAAACACCGTGGCCCCTTTCTTTGAGATAACTCTGCACTATTGCGAGCTGTAAATGCCACTTCCAGCTTAGCTGTGCAGAAGAAGAACAACAAGAAGAAGAAATATCTCGAAATATGTCCGTCAGGCCCCTTCCCTTGAGATAAATCTGCAAATATCTCGGAAACGAAGCGAGCTATGGCAAAATGTTCAGAGACCTTTTTTGTAGAGAATTAAGTTTCCTACTTTTTATGTTCTCTGATATTTTTTGATCAGATGCGTAGTTCTCGAGATATATCAAGATATTTAAAAGTTCCGAAGACGCACCAACATAATAGAGATACAGAAACACCGTGGCCCCTTTCTTTGACATAACTGTGCACTAGTGCGAGCCGCAAATGCCACTTCCAGCTTAGCTGTGCAGAAGAAGAACAACAAGAAGAAGAAATATCTCGAAATATGTCCGTCAGGCCAGTTCCTTTGAGCTGAATCTGCAAATATCTCGGAAACGAAGCGAGCTATGGCAAAATGTTAAGAGACGTTTTTTGTAGAGAATTATGTTTCCTACAATTTATGTTCTATGATATTTTTTGATCAGAAGCGTAGTTTTCGAGATATATCGAGATATTTAAAAGTTCCGAAGACGCACCAACATAGTAGAGATACAGAAACACCGTGGTCCCTTCTTTGAGATAACTGTGCACTAGTGCGAGCCGCAAATGCCACTTCCAGCTTAGCTGTGCAGAAGAAGAACAACAAGAAGAAGAAATATCTCGAAATATGTCCGTCAGGCCCATTCCCTTGAGATAAATCTGCAAATATCTCGGAAACGAAGCGAGCTATGGCAAAATGTTAAGAGACCTTTTTTGTAGAGAATTATGTTTCCTACTTTTTATGTTCTATGATATTTTTTGATCAGATGCGTAGTTCTCGAGATATATCAAGATATTTAAAAGTTCCGAAGCCGCAACAACATAATAGAGATACAGAAACACCGTGGCCCCTTTCTTTGAGATAACTCTGCACTAGTGCGAGCCGCAAATGCCACTTCCAGCTTAGCTGTGCAGAAGAAGAACAACCAGAAGAAGAAATATCTCGAAATATTTCCGTTAGGCTCCTTCCCTTGAGATAAATCTGCAAATATCTCGGAAACGAAGCGACCTATGGCAAAATGTTCAGAGACCTTTTTTGTAGAGCATTAAGTTTCCTACTTTTTATGTTCTATGATATTTTTTGATCAGAAGCGTAGTTTTCGAGATATATCGAGATATGTAAAAGTTCCGAAGCCGCACCAACATAATAGAGATACAGAAACACCGTGGCCCCTTTCTTTGAGATAACTGTGCACTAGTGCGAGCCGCAAATGCCACTTCCAGCTTAGCTGTGCAGAAGAAGAACAACAAGAAGAAGAAATATCTCGAAATATGTCCGTCAGGCCAGTTCCTTTGAGCTGAATCTGCAAATATCTCGGAAACGAAACGAGCTATGGCAAAATGTTAAGAGACGTTTTTTGTAGAGAATTATGTTTCCTACAATTTATGTTCTATGATATTTTTTGATCAGAAGCGTAGTTTTCGAGATATATCGAGATATTTAAAAGTTCCGAAGACGCACCAACATAATAGAGATACAGAAACACCGTGGCCCCTTTCTTTGAGATAACTCTGCACTATTGCGAGCTGTAAATGCCACTTCCAGCTTAGCTGTGCAGAAGAAGAACAACAAGAAGAAGAAATATCTCGAAATATGCCCGTTAGGCCCCTTCCCTTGAGATATATCTGCAAATATCTCGGAAACGAAGCGAGCTATGGCAAAATGTTAAGAGACCTTTTTTGTAGAGAATTAAGTTTCCTACTTTTTATCTTCTATGATATTTTTTGATCAGATGCGTAGTTCTCGAGATATATCAAGATATTTAAAAGTTCCGAAGCCGCACCAACATCATAGAGATACAGAAACACCGTGGCCCCTTTCTTTGAGATAACTCTGCACTATTGCGAGCTGTAAATGCCACTTCCAGCTTAGCTGTGCAGAAGAAGAACAACAAGAAGAAGAAATATCTCGAAATATGTCCGTCAGGCCCCTTCCCTTGAGATAAATCTGCAAATATCTCGGAAACGAAGCGAGCTATGGCAAAATGTTCAGAGACCTTTTTTGTAGAGAATTAAGTTTCCTACTTTTTATGTTCTCTGATATTTTTTGATCAGATGCGTAGTTCTCGAGATATATCAAGATATTTAAAAGTTCCGAAGCCGCACCAACATAATAGAGATACAGAAACACCGTGGCCCCTTTCTTTGAGATAACTCTGCACTATTGCGAGCTGCAAATGCCACTTCCAGCTTAGCTGTGCAGAGGAAGAACAACAAGAAGAAGAAGTATCTCGAAATATGTCCGTCAGGCCAGTTCCTTTGAGCTGAATCTGCAAATATCTCGGAAACGAAACGAGCTATGGCAAAATGTTAAGAGACGTTTTTTGTAGAGAATTATGTTTCCTACAATTTATGTTCTATGATATTTTTTGATCAGAAGCGTAGTTTTCGAGATATATCGAGATATTTAAAAGTTCCGAAGACGCACCAACATAATAGAGATACAGAAACACCGTGGCCCCTTTCTTTGAGATAACTCTGCACTAGTGCGAGCCGCAAATGCCACTTCCAGCTTAGCTGTGCAGAAGAAGAACAACAAGAAGAAGAAATATCTCGAAATATGTCCGTCAGGCCCCTTCCCTTGAGATATATCTGCAAATATCTCGGAAACGAAGAGAGCTATGGCAAAATGTTAAGAGACCTTTTTTGTAGAGAATTAAGTTTCCTACTTTTCATGTTCTATGATATTTTTTGATCGGATGCGTAGTTCTCGAGATATATCAAGATACTTAAAAGTTCCGAAGCCGCACCAACATAATAGAGATACAGAAACACCGTGGCCCCTTTCTTTGAGATAACTCTGCACTATTGCGAGCTGTAAATGCCACTTCCAGCTTAGCTGTGCAGAAGAAGAACAACAAGAAGAAGAAATATCTCGAAATATGCCCGTTAGGCCCCTTCCCTTGAGATAAATCTGCAAATATCTCGGAAACAAAGCGACCTATGGCAAAATGTTCAGAGACCTTTTTTGTAGAGAATTAAGTTTCCTACTTTTTATCTTCTATGATATTTTTTGATCAGATGCGTAGTTCTCGAGATATATCAAGATATTTAAAAGTTCCGAAGCCGCACCAACATAATAGAGATACAGAAACACCGTGGCCCCTCTCTTTGAGATAACTCTGCACTATTGCGAGCTGCAAATGCCACTTCCAGCTTAGCTGTGCAGAAGAAGAACAACAAGAAGAAGAAATATCTCGAAATATGTCCGTCAGGCCAGTTCCTTTGAGCTGAATCTGCAAATATCTCGGAAACGAAGCGAGCTATGGCAAAATGTTAAGAGACCTTTTTTGTAGAGAATTAAGTTTCCTACTTTTTATGTTCTATGATATTTTTTGATCAGAAGCGTAGTTTTCGAGATATATCGAGATATTTAAAAGTTCCGAAGACGCACCAACATAATAGAGATACAGAAACACCGTGGCCCCTTTCTTTGACATAACTGTGCACTAGTGCGAGCCGCAAATGCCACTTCCAGCTTAGCTGTGCAGAAGAAGAACAACAAGAAGAAGAAATATCTCGAAATATGTCCGTCAGGCCAGTTCCTTTGAGCTGAATCTGCAAATATCTCGGAAACGAAGCGAGCTATGGCAAAATGTTAAGAGACGTTTTTTGTAGAGAATTATGTTTCCTACAATTTATGTTCTATGATATTTTTTGATCAGAAGCGTAGTTTTCGAGATATATCGAGATATTTAAAAGTTCCGAAGACGCACCAACATAGTAGAGATACAGAAACACCGTGGTCCCTTCTTTGAGATAACTGTGCACTAGTGCGAGCCGCAAATGCCACTTCCAGCTTAGCTGTGCAGAAGAAGAACAACAAGAAGAAGAAATATCTCGAAATATGTCCGTCAGGCCCATTCCCTTGAGATAAATCTGCAAATATCTCGGAAACGAAGCGAGCTATGGCAAAATGTTAAGAGACCTTTTTTGTAGAGAATTATGTTTCCTACTTTTTATGTTCTATGATATTTTTTGATCAGATGCGTAGTTCTCGAGATATATCAAGATATTTAAAAGTTCCGAAGCCGCAACAACATAATAGAGATACAGAAACACCGTGGCCCCTTTCTTTGAGATAACTCTGCACTATTGCGAGCTGCAAATGCCACTTCCAGCTTAGCTGTGCAGAGGAAGAACAACAAGAAGAAGAAATATCTCGAAATATGTCCGTCAGGCCCCTTCCCTTGAGATATATCTGCAAATATCTCGGAAACGAAGAGAGCTACGGCAAAATGTTAAGAGACCTTTTTTGTAGAGAATTAAGTTTCCTACTTTTCATGTTCTATGATATTTTTTGATCAGAAGCGTAGTTTTCGAGATATATCGAGATATGTAAAAGTTCCGAAGCCGCACCAACATAATAGAGATACAGAAACACCGTGGCCCCTTTCTTTGGGATAACTCTGCACTCTTGCGAGCTGCAAATGCCACTTCCAGCTTAGCTGTGCAGAAGAAGAACAACAAGAAGAAGAAATATCTCGAAATATGTCCGTCAGGCCAGTTCCTTTGAGCTGAATCTGCAAATATCTCGGAAACGAAGCGAGCTATGGCAAAATGTTAAGAGACGTTTTTTGTAGAGAATTATGTTTCCTACAATTTATGTTCTATGATATTTTTTGATCAGAAGCGTAGTTTTCGAGATATATCGAGATATTTAAAAGTTCCGAAGACGCACCAACATAGTAGAGATACAGAAACACCGCGGCCCCTTCTTTGAGATAACTGTGCACTAGTGCGAGCCGCAAATGCCACTTCCAGTTTAGCTGTGCAGAAGAAGAACAACAAGAAGAAGAAATATCTCGAAATATGTCCATCAGGACCCTTCCCTTGAGATAAATCTGCAAATATCTCGGAAACGAAATGAGCTATGGCAAAATGTTAAGAGACCTTTTGTGTAGAGAATTATGTTTCCTACAATTTATGTTCTATGATATTTTTTGATCAGAAGCGTAGTTTTCGAGATATATCGAGATATGTAAAAGTTCCGAAGCCGCACCAACATAATAGAGATACAGAAACACCGTGGCCCCTTTCTTTGGGATAACTCTGCACTCTTGCGAGCTGCAAATGCCACATCCAGCTTAGCTGTGCAGAAGAAGAACAACAAGAAGAAGAAATATCTCGAAATATGTCCGTCAGGCCAGTTCCTTTGAGCTGAATCTGCAAATATCTCGGAAACGAAACGAGCTATGGCAAAATGTTAAGAGACGTTTTTTGTAGAGAATTATGTTTCCTACAATTTATGTTCTATGATATTTTTTGATCAGAAGCGTAGTTTTCGAGATATATCGAGATATTTAAAAGTTCCGAAGACGCACCAACATAATAGAGATACAGAAACACCGTGGCCCCTTTCTTTGAGATAACTCTGCACTAGTGCGAGCCGCAAATGCCACTTCCAGCTTAGCTGTGCAGAAGAAGAACAACAAGAAGAAGAAGTATCTCGAAATATGTCCGTCAGGCCCGTTCCTTTGAGCTGAATCTGCAAATATCTCGGAAACGAAGCGAGCTATGGCAAAATGTTAAGAGACGTTTTTTGTAGAGAATTATGTTTCCTACAATTTATGTTCTATGATATTTTTTGATCAGAAGCGTAGTTTTCGAGATATATCGAGATATTTAAAAGTTCCGAAGCCGCACCAACATAATAGAGATACAGAAACACCGTGGCCCCTTTCTTTGAGATAACTCTGCACTAGTGCGAGCCGCAAATGCCACTTCCAGCTTAGCTGTGCAGAAGAAGAACAACAAGAAGAAGAAATATCTCGAAATATGTCCGTCAGGCCCCTTCCCTTGAGATAAATCTGCACATATCTCGGAAACGAAGCGAGCTATGGCAAAATGTGAAGAGACCTTTTGTGTAGAGAATTAAGTTTCCTACTTTTTATCTTCTATGATATTTTTTGATCAGATGCGTAGTTCTCGAGATATATCAAGATATTTAAAAGTTCCGAAGCCGCACCAACATAATAGAGATACAGAAACACCGTGGCCCCTCTCTTTGAGATAACTCTGCACTATTGCGAGCTGGAAATGCCACTTCCAGTTTAGCTGTGCAGAAGAAGAACAACAAGAAGAAGAAATATCTCGAAATATGTCCGTCAGGCCCCTTCCCTTGAGATAAATCTGCAAATATCTCGGAAACGAAGAGAGCTATGGCAAAATGTTGAGAGACCTTTTTTGTAGAGAATTAAGTTTCCTACTTTTCATGTTCTATGATATTTTTTGATCAGATGCGTAGTTCCCGAGATATATCAAGATATTTAAAAGTTCCGAAGCCGCACCAACATAATAGATATACAGAAACACCGTGGCCCCTTTCTTTGAGATAACTCTGCACTATTGCGAGCTGTAAATGCCACTTCCAGCTTAGCTGTGCAGAAGAAGAACAACAAGAAGAAGAAATATCTCGATATATGTCCGTCAGGCCCCTTCCCTTGAGATATATCTATAAATATCTCGGAAACGAAGTGAGCTATGGCAAAATGTTAAGAGACCTTTTTTGTAGAGAATTATGTTTCCTACAATTTATGTTCTATGATATTTTTTGATCAGAAGCGTAGTTTTCGAGATATATCGAGATATTTAAAAGTTCCGAAGCCGCACCAACATAATAGAGATACAGAAACACCGTGGCCCCTTCTTTGAGATAACTGTGCACTAGTGCGAGCCGCAAATGCCACTTCCAGCTTAGCTGTGCAGAAGAAGAACAACAAGAAGAAGAAATATCTCGAAATATGTCCGTCAGGCCCATTCCCTTGAGATAAATCTGCAAATATCTCGGAAACGAAGCGAGCTATGGCAAAATGTTAAGAGACCTTTTTTGTAGAGAATTATGTTTCCTACTTTTTATGTTCTATGATATTTTTTGATCAGATGCGTAGTTCTCGAGATATATCAAGATATTTAAAAGTTCCGAAGCCGCAACAACATAATAGAGATACAGAAACACCGTGGCCCCTTTCTTTGAGATAACTCTGCACTATTGCGAGCTGCAAATGCCACTTCCAGCTTAGCTGTGCAGAGGAAGAACAACAAGAAGAAGAAATATCTCGAAATATGTCCGTCAGGCCCCTTCCCTTGAGATATATCTGCAAATATCTCGGAAACGAAGAGAGCTACGGCAAAATGTTAAGAGACCTTTTTTGTAGAGAATTAAGTTTCCTACTTTTCATGTTCTATGATATTTTTTGATCAGAAGCGTAGTTTTCGAGATATATCGAGATATGTAAAAGTTCCGAAGCCGCACCAACATAATAGAGATACAGAAACACCGTGGCCCCTTTCTTTGGGATAACTCTGCACTCTTGCGAGCTGCAAATGCCACTTCCAGCTTAGCTGTGCAGAAGAAGAACAACAAGAAGAAGAAATATCTCGAAATATGTCCGTCAGGCCAGTTCCTTTGAGCTGAATCTGCAAATATCTCGGAAACGAAGCGAGCTATGGCAAAATGTTAAGAGACGTTTTTTGTAGAGAATTATGTTTCCTACAATTTATGTTCTATGATATTTTTTGATCAGAAGCGTAGTTTTCGAGATATATCGAGATATTTAAAAGTTCCGAAGCCGCACCAACATAATAGAGATACAGAAACACCGTGGCCCCTTTCTTTGAGATAACTCTGCACTAGTGCGAGCCGCAAATGCCACTTCCAGCTTAGCTGTGCAGAAGAAGAACAACAAGAAGAAGAAATATCTCGAAATATGTCCGTCAGGCCCCTTCCCTTGAGATAAATCTGCACATATCTCGGAAACGAAGCGAGCTATGGCAAAATGTGAAGAGACCTTTTGTGTAGAGAATTAAGTTTCCTACTTTTTATCTTCTATGATATTTTTTGATCAGATGCGTAGTTCTCGAGATATATCAAGATATTTAAAAGTTCCGAAGCCGCACCAACATAATAGAGATACAGAAACACCGTGGCCCCTCTCTTTGAGATAACTCTGCACTATTGCGAGCTGGAAATGCCACTTCCAGTTTAGCTGTGCAGAAGAAGAACAACAAGAAGAAGAAATATCTCGAAATATGTCCGTCAGGCCCCTTCCCTTGAGATAAATCTGCAAATATCTCGGAAACGAAGAGAGCTATGGCAAAATGTTGAGAGACCTTTTTTGTAGAGAATTAAGTTTCCTACTTTTCATGTTCTATGATATTTTTTGATCAGATGCGTAGTTCCCGAGATATATCAAGATATTTAAAAGTTCCGAAGCCGCACCAACATAATAGATATACAGAAACACCGTGGCCCCTTTCTTTGAGATAACTCTGCACTATTGCGAGCTGTAAATGCCACTTCCAGCTTAGCTGTGCAGAAGAAGAACAACAAGAAGAAGAAATATCTCGATATATGTCCGTCAGGCCCCTTCCCTTGAGATATATCTATAAATATCTCGGAAACGAAGTGAGCTATGGCAAAATGTTAAGAGACCTTTTTTGTAGAGAATTATGTTTCCTACAATTTATGTTCTATGATATTTTTTGATCAGAAGCGTAGTTTTCGAGATATATCGAGATATTTAAAAGTTCCGAAGCCGCACCAACATAATAGAGATACAGAAACACCGTGGCCCCTTTCTTTGAGATAACTCTGCACTAGTGCGAGCCGCAAATGCCACTTCCAGCTTAGCTGTGCAGAAGAAGAACAACAAGAAGAAGAAATATCTCGAAATATGTCCGTCAGGCCCCTTCCCTTGAGATAAATCTGCACATATCTCGGAAACGAAGCGAGCTATGGTAAAATGTGAAGAGACCTTTTGTGTAGAGAATTAAGTTTCCTACTTTTTATCTTCTATGATATTTTTTGATCAGATGCGTAGTTCTCGAGATATATCAAGATATTTAAAAGTTCCGAAGCCGCACCAACATAATAGAGATACAGAAACACCGTGGCCCCTCTCTTTGAGATAACTCTGCACTATTGCGAGCTGGAAATGCCACTTCCAGTTTAGCTGTGCAGAAGAAGAACAACAAGAAGAAGAAATATCTCGAAATATGTCCGTCAGGCCCCTTCCCTTGAGATAAATCTGCAAATATCTCGGAAACGAAGAGAGCTATGGCAAAATGTTGAGAGACCTTTTTTGTAGAGAATTAAGTTTCCTACTTTTCATGTTCTATGATATTTTTTGATCAGAAGCGTAGTTTTCGAGATATATCGAGATATTTAAAAGTTCCGAAGCCGCACCAACATAATAGAGATACAGAAACACCGTGGCCCCTTTCTTTGAGATAACTGTGCACTAGTGCGAGCCGCAAATGCCACTTCCAGCTTAGCTGTGCAGAAGAAGAACAACAAGAAGAAGAAGTATCTCGAAATATGTCCGTCAGGCCCGTTCCTTTGGGCTGAATCTGCAAATATCTCGGAAACGAAGCGAGCTATGGCAAAATGTTAAGAGACGTTTTTTGTAGAGAATTATGTTTCCTACAATTTATGTTCTATGATATTTTTTGATCAGAAGCGTAGTTTTCGAGATATATCGAGATATTTAAAAGTTCCGAAGCCGCACCAACATAATAGAGATACAGAAACACCGTGGCCCCTTTCTTTGAGATAACTCTGCACTAGTGCGAGCCGCAAATGCCACTTCCAGCTTAGCTGTGCAGAAGAAGAACAACAAGAAGAAGAAGTATCTCGAAATATGTCCGTCAGGCCCGTTCCTTTGAGCTGAATCTGCAAATATCTCGGAAACGAAGCGAGCTATGGCAAAATGTTGAGAGACGTTTTTTGTAGAGAATTATGTTTCCTACAATTTATATTCTATGATATTTTTTGATCAGAAGCGTAGTTTTCGAGATATATCGAGATATTTAAAAGTTCCGAAGCCGCACCAACATAATAGAGATACAGAAACACCGTGGCCCCTTTCTTTGAGATAACTCTGCACGATTGCGAGCTGGAAATGCCACTTCCAGTTTAGCTGTGCAGAAGAAGAACAACAAGAAGAAGAAATATCTCGAAATATGTCCATCAGGACCCTTCCCTTGAGATAAATCTGCAAATATCTCGGAAACGAAGCGGGCTATGGCAAAATGTTAAGAGACCTTTTTTGTAGAGAATTAAGTTTCCTACTTTTTATGTTCGATGATATTTTTTGATCAGATGCGTATTTCTCGAGATATATCAAGATATTTAAAAGTTCCGAAGCCGCACCAACATAATAGAGATACAGAAACACCGTGGCCCCTTTCTCTGAGATAACTCTGCACTAGTGCGAGCCGCAAATGCCACTTCCAGCTTAGCTGTGCAGAAGAAGAACAACAAGAAGAAGAAGTATCTCGAAATATGTCCGTCAGGCCCGTTCCTTTGAGCTGAATCTGCAAATATCTCGGAAACGAAGCGAGCTATGGCAAAATGTTAAGAGACCTTTTTTGTAGAGAATAATGTTTCCTACAATTTACGTTCTATGATATTTTTTGATCAGAAGCGTAGTTCTCGAGATATATCAAGATATTTAAAAGTTCCGAAGACGCACCAACATAATAGAGATACAGAAACACCGTGGCCCCTTTCTTTGAGATAACTGTGCACTAGTGCGAGCCGCAAATGCCACTTCCAGCTTAGCTGTGCATAAGAAGAACAACAAGAAGAAGAAATATCTCGAAATATGTCCGTCAGGCCCCTTCCCTTGAGATAAATCTGCAAATATCTCGGAAACGAAGCGAACTATGGCAAAATGTTAAGAGACGTTTTTTGTAGAGAATTATGTTTCCTACAATTTATGTTCTATGATATTTTTTGATCAGAAGCGTAGTTTTCGAGATATATCGAGATATTTAAAAGTTCCGAAGACGCACCAACATAATAGAGATACAGAAACACCGTGGCCCCTTTCTTTGAGATAACTCTGCGCTATTGCGAGCTGGAAATGCCACTTCCAGTTTAGCTGTGCAGAAGAAGAACAACAAGAAGAGGAAATATCTCGAAATATGTCCGTCAGGCCCCTTCCCTTGAGATATATCTGCAAATATCTCGGAAACGAAACGAGCTATGGCAAAATGTTAAGAGACCTTTTTTGTAGAGAATTAAGTTTCCTACTTTTTATGCTCTATGATATTTTTTGATCGGATGCGTAGTTCTCGAGATATATCAAGATATTTAAAAAATCCGAAGCCGCACCAACATAATAGAGATACAGAAACACCGTGGCCCCTTTCTTTGAGATAACTCTGCACTATTGCGAGCTGCAAATGCCACTTCCAGCTTAGCTGTGCAGAAGAAGAACAACAAGAAGAAGAAATATCTCGAAATATGTCCGTCAGGCCCCTTCCCTCGAGATAAATCTGCAAATATCTCGGAAACGAAGCGAGCTATGGCAAAATGTTAAGAGACCTTTTTTGTAGAGAATTAAGTTTCCTACTTTTTATGTTCTATGATATTTTTTGATCGGATGCGTAGCTCTCGAGATATATCAAGATATTTAAAAGTTCCGAAGCCGCACCAACATAATAGAGATACAGAAACACCGTGGCCCCTTTCTTTGAGATAACTCTGCACTATTGCGAGCTGTAAATGCCACGTCCAGCTTAGCTGTGCAGAAGAAGAACAACAAGAAGAAGAAATATCTCGAAATATGTCCGTCAGGCCCCTTCCCTCGAGATAAATCTGCAAATATCTCGGAAACGGAGCGAGCCATGGCAAAATGTTAAGAGACCGTTTTTGTAGAGAATTAAGTTTCCTACTTTTTATGTTCTATGATATTTTTTGATCAGACGCGTAGTTCTCGAGATATATCAAGATATTTAAAAGTTCCGAAGCCGCACCAACATAATAGAGATACAGAAACACCGTGGCCCCTTTCTTTGAGATAACTCTGCACTATTGCGAGCTGCAAATGCCACTTCCAGCTTAGCTGTGCAGAGGAAGAACAACAAGAAGAAGAAATATCTCGAAATACGTCCGTCAGGCCAGTTCCTTTGAGTTGAATCTGCAAATATCTCGGAAACGAAGCGAGCTATGACAAAATGTTAAGAGACCTTTTTTGTAGAGAATTATGTTTCCTACAATTTATGTTCTATGATATTTTTTGATCAGAAGCGTAGTTTTCGAGATATATCGAGATATTTAAAAGTTCCGAAGCCGCACCAACATAATAGAGATACAGAAACACCGTGGCCCCTTTCTTTGAGATAACTCTGCACTAGTGCGAGCCGTAAATGCCACTTCCAGCTTAGCTGTGCAGAAGAAGAACAACAAGAAGAAGAAATATCTCGAAATATGTCCGTCAGGCCCCTTCCCTTCAGATAAATCTGCACATATCTCGGAAACGAAGCGAGCTATGGCAAAATGTGAAGAGACCTTTTTTGTAGAGAATTATGTTTCCTACAATTTATGTTCTATGATATTTTTTGATCAGAAGCGTAGTTTTCGAGATATATCGAGATATTTAAAAGTTCCGAAGCCGCACCAACATAATAGAGATACAGAAACACCGTGGCCCCTTTCTTTGAGATAACTCTGCACTAGTGCGAGCCGCAAATGCCACTTCCAGTTTAGCTGTGCAGAAGAAGAACAACAAGAAGAAGAAATATCTCGAAATATGTCCGTCAGGCCCGTTCCTTTGAGCTGAATCTGCAAATATCTCGGAAACAAAGCGAGCTATGGCAAAATGTTAAGAGACGTTTTTTGTAGAGAATTATGTTTCCTACAATTTATGTTCTATGATATTTTTTGATCAGAAGCGTAGTTTTCGAGATATATCGAGATATTTAAAAGTTCCGAAGCCGCACCAACATAATAGAGATACAGAAACACCGTGGCCCCTTTCTTTGAGATAACTCTGCACTAGTGCGAGCCGCAAATGCCACTTCCAGCTTAGCTGTGCAGAAGAAGAACAACAAGAAGAAGAAGTATCTCGAAATATGTCCGTCAGGCCCGTTCCTTTGAGCTGAATCTGCAAATATCTCGGAAACGAAGCGAGCTATGGCAAAATGTTGAGAGACGTTTTTTGTAGAGAATTATGTTTCCTACTTTTTATGTTCTATGATATTATTTGATCAGATGCGTAGTTCTCGAGATATATCAAGATATTTAAAAGTTCCGAAGCCGCACCAACATAATAGAGATACAGAAACACCGTGGCCCCTTTCTTTGAGATAACTCTGCACTATTGCGAGCTGCAAATGCCACTTCCAGCTTAGCTGTGCAGAAGAAGACCAACAAGAAGAAGAAATATCTCGAAATATGTCCGTCAGGCCCCTTCCCTTGAGATAAATCTGCAAATATCTCGGAAACGAAGCGAGCTATGGCAAAATGTTAAGAGACCTTATTTGTGGAGAATTAAGTTTCCTACTTTTTATGTTCTATGATATTATTTGATCAGATGCGTAGTTCTCGAGATATATCAAGATATTTAAAAGTTCCGAAGCCGCACCAACATAATAGAGATACAGAAACACCGTGGCCCCTTTCTTTGAGATAACTCTGCACTATTGCGAGCTGCAAATGCCACTTCCAGCTTAGCTGTGCAGAAGAAGAACAACAAGAAGAAGAAATATCTCGAAATATGTCCGTCAGGCCCCTTCCCTCGAGATAAATCTGCAAATATCTCGGAAACGAAGCGAGCTATGGCAAAATGTTAAGAGACCTTTTTTGTAGAGAATTAAGTTTCCTACTTTTTATGTTCTATGATATTTTTTGATCGGATGCGTAGCTCTCGAGATATATCAAGATATTTAAAAGTTCCGAAGCCGCACCAACATAATAGAGATACAGAAACACCGTGGCCCCTTTCTTTGAGATAACTCTGCACTATTGCGAGCTGCAAATGCCACTTCCAGCTTAGCTGTGCAGAAGAAGACCAACAAGAAGAAGAAATATCTCGAAATATGTCCGTCAGGCCCCTTCCCTTGAGATAAATCTGCAAATATCTCGGAAACGAAGCGAGCTATGGCAAAATTTTAAGAGACCTTATTTGTGGAGAATTAAGTTTCCTACTTTTTATGTTCTATGATATTATTTGATCAGATGCGTAGTTCTCGAGATATATCAAGATATTTAAAAGTTCCGAAGCCGCACCAACATAATAGAGATACAGAAACACCGTGGCCCCTTTCTTTGAGATAACTCTGCACTATTGCGAGCTGCAAATGCCACTTCCAGCTTAGCTGTGCAGAAGAAGAACAACAAGAAGAAGAAATATCTCGAAATATGTCCGTCAGGCCCCTTCCCTTGAGATAAATCTGCAAATATCTCGGAAACGAAGCGAGCTATGGCAAAATGTTAAGCGACTTTATTTGTAGAGAATTAAGTTTCCTACTTTTTACGTTCTATGATATTTTTTGATCAGATGCGTAGTTCTCGAGATATACCAAGATATTTTAAAGTTCCGAAGCCGCACCAACATAATAGAGATACAGAAACACCGTGGCCCCTTTCTTTGAGATAACTCTGCACTACTGCGAGCTGGAAATGCCACTTCCAGTTTAGCTGTGCAGAAGAAGAACAACAAGAAGAAGAAATATCTCGAAATATGTCCGTCAGGCCCCTTCCCTTGAGATAAATCTGCAAATATCTCGGAAACGAAGCGAGCTATGGCAAAATGTTAAGAGACCTTTTTTGTTGAGAATTAAGTTTCCTACTTTTTGTGTTCCATGATATTTTTTGATCAGATGCGTAGTTCTCGAGATATATCAAGATATTTAAAAGTTCCGAAGCCGCACCAACATAATAGAGATACAGAAACACCGTGGCCCCTTTCTTTGAGATAACTCTGCACTATTGCGAGCTGTAAATGCCACGTCCAGCTTAGCTGTGCAGAAGAAGAACAACAAGAAGAAGAAATATCTCGAAATATGTCCGTCAGGCCCCTTCCCTCGAGATAAATCTGCAAATATCTCGGAAACGAAGCGAGCTATGGCAAAATGTTAAGAGACCTTTTTTGTAGAGAATTAAGTTTCCTACTTTTTATGTTGTATGATATTTTTTGATCGGATGCGTAGTTCTCGAGATATATCAAGATATTTAAAAGTTCCGAAGCCGCACCAACATAATAGAGATACAGAAACACCGTGGCCCCTTTCTTTGAGATAACTCTGCACTATTGCGAGCTGCAAATGCCACTTCCAGCTTAGCTGTGCAGAAGAAGAACAACAAGAAGAAGAAATATCTCGAAATATGTCCGTCAGACCCCTTCCCTTGAGATAAATCTGCAAATATCTCGGAAACGAAGCGAGCTATGGCAAAATGTTAAGAGACCTGTTTTGTAGAGAATTAAGTTTCCTACTTTTTATGTTCTATGATATTTTTCGATCAGATGCGTAGTTCTCGAGATATATCAAGATATTTAAAAGTTCCGAAGCCGCACCAACATAATAGAGATACAGAAACACCGTGGCCCCTTTCTTTGAGATAACTCTGCACTGTTGCGAGCTGCAAATGCCACTGCCAGCTTAGCTGTGCAGAAGAAGAACAACAAGAAGAAGAAATATCTCGAAATATGTCCGTCAGACCCCTTCCCTTGAGATAAATCTGCAAATATCTCGGAAACGAAGCGAGCTACGGCAAAATGTTAAGAGACCTTTTTTGTAGAAAATTAAGTTTCCTACTTTTTATGTTCTATGATATTTTTTGATCGGATGCGTAGCTCTCGAGATATATCAAGATATTTAGAAGTTCCGAAGCCGCACCAACATAATAGAGATACAGAAACACCGTGGCCCCTTTCTTTGAGATAACTCTGCACTATTGCGAGCTGCAAATGCCACTTCCAGCTTAGCTGTGCAGAAGAAGACCAACAAGAAGAAGAAATATCTCGAAATATGTCCGTCAGGCCCCTTCCCTTGAGATAAATCTGCAAATATCTCGGAAACGAAGCGAGCTATGGCAAAATGTTAAGAGACCTTATTTGTGGAGAATTAAGTTTCCTACTTTTTATGTTCTATGATATTATTTGATCAGATGCGTAGTTCTCGAGATATATCAAGATATTTAAAAGTTCCGAAGCCGTACCAACATAATAGAGATACAGAAACACCGTGGCCCCTTTCTTTGCGATAACTCTGCACTATTGCGAGCTGCAAATGCCACTTCCAGCTTAGCTGTGCAGAAGAAGAACATCAAGAAGAAGAAATATCTCGAAATATGTCCGTCAGGCCCCTTCCCTTGAGATAAATCTGCAAATATCTCGGAAACGAAGAGAGCTATGGCAAAATGTTGAGAGACCTTTTTTGTAGAGAATTAAGTTTCCTACTTTTCATGTTCTATGATATTTTTTGATCAGAAGCGTAGTTTTCGAGATATATCGAGATATTTAAAAGTTCCGAAGCCGCACCAACATAATAGAGATACAGAAACACCGTGGCCCCTTTCTTTGAGATAACTGTGCACTAGTGCGAGCCGCAAATGCCACTTCCAGCTTAGCTGTGCAGAAGAAGAACAACAAGAAGAAGAAGTATCTCGAAATATGTCCGTCAGGCCCGTTCCTTTGGGCTGAATCTGCAAATATCTCGGAAACGAAGCGAGCTATGGCAAAATGTTGAGAGACGTTTTTTGTAGAGAATTATGTTTCCTACAATTTATGTTCTATGATATTTTTTGATCAGAAGCGTAGTTTTCGAGATATATCGAGATATTTAAAAGTTCCGAAGCCGCACCAACATAATAGAGATACAGAAACACCGTGGCCCCTTTCTTTGAGATAACTCTGCACTAGTGCGAGCCGCAAATGCCACTTCCAGCTTAGCTGTGCAGAAGAAGAACAACAAGAAGAAGAAGTATCTCGAAATATGTCCGTCAGGCCCGTTCCTTTGAGCTGAATCTGCAAATATCTCGGAAACGAAGCGAGCTATGGCAAAATGTTGAGAGACGTTTTTTGTAGAGAATTATGTTTCCTACAATTTATATTCTATGATATTTTTTGATCAGAAGCGTAGTTTTCGAGATATATCGAGATATTTAAAAGTTCCGAAGCCGCACCAACATAATAGAGATACAGAAACACCGTGGCCCCTTTCTTTGAGATAACTCTGCACGATTGCGAGCTGGAAATGCCACTTCCAGTTTAGCTGTGCAGAAGAAGAACAACAAGAAGAAGAAATATCTCGAAATATGTCCATCAGGACCCTTCCCTTGAGATAAATCTGCAAATATCTCGGAAACGAAGCGAGCTATGGCAAAATGTTAAGAGACCTTTTTTGTAGAGAATTAAGTTTCCTACTTTTTATGTTCGATGATATTTTTTGATCAGATGCGTAGTTCTCGAGATATATCAAGATATTTAAAAGTTCCGAAGCCGCACCAACATAATAGAGATACAGAAACACCGTGGCCCCTTTCTCTGAGATAACTCTGCACTAGTGCGAGCCGCAAATGCCACTTCCAGCTTAGCTGTGCAGAAGAAGAACAACAAGAAGAAGAAGTATCTCGAAATATGTCCGTCAGGCCCGTTCCTTTGAGCTGAATCTGCAAATATCTCGGAAACGAAGCGAGCTATGGCAAAATGTTAAGAGACCTTTTTTGTAGAGAATAATGTTTCCTACAATTTACGTTCTATGATATTTTTTGATCAGAAGCGTAGTTCTCGAGATATATCAAGATATTTAAAAGTTCCGAAGACGCACCAACATAATAGAGATACAGAAACACCGTGGCCCCTTTCTTTGAGATAACTGTGCACTAGTGCGAGCCGCAAATGCCACTTCCAGCTTAGCTGTGCAGAAGAAGAACAACAAGAAGAAGAAATATCTCGAAATATGTCCGTCAGGCCCCTTCCCTTGAGATAAATCTGCAAATATCTCGGAAACGAAGCGAACTATGGCAAAATGTTAAGAGACGTTTTTTGTAGAGAATTATGTTTCCTACAATTTATGTTCTATGATATTTTTTGATCAGAAGCGTAGTTTTCGAGATATATCGAGATATTTAAAAGTTCCGAAGACGCACCAACATAATAGAGATACAGAAACACCGTGGCCCCTTTCTTTGAGATAACTCTGCGCTATTGCGAGCTGGAAATGCCACTTCCAGTTTAGCTGTGCAGAAGAAGAACAACAAGAAGAGGAAATATCTCGAAATATGTCCGTCAGGCCCCTTCCCTTGAGATATATCTGCAAATATCTCGGAAACGAAACGAGCTATGGCAAAATGTTAAGAGACCTTTTTTGTAGAGAATTAAGTTTCCTACTTTTTATGCTCTATGATATTTTTTGATCGGATGCGTAGTTCTCGAGATATATCAAGATATTTAAAAAATCCGAAGCCGCACCAACATAATAGAGATACAGAAACACCGTGGCCCCTTTCTTTGAGATAACTCTGCACTATTGCGAGCTGCAAATGCCACTTCCAGCTTAGCTGTGCAGAAGAAGAACAACAAAAAGAAGAAATATCTCGAAATATGTCCGTCAGGCCCCTTCCCTTGAGATAAATCTGCAAATATCTCGGAAACGAAGCGAGCTATGGCAAAATGTTAAGAGACCTCTTTTGTAGAGAATTAAGTTTCCTACTTTTTATGCTCTATGATATTTTTTGATCGGATGCGTAGTTCTCGAGATATATCAAGATATTTAAAAAATCCGAAGCCGCACCAACATAATAGAGATACAGAAACACCGTGGCCCCTTTCTTTGAGATAACTCTGCACTATTGCGAGCTGCAAATGCCACTTCCAGCTTAGCTGTGCAGAAGAAGAACAACAAGAAGAAGAAATATCTCGAAATATGTCCGTCAGGCCCCTTCCCTTGAGATATATCTGCAAATATCTCGGAAACGGAGCGAGCCATGGCAAAATGTTAAGAGACCGTTTTTGTAGAGAATTAAGTTTCCTACTTTTTATGTTCTATGATATTTTTTGATCAGACGCGTAGTTCTCGAGATATATCAAGATATTTAAAAGTTCCGAAGCCGCACCAACATAATAGAGATACAGAAACACCGTGGCCCCTTTCTTTGAGATAACTCTGCACTATTGCGAGCTGCAAATGCCACTTCCAGCTTAGCTGTGCAGAGGAAGAACAACAAGAAGAAGAAATATCTCGAAATATGTCCGTCAGGCCAGTTCCTTTGAGTTGAATCTGCAAATATCTCGGAAACGAAGTGAGCTATGACAAAATGTTAAGAGACCTTTTTTGTAGAGAATTATGTTTCCTACAATTTATGTTCTATGATATTTTTTGATCAGAAGCGTAGTTTTCGAGATATATCGAGATATTTAAAAGTTCCGAAGCCGCACCAACATAATAGAGATACAGAAACACCGTGGCCCCTTTCTTTGAGATAACTCTGCACTAGTGCGAGCCGTAAATGCCACTTCCAGCTTAGCTGTGCAGAAGAAGAACAACAAGAAGAAGAAATATCTCGAAATATGTCCGTCAGGCCCCTTCCCTTCAGATAAATCTGCACATATCTCGGAAACGAAGCGAGCTATGGCAAAATGTGAAGAGACCTTTTCTGTAGAGAATTAAGTTTCCTACTTTTTATCTTCTATGATATTTTTTGATCAGATGCGTAGTTCTCGAGATATATGAAGATATTTAAAAGTTCCGAAGCCGCACCAACATAATAGAGATACAGAAACACCGTGGCCCCTCTCTTTGAGATAACTCTGCACTATTGCGAGCTGGAAATGCCACTTCCAGTTTAGCTGTGCAGAAGAAGAACAACAAGAAGAAGAAATATCTCGAAATATGTCCGTCAGGCCCCTTCCCTTGAGATAAATCTGCAAATATCTCGGAAACGAAGAGAGCTATGGCAAAATGTTGAGAGACCTTTTTTGTAGAGAATTAAGTTTCCTACTTTTCATGTTCTATGATATTTTTTGATCAGATGCGTAGTTCCCGAGATATATCAAGATATTTAAAAGTTCCGAAGCCGCACCAACATAATAGAGATACAGAAACACCGTGGCCCCTTTCTTTGAGATAACTCTGCACTATTGCGAGCTGCAAATGCCACTGCCAGCTTAGCTGTGCAGAAGAAGAACAACAAGAAGAAGAAATATCTCGAAATATGTCCGTCAGACCCCTTCCCTTGAGATAAATCTGCAAATATCTCGGAAACGAAGCGAGCTACGGCAAAATGTTAAGAGACCTTTTTTGTAGAAAATTAGGTTTCCTACTTTTTATGTTCTACGATATTTTCTGATCAGATTCGTAGTTCTCGAGATATATCAAGATATTTAAAAGTTCCGAAGCCGCACCAACATAATAGAGATACAGAAACACCGTGGCCCCTCTCTTTGAGATAACTCTGCACAATTGCGAGCTGCAAATGCCACTTCCAGCTTAGCTGTGCAGAAGAAGAACAACAAGAAGAAGAAATATCTCGAAATATGTCCGTCAGGCCCCTTCCCTTGAGATATATCGGCAAATATCTCGGAAACGAAGCGAGCTATGGCAAAATGTTAACAGACCTTTTTTGTAGAGAATTAAGTTTCCTACGTTTTATGTTGTATGATATTTTTTGATCAGATGCGTAGTTCTCGAGATATATCAAGATATTTAAAAGTTCCGAAGCCGCACCAACATAATAGAGATACAGAAACACCGTGGCCCCTCTGTTTGAGATAACTCTGCACTATTGCGAGCTGCAAATGCCACTTCCAGTTTAGCTGTGCAGAAGAAGAACAACAAGAAGAAGAAATATCTCGAAATATGTCCGTTAGGCCCCTTCCCTTGAGATAAATCGGCAAGTATCTCGGAAACGAAGAGAGCTATGGCAAAATGTTGAGAGACCTTTTTTGTAGAGAATTAAGTTTCCTACTTTTTATGTTCTATGATATTTTTTGATCAGATGCGCAGATCTCGAGATATATCAAGATATTTAAAAGTTCCGAAGCCGCACCAACATAATAGAGATACAGAAACACCGTGGCCCCTTTCTTTGAGATAACTCTGCACTATTGCGAGCTGCAAATGCCACTTCCAGCTTAGCTGTGCAGAAGAAGAACAACAAGAAGAAGAAATATCTCGAAATATGTCCGTCAGGCCCCTTCCCTTGAGATAAATCTGCAAATATCTCGGAAACGAAGCGAGCTATGGCAAAATGTTAAGAGACCTTTTTTGTATGGAATTATGTTTCCTACTTTTTATGTTCTATGATATTTTTTGATCAGATGCGTAGTTCTCGGGATATATCAAGATATTTAAAAGTTCCGAAGCCGCACCAACATAATAGAGATACAGAAACACCGTGGCCCCTCTCTTTGAGATAACTCTGCACTATTGCGAGCTGCAAATGCCACTTCCAGTTTAGCTGTGCAGAAGAAGAACAACAAGGAGAAGAAATATCTCGAAATATGTCCGTTAGGCCCCTTCCCTTGAGATAAATCTGCAAATATCTCGGAAACGAAGCGAGCTATGGCAAAATCTTAACAGACTTTTTTGTAGAGAATTAAGTTTCCTACTTTTTATGTTCTATGATATTTTTTGATCAGATGCGTAGTTCTCGAGATATATCAAGATATTTAAAAGTTCCGAAGCCGCACCAACATAA
Organism: Osmia lignaria lignaria; assembly: GCF_051020975.1. Taxonomy (NCBI): domain Eukaryota; kingdom Metazoa; phylum Arthropoda; class Insecta; order Hymenoptera; family Megachilidae; genus Osmia; species Osmia lignaria. Next base: position 2,112,860 of record NW_027478164.1, read on the forward strand.
TAGAGATACAGAAACACCGTGGCCCCTTTCTTTGAGATAACTCTGCACTATTGCGAGCTGCAAATGCCACTTCCAGCTTAGCTGTGCAGAAGAAGAACAACAAGAAGAAGAAATATCTCGAAATATGTCCGTCAGACCCCTTCCCTTGAGATAAATCTGCAAATATCTCGGAAACGAAGCGAGCTACGGCAAAATGTTAAGAGACCTTTTTTGTAGAAAATTAAGTTTCCTACTTTTTATGTTCTATGATATTTTTTGATCGGATGCGTAGCTCTCGAGATATATCAAGATATTTAGAAGTTCCGAAGCCGCACCAACATAATAGAGATACAGAAACACCGTGGCCCCTTTCTTTGAGATAACTCTGCACTATTGCGAGCTGCAAATGCCACTTCCAGCTTAGCTGTGCAGAAGAAGACCAACAAGAAGAAGAAATATCTCGAAATATGTCCGTCAGGCCCCTTCCCTTGAGATAAATCTGCAAATATCTCGGAAACGAAGCGAGCTATGGCAAAATGTTAAGAGACCTTATTTGTGGAGAATTAAGTTTCCTACTTTTTATGTTCTATGATATTATTTGATCAGATGCGTAGTTCTCGAGATATATCAAGATATTTAAAAGTTCCGAAGCCGTACCAACATAATAGAGATACAGAAACACCGTGGCCCCTTTCTTTGCGATAACTCTGCACTATTGCGAGCTGCAAATGCCACTTCCAGCTTAGCTGTGCAGAAGAAGAACAACAAGAAGAAGAAATATCTCGAAATATGTCCGTCAGGCCCCTTCCCTTGAGATAAATCTGCAAATATCTCGGAAACGAAGCGAGCTATGGCAAAATGTTAAGAGACCTTTTTTGTAGAGAATTAAGTTTCCTACTTTTTATGTTCTATGATATTTTTCGATCAGAGGCGTAGTTCTCGAGATATATCAAGATATTTCAAAGTTCCGAAGCCGCACCAACATAATAGAGATACAGAAACACCGTGGCCCCTTTCTTTGAGATAACTCTGCACGATTGCGAGCTGGAAATGCCACTTCCAGTTTAGCTGTGCAGAAGAAGAACAACAAGAAGAAGAAATATCTCGAAATATGTCCATCAGGACCCTTCCCTTGAGATAAATCTGCAAATATCTCGGAAACGAAGCGAGCTATTGCAAAACGTTAAGAGACCTTTTTTGTAGAGAATTAAGTTTCCTACTTTTTATGTTCTATGATATTTTTTGATCAGATGCGTAGTTCTCGAGATATATCAAGATATTTAAAAGCTCCGAAGCTGCACCAACATAATAGAGGTACAGAAACACCGTGGCCCCTTTCTTTGAGATAACTCTGCACTATTGCGAGCTGCAAATGCCACTTCCAGCTTAGCTGTGGAGAAGAAGAACAACAAGAATAAGAAATATTTCGAAATATGTCCGTCAGGCCGCTTCCCTTGAGATAAATCTGCAAATATCTCGGAAACGAAGCGAGCTACGGCAAAATGTTAAGAGACCTTTTTTGTAGAAAATTAGGTTTCCTACTTTTTATGTTCTACGATATTTTCTGATCAGATTCGTAGTTCTCGAGATATATCAAGATATTTAAAAGTTCCGAAGCCGCACCAACATAATAGAGATACAGAAACACCGTGGCCCCTCTCTTTGAGATAACTCTGCACAATTGCGAGCTGCAAATGCCACTTCCAGCTTAGCTGTGCAGAAGAAGAACAACAAGAAGAAGAAATATCTCGAAATATGTCCGTCAGGCCCCTTCCCTTGAGATATATCGGCAAATATCTCGGAAACGAAGCGAGCTATGGCAAAATGTTAACAGACCTTTTTTGTAGAGAATTAAGTTTCCTACGTTTTATGTTGTATGATATTTTTTGATCAGATGCGTAGTTCTCGAGATATATCAAGATATTTAAAAGTTCCGAAGCCGCACCAACATAATAGAGATACAGAAACACCGTGGCCCCTCTGTTTGAGATAACTCTGCACTATTGCGAGCTGCAAATGCCACTTCCAGTTTAGCTGTGCAGAAGAAGAACAACAAGAAGAAGAAATATCTCGAAATATGTCCGTTAGGCCCCTTCCCTTGAGATAAATCGGCAAGTATCTCGGAAACGAAGAGAGCTATGGCAAAATGTTGAGAGACCTTTTTTGTAGAGAATTAAGTTTCCTACTTTTTATGTTCTATGATATTTTTTGATCAGATGCGCAGATCTCGAGATATATCAAGATATTTAAAAGTTCCGAAGCCGCACCAACATAATAGAGATACAGAAACACCGTGGCCCCTTTCTTTGAGATAACTCTGCACTATTGCGAGCTGCAAATGCCACTTCCAGCTTAGCTGTGCAGAAGAAGAACAACAAGAAGAAGAAATATCTCGAAATATGTCCGTCAGGCCCCTTCCCTTGAGATAAATCTGCAAATATCTCGGAAACGAAGCGAGCTATGGCAAAATGTTAAGAGACCTTTTTTGTATGGAATTATGTTTCCTACTTTTTATGTTCTATGATATTTTTTGATCAGATGCGTAGTTCTCGGGATATATCAAGATATTTAAAAGTTCCGAAGCCGCACCAACATAATAGAGATACAGAAACACCGTGGCCCCTCTCTTTGAGATAACTCTGCACTATTGCGAGCTGCAAATGCCACTTCCAGTTTAGCTGTGCAGAAGAAGAACAACAAGGAGAAGAAATATCTCGAAATATGTCCGTTAGGCCCCTTCCCTTGAGATAAATCTGCAAATATCTCGGAAACGAAGCGAGCTATGGCAAAATCTTAACAGACTTTTTTGTAGAGAATTAAGTTTCCTACTTTTTATGTTCTATGATATTTTTTGATCAGATGCGTAGTTCTCGAGATATATCAAGATATTTAAAAGTTCCGAAGCCGCACCAACATAATAGAGATACAGAAACACCGTGGCCCCTTTCTTTGAGATAACTCTGCACTATTGCGAGCTGCAAATGCCACTTCCAGCTTAGCTGTGCAGAAGAAGAACAACAAGAAGAAGAAATATCTCGAAATATGTCCGTCAGACCCCTTCCCTTGAGATAAATCTGCAAATATCTCGGAAACGAAGCGAGCTACGGCAAAATGTTAAGAGACCTTTTTTGTAGAAAATTAAGTTTCCTACTTTTTATGTTCTATGATATTTTTTGATCGGATGCGTAGCTCTCGAGATATATCAAGATATTTAGAAGTTCCGAAGCCGCACCAACATAATAGAGATACAGAAACACCGTGGCCCCTTTCTTTGAGATAACTCTGCACTATTGCGAGCTGCAAATGCCACTTCCAGCTTAGCTGTGCAGAAGAAGACCAACAAGAAGAAGAAATATCTCGAAATATGTCCGTCAGGCCCCTTCCCTTGAGATAAATCTGCAAATATCTCGGAAACGAAGCGAGCTATGGCAAAATGTTAAGAGACCTTATTTGTGGAGAATTAAGTTTCCTACTTTTTATGTTCTATGATATTATTTGATCAGATGCGTAGTTCTCGAGATATATCAAGATATTTAAAAGTTCCGAAGCCGTACCAACATAATAGAGATACAGAAACACCGTGGCCCCTTTCTTTGCGATAACTCTGCACTATTGCGAGCTGCAAATGCCACTTCCAGCTTAGCTGTGCAGAAGAAGAACAACAAGAAGAAGAAATATCTCGAAATATGTCCGTCAGGCCCCTTCCCTTGAGATAAATCTGCAAATATCTCGGAAACGAAGCGAGCTATGGCAAAATGTTAAGAGACCTTTTTTGTAGAGAATTAAGTTTCCTACTTTTTATGTTCTATGATATTTTTCGATCAGAGGCGTAGTTCTCGAGATATATCAAGATATTTCAAAGTTCCGAAGCCGCACCAACATAATAGAGATACAGAAACACCGTGGCCCCTTTCTTTGAGATAACTCTGCACGATTGCGAGCTGGAAATGCCACTTCCAGTTTAGCTGTGCAGAAGAAGAACAACAAGAAGAAGAAATATCTCGAAATATGTCCATCAGGACCCTTCCCTTGAGATAAATCTGCAAATATCTCGGAAACGAAGCGAGCTATTGCAAAACGTTAAGAGACCTTTTTTGTAGAGAATTAAGTTTCCTACTTTTTATGTTCTATGATATTTTTTGATCAGATGCGTAGTTCTCGAGATATATCAAGATATTTAAAAGCTCCGAAGCTGCACCAACATAATAGAGGTACAGAAACACCGTGGCCCCTTTCTTTGAGATAACTCTGCACTATTGCGAGCTGCAAATGCCACTTCCAGCTTAGCTGTGGAGAAGAAGAACAACAAGAATAAGAAATATTTCGAAATATGTCCGTCAGGCCGCTTCCCTTGAGATAAATCTGCAAATATCTCGGAAACGAAGCGAGCTACGGCAAAATGTTAAGAGACCTTTTTTGTAGAAAATTAGGTTTCCTACTTTTTATGTTCTACGATATTTTCTGATCAGATTCGTAGTTCTCGAGATATATCAAGATATTTAAAAGTTCCGAAGCCGCACCAACATAATAGAGATACAGAAACACCGTGGCCCCTCTCTTTGAGATAACTCTGCACAATTGCGAGCTGCAAATGCCACTTCCAGCTTAGCTGTGCAGAAGAAGAACAACAAGAAGAAGAAATATCTCGAAATATGTCCGTCAGGCCCCTTCCCTTGAGATAAATCGGCAAATATCTCGGAAACGAAGCGAGCTATGGCAAAATGTTAACAGACCTTTTTTGTAGAGAATTAAGTTTCCTACGTTTTATGTTGTATGATATTTTTTGATCAGATGCGTAGTTCTCGAGATATATCAAGATATTTAAAAGTTCCGAAGCCGCACCAACATAATAGAGATACAGAAACACCGTGGCCCCTCTCTTTGAGATAACTCTGCACTATTGCGAGCTGCAAATGCCACTTCCAGTTTAGCTGTGCAGAAGAAGAACAACAAGAAGAAGAAATATCTCGAAATATGTCCGTTAGGCCCCTTCCCTTGAGATAAATCGGCAAGTATCTCGGAAACGAAGAGAGCTATGGCAAAATGTTGAGAGACCTTTTTTGTAGAGAATTAAGTTTCCTACTTTTTATGTTCTATGATATTTTTTGATCAGATGCGCAGATCTCGAGATATATCAAGATATTTAAAAGTTCCGAAGCCGCACCAACATAATAGAGATACAGAAACACCGTGGCCCCTTTCTTTGAGATAACTCTGCACTATTGCGAGCTGCAAATGCCACTTCCAGCTTAGCTGTGCAGAAGAAGAACAACAAGAGGAAGAAATATCTCGAAATATGTCCGTCAGGCCCCTTCCCTTGAGATAAATCTGCAAATATCTCGGAAACGAAGCGAGCTATGGCAAAATGTTAAGAGACCTTTTTTGTATGGAATTATGTTTCCTACTTTTTATGTTCTATGATATTTTTTGATCAGATGCGTAGTTCTCGGGATATATCAAGATATTTAAAAGTTCCGAAGCCGCACCAACATAATAGAGATACAGAAACACCGTGGCCCCTCTCTTTGAGATAACTCTGCACTATTGCGAGCTGCAAATGCCACTTCCAGTTTAGCTGTGCAGAAGAAGAACAACAAGGAGAAGAAATATCTCGAAATATGTCCGTTAGGCCCCTTCCCTTGAGATAAATCTGCAAATATCTCGGAAACGAAGCGAGCTATGGCAAAATCTTAACAGACTTTTTTGTAGAGAATTAAGTTTCCTACTTTTTATGTTCTATGATATTTTTTGATCAGAAGCGTAGTTTTCGAGATATATCGAGATATTTAAAAGTTCCGAAGCAGCACCAACATAATAGAGATACAGAAACACCGTGGCCCCTTTCTTTGAGATAACTCTGTACTATTGCGAGCTGGAAATGCCACTTCCAGTTTAGCTGTGCAGAAGAAGAACAACAAGTAGAAGAAATATCTCGAAATATGTCCGTTAGGCCCCTTCCCTTGAGATAAATCTGCAAATATCTCGGAAACGAAGCGAGCTATGGCAAAATGTTAAGAGACGTTTTTTGTAGAGAATTATGTTTCCTACAATTTATGTTCTATGATATTTTTTGATCAGAAGCGTAGTTTTCGAGATATATCGAGATATTTAAAAGTTCCGAAGCAGCACCAACATAATAGAGATACAGAAACACCGTGGCCCCTTTCTTTGAGATAACTCTGCACTAGTGCGAGCCGCAAATGCCACTTCCAGCTTAGCTGTGCAGAAGAAGAACAACAAGAAGAAGAAATATCTCGAAATATGTCCGTCAGGCCCCTTCCCTTGAGATAAATCTGCAAATATCTCGGAAACGAAGCGAGCTATTGCAAAATGTTAAGAGACCTTTTTTGTAGAGAATTGAGTTTCCTACTTTTTATGTTCTATGAGATTTTTTGATCAGATGCGTAGTTCTCGAGATATATCAAGATATTTAAAAGTTCCGAAGCCGCACCAACATAATAGAGATACAGAAACACCGTGGCCCCTTTCTTTCAGATAACTATGCACTATTGCGAGCTGTAAATGCCACTTCCAGCTTAGCTGTGCAGAAGAAGAACAACAAGAAGAAGAAATATCTCGAAATATGTCCGTCAGGCCCCTTACCTTGAGATAAATCTGCAAATATCTCGGAAACGAAGCGAGCTATGGCAAAATGTTAAGAGACGTTTTTTGTAGAGAATTAAGTTTCCTACTTTTTATCTTCTATGATATTTTCTGATCAGATGCGTAGTTCTCGAGATATATCAAGATATTTAAAAGTTCCGAAGCCGCACCAACATAATAGAGATACAGAAACACCGTGGCCCCTTTCTTTCAGATAACTATGCACTATTGCGAGCTGTAAATGCCACTTCCAGCTTAGCTGTGCAGAAGAAGAACAACAAGAAGAAGAAATATCTCGAAATATGTCCGTCAGGCCCCTTACCTTGAGCTAAATCTGCAAATATCTCGGAAACGAAGCTAGCTATGGCAAAATCTTACCAGACGTTTTTGTAGAGAATTAAGTTTCCTACTTTTTATGTTCTATGATATTTTTTGATCAGATGCGTAGTTCTCGAGATATATCAAGATATTTAAAAGTTCCGAAGCCGCACCAACATAATAGAGATACAGAAACACCGTGGCCCCTTTCTTTGAGATAACTCTGTACTATTGCGAGCTGGAAATGCCACTTCCAGTTTAGCTGTGCAGAAGAAGAACAACAAGAAGAAGAAATATCTCGAAATATGTCCGTTAGGCCCCTTCCCTTGAGATGAATCTGCAAATATCTCGGAAACGAAGCTAGCTATGGCAAAATCTTACCAGACGTTTTTGTAGAGAATTAAGTTTCCTACTTTTTATGTTCTATGATATTTTTTGATCAGATGCGTAGTTCTCGAGATATATCAAGATATTTAAAAGTTCCGAAGCCGCACCAACATAATAGAGATACAGAAACACCGTGGCCCCTTTCTTTGAGATAACTCTGTACTATTGCGAGCTGGAAATGCCACTTCCAGTTTAGCTGTGCAGAAGAAGAACAACAAGAAGAAGAAATATCTCGAAATATGTCCGTTAGGCCCCTTCCCTTGAGATGAATCTGCAAATATCTCGGAAACGAAGCGAGCTATGGCAAAATGTTAAGAGACGTTTTTTGTAGAGAATTATGTTTCCTACAATTTATGTTCTATGATATTTTTTGATCAGAAGCGTAGTTTTCGAGATATATCGAGATATTTAAAAGTTCCGAAGCAGCACCAACATAATAGAGATACAGAAACACCGTGGCCCCTTTCTTTGAGATAACTCTGCACTAGTGCGAGCCGCAAATGCCACTTCCAGCTTAGCTGTGCAGAAGAAGAACAACAAGAAGAAGAAATATCTCGAAATATGTCCGTCAGGCCCCTTCCCTTGAGATAAATCTGCAAATATCTCGGAAACGAAGCGAGCTATGGCAAAATGTTAAGAGACGTTTTTTGTAGAGAATTAAGTTTCCTACTTTTTATCTTCTATGATATTTTCTGATCAGATGCGTAGTTCTCGAGATATATCAAGATATTTAAAAGTTCCGAAGCCGCACCAACATAATAGAGATACAGAAACACCGTGGCCCCTTTCTTTGAGATAACTCTGCACTAGTGCGAGCCGCAAATGCCACTTCCAGCTTAGCTGTGCAGAAGAAGAACAACAAGAAGAAGAAATATCTCGAAATATGTCCGTCAGGCCACTTCCCTTGAGATAAATCTGCAAATATCTCGGAAACGAAGCGAGCTATGGCAAAATGTTAAGAGACCTTTTTTGTAGAGAATTATGTATCCTACTTTTTATGTTCTATGATATTTTTTGATCAGACGCGTAGCTCTCGAGATATATCAAGATATTTAAAAGTTCCGAAGCCGCACCAACATAATAGAGATACAGAAACACCGTGGCCCCTCTCTTTGAGATAACTCTGCACTATTGCGAGCTGGAAAAGCCACTTCCAGTTTAGCTGTGCAGAAGAAGAACAACAAGAAGAAGAAATATCTCGAAATATGTCCGTTAGGCCCCTTCCCTTGAGATAAATCTGCAAATATCTCGGAAACGAAGCGAGCTATGGCAAAATGTTAAGAGACCTTTTTTGTAGAGAATTATGTTTCCTACAATTTATGTTCTATGATATTTTTTGATCAGAAGCGTAGTTTTCGAGATATATCGAGATATTTAAAAGTTCCGAAGCAGCACCAACATAATAGAGATACAGAAACACCGTGGCCCCTTTCTTTGAGATAACTCTGCACTAGTGCGAGCCGCAAATGCCACTTCCAGCTTAGCTGTGCAGAAGAAGAACAACAAGAAGAAGAAATATCTCGAAATATGTCCGTCAGGCCCCTTCCCTTGAGATAAATCTGCAAATATCTCGGAAACGAAGCGAGCTATGGCAAAATGTTAAGAGACGTTTTTTGTAGAGAATTAAGTTTCCTACTTTTTATCTTCTATGATATTTTCTGATCAGATGCGTAGTTCTCGAGATATATCAAGATACTTAAAAGTTCCGAAGCCGCACCAACATAATAGAGATACAGAAACACCGTGGCCCCTTTCTTTGAGATAACTCTGCACTAGTGCGAGCCGCAAATGCCACTTCCAGCTTAGCTGTGCAGAAGAAGAACAACAAGAAGAAGAAATATCTCGAAATATGTCCGTCAGGCCACTTCCCTTGAGATAAATCTGCAAATATCTCGGAAACGAAGCGAGCTATGGCAAAATGTTAAGAGACCTTTTTTGTAGAGAATTATGTTTCCTACTTTTTATGTTCTATGATATTTTTTGATCAGATGCGTAGTTCTCGAGATATATCAAGATATTTAAAAGTTCCGAAGCCGCACCAACATAATAGAGATACAGAAACACCGTGGCCCCTTTCTTTGAGATAACTCTGCACTAGTGCGAGCCGCAAATGCCACTTCCAGCTTAGCTGTGCAGAAGAAGAACAACAAGAAGAAGAAATATCTCGAAATATGTCCGTCAGGCCACTTCCCTTGAGATAAATCTGCAAATATCTCGGAAACGAAGCGAGCTATGGCAAAATGTTAAGAGACCTTTTTTGTAGAGAATTCTGTTTCCTACTTTCTATGTTCTATGATATTTTTTGATCAGACGCGTAGCTCTCGAGATATATCAAGATATTTAAAAGTTCCGAAGCCGCACCAACATAATAGAGATACAGAAACACCGTGGCCCCTCTCTTTGAGATAACTCTGCACTATTGCGAGCTGGAAAAGCCACTTCCAGTTTAGCTGTGCAGAAGAAGAACAACAAGAAGAAGAAATATCTCGAAATATGTCCGTTAGGCCCCTTCCCTTGAGATAAATCTGCAAATATCTCGGAAACGAAGCGAGCTATGGCAAAATGTTAAGAGACCTTTTTTGTAGATAATTATGTTTCCTACAATTTATGTTCTATGATATTTTTTGATCAGAAGCGTAGTTTTCGAGATATTTAAAAGTTCCGAAGCCGCACCAACATAATAGAGATACAGAAACACCGTGGCCCCTTTCTTTGAGATAACTCTGCACTAGTGCGAGCCGCAAATGCCACTTCCAGCTTAGCTGTGCAGAAGAAGAACAACAAGAAGAAGAAATATCTCGAAATATGTCCGTCAGGCCCCTTCCCTTGAGATAAATCTGCAAATATCTCGGAAACGAAGCGAGCTATGGCAAAATGTTATGAGACCTTTTTTGTAGAGAATTAAGTTTCCTACTTTTTATGTTCTATGATATTTTTTGATCAGATGCGTAGTTCTCGAGATATATCAAGATATTTAAAAGTTCCGAAGCCGCACCAACATAATAGAGATACAGAAACACCGTGGCCCCTTTCTTTGAGATAACTCTGTACTATTGCGAGCTGGAAATGCCACTTCCAGTTTAGCTGTGCAGAAGAAGAACAACAAGAAGAAGAAATATCTCGAAATATGTCCGTTAGGCCCCTTCCCTTGAGATAAATCTGCAAATATCTCGGAAACGAAGCGAGCTATGGCAAAATGTTAAGAGACCTTTTTTGTAGAGAATTATGTTTCCTACAATTTATGTTCTATGATATTTTTTGATCAGAAGCGTAGTTTTCGAGATATATCGAGATATTTAAAAGTTCCGAAGCCGCACCAACATAATAGAGATACAGAAACACCGTGGCCCCTTTCTTTGAGATAACTCTGCACTAGTGCGAGCTGCAAATGCCACTTCCAGCTTAGCTGTGCAGAAGAAGAACAACAAGAAGAAGAAATATCTCGAAATATGTCCGTCAGGCCCCTTCCCTTGAGATAAATCTGCAAATATCTCGGAAACGAAGCGAGCTATGGTAAAATGTTAAGAGACCTTTTTTGTAGAGAATTAAGTTTCCTACTTTTTATGTCCTATGATATTTTTTGATCAGATGCGTAGTTCTCGAGATATACCAAGATATTTAAAAGTTCCGAAGCCGCACCAACATAATAGAGATACAGAAACAGCGTGGCCCCTCTCTTTGAGATAACTCTGCACTATTCCGAGCTGTAAATGCCACTTCCAGCTTAGCTGTGCAGAAGAAGAACAACAAGAAGAAGAAATATCTCGAAATATGTCCGTCAGGCCCCTTCCCTTGAGATATATCTGCAAATATCTCGGAAACGAAGCGAGCTATGGCAAAATGTTAAGAGACCTTTTTTGTAGAGAATTATGTTTCCTACAATTTATGTTCTATGATATTTTTTGATCAGAAGCGTAGTTCTCGAGATATATCGAGATATTTAAAAGTTCCGAAGCCGCACCAACATAATAGGGATACAGAAACACCGTGGCCCCTTTCTTTGAGATAACTCTGCACTAGTGCGAGCCGCAAATGCCACTTCCAGCTTAGCTGTGCAGAAGAAGAACAACAAGAAGAAGAAATATCTCGAAATATGTCCGTCAGGCCCCTTCCCTTGAGATAAATCTGCAAATATCTCGGAAACGAAGCGAGCTATGGCAGAATGTTAAGAGACGTTTTTTGTAGAGAATTATGTTTCCTACAATTTATGTTCTATGTTATTTTTTGATCAGAAGCGTAGTTCTCGAGATATATCGAGATATTTAAAAGTTCCGAAGCCGCACCAACATAATAGGGATACAGAAACACCGTGGCCCCTTTCTTTGAGATAACTCTGCACTAGTGCGAGCCGCAAATGCCACTTCCAGCTTAGCTGTGCAGAAGAAGAACAACAAGAAGAAGAAATATCTCGAAATATGTCCGTCAGGTCCCTTCCCTTGAGATAAATCTGCAAATATCTCGGAAACGAAGCGAGCTATGGCAAAATATTAAGAGACGTTTTTTGTAGAGAATTAAGTTTCCTACTTTTTATGTTCTATGATATTTTTTGATCAGATGCGTAGTTCTCGAGATATATCAAGATATTTAAAAGTTCCGAAGCCGCACCAACATAATAGAGATACAGAAACACCGTGGCCCCTTTCTTTGAGATAACTCTGCACTATTCCGAGCTGTAAATGCCACTTCCAGCTTAGCTGTGCAGAAGAAGAACAACAAGAAGAAGAAATATCTCGAAATATGTCCGTCAGGCCCCTTCCCTTGAGATAAATCTGCAAATATCTCGGAAACGAAGCGAGCTATGGCAAAATGTGAAGAGACGTTTTTTGTCGAGAATTATGTTTCCTACAATTTATGTTCTATGATATTTTTTGATCAGAAGCGTAGTTTTCGCGATATATCGAGATATTTAAAAGTTCCGAAGCCGCACCAACATAATAGAGATACAGAAACACCGTGGCCCCTTTCTTTGAGATAACTCTGCACTAGTGCGAGCCGCAAATGCCACTTCCAGCTTAGCTGTGCAGAAGAAGAACAACAAGAAGAAGAAATATCTCGAAATATGTCCGACAGGCCCCTTCCCTTGAGATAAATCTGCAAATATCTCGGAAACGAAGCGAGCTATGGCGAAATGTTAAGAGACCTTTTTTGTAGAGAATCAAGTTTCCTACGTTTTATCTTCTATGATATTTTTTGATCAGATGCGTATTTCTCGAGATATATCAAGATATTTAAAAGTTCCGAAGCCGCACCAACATAATAGAAATACAGAAACACCGTGGCCCCTTTCTTTGAGATAACTCTGCACTATTGCGAGCTGCAAATGCCACTTCCAGCTTCGCTGTGCAGAAGAAGAACAACAAGAAGAAGAAATATCTCGAAATATGTCCGTCAGGACCCTTAACTTGAGATATATCTGCAAATATCTCGGAAACGAAGCGAGCTATGGCAAAATGTTAAGAGACCTTTTTTGTCGAGAATTATGTTTCCTACAATTTATGTTCTACGATATTTTTTGATCAGAAGCGTAGTTTTCGCGATATATCGAGATATTTAAAAGTTCCGCAGCCGCACCAACATAATAGAGATACAGAAACACCGTGGCCCCTTTCTTTGAGATAACTCTGCACTATTGCGAGCTGGAAATGCCACTTCCAGTTTAGCTGTGCAGAAGAAGAACAACAAGAAGAAGAAATATCTCGAAATATGTCCGTTAGGCCCCTTCCCTTGAGATAAATCTGCAAATATCTCGGAAACGAAGCGAGCTATGGCAAAATGTTAAGAGACCTTTTTTGTAGAGAATTAAGTTTCCTACTTTTTATGCTCTATGATATTTTTTGATCAGATGCGTAGTTCTCGAGATATATCAAGATATTTAAAAGTTCCGAAGCCGCACCAACATAATAGAGATACAGAAACACCGTGGCCCCTTTCTTTGAGATAACTCTGCACTATTGCGCGCTGCAAATGCCACTTCCAGCTTAGCTGTGCAGAAGAAGAACAACAAGAAGAAGAAATATCTCGAAATATGTCCGTCAGGCCCCTTCCCTTGAGATATATCTGCAAATATCTCGGAAAGGAAGCGAGCTATGGCAAAATGTTAAGAGACCTTTTTTGTCGAGAATTATGTTTCCTACAATTTATGTTCTATGATATTTTTTGATCAGAAGCGTAGTGGTCGAGATATATCGAGAGATTTAAAAGTTCCGAAGCCGCACCAACATAATAGGGATACAGAAACACCGTGGCCCCTTTCTTTGAGATAACTCTGCACTAGTGCGAGCCGCAAATGCCACTTCCAGCTTAGCTGTGCAGAAGAAGAACAACAAGAAGAAGAAATATCTCGAAACATGTCCGTCAGGCCCCTTCCCTTGAGATAAATCTGCAAATATCTCGGAAACGAAGCGAGCTATGGCAAAATATTAAGAGACGTTTTTTGTAGAGAATTAAGTTTCCTACTTTTTATGTTCTATGATATTTTTTGATCAGATGCGTAGTTCTCGAGATATATCAAGATATTTAAAAGTTCCGAAGCCGCACCAACATAATAGAGATACAGAAACACCGTGGCCCCTTTCTTTGAGATAACTCTGCACTATTCCGAGCTGTAAATGCCACTTCCAGCTTAGCTGTGCAGAAGAAGAACAACAAGAAGAAGAAATATCTCGAAATATGTCCGTCAGGCACCTTCCCTTGAGATATATCTGCAAATATCTCGGAAACGAAGCGAGCTATGGCAAAATGTTAAGAGACCTTTTTTGTAGAGAATTATGTTTCCTACAATTTATCTTCTATGATATTTTTTGATCAGAAGCGTAGTTCTCGAGATATATCGAGATATTTAAAAGTTCCGAAGCCGCACCAACATAATAGGGATACAGAAACACCGTGGCCCCTTTCTTTGAGATAACTCTGCACTAGTGCGAGCCGCAAATGCCACTTCCAGCTTAGCTGTGCAGAAGAAGAACAACAAGAAGAAGAAATATCTCGAAATATGTCCGACAGGCCCCTTCCCTTGAGATAAATCTGCAAATATCTCGGAAACGAAGCGAGCTATGGCGAAATGTTAAGAGACCTTTTTTGTAGAGAATCAAGTTTCCTACGTTTTATCTTCTATGATATTTTTTGATCAGATGCGTAGTTCTCGAGATATATCAAGATATTTAAAAGTTCCGAAGCCGCACCAACATAATAGAGATACAGAAATACCGTGGCCCCTCTCTTTGAGATAACTCTGCACTATTGCGAGCTGCAAATGCCACTTCCAGCTTAGCTGTGCAGAAGAAGAACAACAAGAAGAAGAAACATCTCGAAATATGTCCGTCAGGCCCCTTCCCTTGAGATAAATCTGCAAATATCTCGGAAACGAAGCGAGCTATGGCAAAATGTTTAGAGACCTTTCTTGTAGAGAATTAAGTTTCCTACTTTTTATGTAGTATGATATTTTTTGATCAGATGCGTAGTTCTCGAGATATATCAAGATATTTAAAAGTTCCGAAGCCGCACCAACATAATAGAGATACAGAAACACCGTGGCCCCTTTCTTTGAGATAACTCTGCACTATTGCGAGCTGGAAATGCCACTTCCAGCTTAGCTGTGCAGAGGAAGAACAACAAGAAGAAGAAGTATCTCGAAATATGTCCGTCAGGCCAGTTCCTTTGAGCTGAATCTGCAAATATCTCGGAAACGAAGCGAGCTATGGCAAAATGTTAAGAGACGTTTTTTGTAGAGAATTATGATTCCTACAATTTATGTTCTATGATATTTTTTGATCAGAAGCGTAGTTTTCGCGATATATCGAGATATTTAAAAGTTCCGAAGCCGCACCAACATAATAGAGATACAGAAACACCGTGGCCCCTTTCTTTGAGATAACTCTGCACTATTGCGAGCTGCAAATGCCACTTCCAACTTAGCTGTGCAGAAGAAGAACAACAAGAAGAAGAAATATCTCGAAATATGTCCGTCAGGCCCCTTCCCTTGAGATAAATCTGCAAATATCTCGGAAACGAAGAGAGCTATGGCAAAATGTTAAGAGACCTTTTTTGTAGAGAATTAAGTTTCCTACTTTTCATGTTCTATGATATTTTTTGATCAGATGCGTAGTTCTCGAGATATATCAAGATATATAAAAGTTCCGAAGCCGCGCCAACATAATAGAGATACAGAAACACCGTGGCCCCTTTCTTTGAGATAACTCTGCACTATTGCGAGCTGCAAATGCCACTTCCAGCTTAGCTGTGCAGAAGAAGAACAACAAGAAGAAGAAATATCTCGAAATATGTCCGTCAGGCCCCTTCCCTTGAGATAAATCTGCAAATATCTCGGAAACGAAGAGAGCTATGGCAAAATGTTAAGAGACCTTTTTTGTAGAGAATTAAGTTTCCTACTTTTCATGTTCTATGATATTTTTTGATCAGATGCGTAGTTCTCGAGATATATCAAGATATTTAAAAGTTCCGAAGCCGCACCAACATAATAGGGATACAGAAACACCGTGGCCCCTTTCTTTGAGATAACTCTGCACTAGTGCGAGCCGCAAATGCCACTTCCAGCTTAGCTGTGCAGAAGAAGAACAACAAGAAGAAGAAATATCTCGAAATATGTCCGTCAGGCCCCTTCCCTTGAGATAAATCTGCAAATATCTCGGAAACGAAGCGAGCTATGGCAAAATGTGAAGAGACGTTTTTTGTCGAGAATTATGTTTCCTACAATTTATGTTCTATGATATTTTTTGATCAGAAGCGTAGTTTTCGCGATATATCGAGATATTTAAAAGTTCCGAAGCCGCACCAACATAATAGAGATACAGAAACACCGTGGCCCCTTTCTTTGAGATAACTCTGCACTAGTGCGAGCCGCAAATGCCACTTCCAGCTTAGCTGTGCAGAAGAAGAACAACAAGAAGAAGAAATATCTCGAAATATGTCCGACAGGCCCCTTCCCTTGAGATAAATCTGCAAATATCTCGGAAACGAAGCGAGCTATGGCGAAATGTTAAGAGACCTTTTTTGTAGAGAATCAAGTTTCCTACGTTTTATCTTCTATGATATTTTTTGATCAGATGCGTATTTCTCGAGATATATCAAGATATTTAAAAGTTCCGAAGCCGCACCAACATAATAGAAATACAGAAACACCGTGGCCCCTTTCTTTGAGATAACTCTGCACTATTGCGAGCTGCAAATGCCACTTCCAGCTTCGCTGTGCAGAAGAAGAACAACAAGAAGAAGAAATATCTCGAAATATGTCCGTCAGGCCCCTTAACTTGAGATATATCTGCAAATATCTCGGAAACGAAGCGAGCTATGGCAAAATGTTAAGAGACCTTTTTTGTCGAGAATTATGTTTCCTACAATTTATGTTCTACGATATTTTTTGATCAGAAGCGTAGTTTTCGCGATATATCGAGATATTTAAAAGTTCCGCAGCCGCACCAACATAATAGAGATACAGAAACACCGTGGCCCCTTTCTTTGAGATAACTCTGCACTATTGCGAGCTGGAAATGCCACTTCCAGTTTAGCTGTGCAGAAGAAGAACAACAAGAAGAAGAAATATCTCGAAATATGTCCGTTAGGCCCCTTCCCTTGAGATAAATCTGCAAATATCTCGGAAACGAAGCGAGCTATGGCAAAATGTTAAGAGACCTTTTTTGTAGAGAATTAAGTTTCCTACTTTTTATGCTCTATGATATTTTTTGATCAGATGCGTAGTTCTCGAGATATATCAAGATATTTAAAAGTTCCGAAGCCGCACCAACATAATAGAGATACAGAAACACCGTGGCCCCTTTCTTTGAGATAACTCTGCACTATTGCGCGCTGCAAATGCCACTTCCAGCTTAGCTGTGCAGAAGAAGAACAACAAGAAGAAGAAATATCTCGAAATATGTCCGTCAGGCCCCTTCCCTTGAGATATATCTGCAAATATCTCGGAAAGGAAGCGAGCTATGGCAAAATGTTAAGAGACCTTTTTTGTCGAGAATTATGTTTCCTACAATTTATGTTCTATGATATTTTTTGATCAGAAGCGTAGTGGTCGAGATATATCGAGAGATTTAAAAGTTCCGAAGCCGCACCAACATAATAGGGATACAGAAACACCGTGGCCCCTTTCTTTGAGATAACTCTGCACTAGTGCGAGCCGCAAATGCCACTTCCAGCTTAGCTGTGCAGAAGAAGAACAACAAGAAGAAGAAATATCTCGAAACATGTCCGTCAGGCCCCTTCCCTTGAGATAAATCTGCAAATATCTCGGAAACGAAGCGAGCTATGGCAAAATATTAAGAGACGTTTTTTGTAGAGAATTAAGTTTCCTACTTTTTATGTTCTATGATATTTTTTGATCAGATGCGTAGTTCTCGAGATATATCAAGATATTTAAAAGTTCCGAAGCCGCACCAACATAATAGAGATACAGAAACACCGTGGCCCCTTTCTTTGAGATAACTCTGCACTATTCCGAGCTGTAAATGCCACTTCCAGCTTAGCTGTGCAGAAGAAGAACAACAAGAAGAAGAAATATCTCGAAATATGTCCGTCAGGCACCTTCCCTTGAGATATATCTGCAAATATCTCGGAAACGAAGCGAGCTATGGCAAAATGTTAAGAGACCTTTTTTGTAGAGAATTATGTTTCCTACAATTTATCTTCTATGATATTTTTTGATCAGAAGCGTAGTTCTCGAGATATATCGAGATATTTAAAAGTTCCGAAGCCGCACCAACATAATAGGGATACAGAAACACCGTGGCCCCTTTCTTTGAGATAACTCTGCACTAGTGCGAGCCGCAAATGCCACTTCCAGCTTAGCTGTGCAGAAGAAGAACAACAAGAAGAAGAAATATCTCGAAATATGTCCGACAGGCCCCTTCCCTTGAGATAAATCTGCAAATATCTCGGAAACGAAGCGAGCTATGGCGAAATGTTAAGAGACCTTTTTTGTAGAGAATCAAGTTTCCTAAGTTTTATCTTCTATGATATTTTTTGATCAGATGCGTAGTTCTCGAGATATATCAAGATATTTAAAAGTTCCGAAGCCGCACCAACATAATAGAGATACAGAAATACCGTGGCCCCTCTCTTTGAGATAACTCTGCACTATTGCGAGCTGCAAATGCCACTTCCAGCTTAGCTGTGCAGAAGAAGAACAACAAGAAGAAGAAACATCTCGAAATATGTCCGTCAGGCCCCTTCCCTTGAGATAAATCTGCAAATATCTCGGAAACGAAGCGAGCTATGGCAAAATGTTTAGAGACCTTTCTTGTAGAGAATTAAGTTTCCTACTTTTTATGTAGTATGATATTTTTTGATCAGATGCGTAGTTCTCGAGATATATCAAGATATTTAAAAGTTCCGAAGCCGCACCAACATAATAGAGATACAGAAACACCGTGGCCCCTTTCTTTGAGATAACTCTGCACTATTGCGAGCTGGAAATGCCACTTCCAGCTTAGCTGTGCAGAGGAAGAACAACAAGAAGAAGAAGTATCTCGAAATATGTCCGTCAGGCCAGTTCCTTTGAGCTGAATCTGCAAATATCTCGGAAACGAAGCGAGCTATGGCAAAATGTTAAGAGACGTTTTTTGTAGAGAATTATGATTCCTACAATTTATGTTCTATGATATTTTTTGATCAGAAGCGTAGTTTTCGCGATATATCGAGATATTTAAAAGTTCCGAAGCCGCACCAACATAATAGAGATACAGAAACACCGTGGCCCCTTTCTTTGAGATAACTCTGCACTATTGCGAGCTGCAAATGCCACTTCCAGCTTAGCTGTGCAGAAGAAGAACAACAAGAAGAAGAAATATCTCGAAATATGTCCGTCAGGCCCCTTCCCTTGAGATACATCTGCAAATATCTCGGAAACGAAGCGAGCTATGGCAAAATGTGAAGAGACGTTTTTTGTCGAGAATTATGTTTCCTACAATTTATGTTCTATGATATTTTTTGATCAGAAGCGTAGTTTTCGCGATATATCGAGATATTTAAAAGTTCCGAAGCCGCACCAACATAATAGAGATACAGAAACACCGTGGCCCCTTTCTTTGAGATAACTCTGCACTAGTGCGAGCCGCAAATGCCACTTCCAGCTTAGCTGTGCAGAAGAAGAACAACAAGAAGAAGAAATATCTCGAAATATGTCCGACAGGCCCCTTCCCTTGAGATAAATCTGCAAATATCTCGGAAACGAAGCGAGCTATGGCGAAATGTTAAGAGACCTTTTTTGTAGAGAATCAAGTTTCCTACGTTTTATCTTCTATGATATTTTCTGATCAGATGCGTAGTTCTGGAGATATATCAAGATATTTAAAAGTTCCGAAGCCGCACCAACATAATAGAGATACAGAAATACCGTGGCCCCTCTCTTTGAGATAACTCTGCACTATTGCGAGCTGCAAATGCCACCTCCAGCTTATCTGTGCAGAAGAAGAACAACAAGAAGAAGAAACATCTCGAAATATGTCCGTCAGGCCCCTTCCCTTGAGATAAATCTGCAAATATCTCGGAAACGAAGCGAGCTATGGCAAAATGTTTAGAGACCTTTCTTGTAGAGAATTAAGTTTCCTACTTTTTATGTAGTATGATATTTTTTGATCAGATGCGTAGTTCTCGAGATATATCAAGATATTTAAAAGTTCCGAAGCCGCACCAACATAATAGAGATACAGAAACACCGTGGCCCCTTTCTTTGAGATAACTCTGCACTATTGCGCGCTGCAAATGCCACTTCCAGCTTAGCTGTGCAGAAGAAGAACAACAAGAAGAAGAAATATCTCGAAATATGTCCGTCAGGCCCCTTCCCTTGAGATAAATCTGCAAATATCTCGGAAACGAAGCGAGCTATGGCAAAATGTTAAGAGACCTTTTTTGTAGAGAATTATGTTTCCTACAATTTGTGTTCTATGATATTTTATGATCAGAAGCGTAGTTTTCGAGATATATCGAGATATTTAAAAGTTCCGAAGCCGCACCAACATAATAGAGATACAGAAACACCGTGGCCCCTTTCTTTGGGGTAACTCTGCGCTAGTGCGAGCCGCAAATGCCACTTCCAGCTTAGCTGTGCAGAAGAAGAACAACAAGAAGAAGAAATATCTCGAAATATGTCCGACAGGCCCCTTCCCTTGAGATAAATCTGCAAATATCTCGGAAACGAAGCGAGGTATGGCAAAATGTTAAGAGACCTTTTTTGTAGAGAATTAAGTTTCCTACTTTTCATGTTCTATGATATTTTTTGATCAGATGCGTAGTTCTCGAGATATATCAAGATATTTAAAAGTTCCGAAGCCGCACCAACATAATAGAGATACAGAAACACCGTGGCCCCTTTCTTTGAGATAACTCTGCACTATTGCGCGCTGCAAATGCCACTTCCAGCTTAGCTGTGCAGAAGAAGAACAACAAGAAGAAGAAATATCTCGAAATATGCCCGTCAGGCCCCTTCCATTGAGATAAATCTGCAAATATCTCGGAAACGAAGCGAGCTATGGCAAAATGTTAAGAGACCTTTTTTGTAGAGAATTATGTTTCCTACAATTTATGTTGTATGATATTTTTTGATCAGAAGCGTAGTTTTCGAGATATATCGAGATATTTAAAAGTTCCAAAGCCGCACCAACATAATAGAGATACAGAAACACCGTGGCCCCTTTCTTTGGGATAACTCTGCACTATTGCGAGCTGCAAATGCCACTTCCAGCTTAGCTGTGCAGAAGAAGAACAACAAGAAGAAGAAATATCTCGAAATATGTCCGTCAGGCCACTTCCCTTGAGATAAATCTGCAAATATCTCGGAAACGAAGCGAGCTATGGCAAAATGTTTAGAGACCTTTCTTGTAGAGAATTAAGTTTCCTACTTTTTATGTAGTATGATATTTTTTGATCAGATGCGTAGTTCTCGAGATATATCAAGATATTTAAAAGTTCCGAAGCCGCACCAACATAATAGAGATACAGAAACACCGTGGCCCCTTTCTTTGAGATAACTCTGCACTGTTGCGCGCTGCAAATGCCCCTTCCAGCTTAGCTGTGCAGAAGAAGAACAACAAGAAGAAGAAATATCTCGAAATATGTCCGTCAGGCCCCTTCCCTTGAGATAAATCTGCAAATATCTCGGAAACGAAGCGAGCTATGGCAAAATGTTAAGAGACGTTTTTTGTAGAGAATAATGTTTCCTACAATTTACGTTCTATGATATTTTTTGATCAGAAGCGTAGTTTTCGAGATATATCGAGATATTTAAAAGTTCCGAAGACGCACCAACATAATAGAGATACAGAAACACCGTGGCCCCTTTCTTTGAGATAACTGTGCACTAGTGCGAGCCGCAAATGCCACTTCCAGCTTAGCTGTGCAGAAGAAGAACAACAAGAAGAAGAAATATCTCGAAATATGTCCGTCAGGCCCCTTCCCTTGAGATATATCTGCAAATATCTCGGAAACGAAGTGAGCTATGGCAAAATGTTAAGAGACCGTTTTTGTAGAGAATTAAGTTTCCTACTTTTTATGTTCTATGATATTTTTTGATCAGACGCGTAGTTCTCGAGATATATCAAGATATTTAAAAGTTCCGAAGCCGCACCAACATAATAGAGATACAGAAACACCGTGGCCCCTTTCTTTGAGATAACTCTGCACTATTGCGAGCTGTAAATGCCACTTCCAGCTTAGCTGTGCAGAAGAAGAACAACAAGAAGAAGAAATATCTCGAAATATGTCCGTCAGGCCCCTTCCCTTGAGATATATCTGCAAATATCTCGGAAACGAAGCGAGCTATGGCAAAATGTTAAGAGACCTTTTTTGTAGAGAATTATGTTTCCTACAATTTATGTTCTATGATATTTTTTGATCAGAAGCGTAGTTTTCGAGATATATCGAGATATTTAAAAGTTCCGAAGCCGCACCAACATAATAGAGATACAGAAACACCGTGGCCCCTTTCTTTGAGATAACTCTGCACTATTGCGAGCTGCAAATGCCACTCCCAGCTTAGCTGTGCAGAAGAAGAACAACAAGAAGAAGAAATATCTAGAAATATGTCCGTCAGGCCCCTTCCCTTCAGATATATCTGCAAATATCTCGGAAACGAAGCGAGCTATGGCAAAATGTTAAGAGACCTTTTTTGTAGAGAATTAAGTTTCCTACTTTTTATGTTATATGATATTTTTCGATCAGAGGCGTAGTTCTCGAGATATATCAAGATATTTAAAAGTTCCGAAGCCGCACCAACATAATAGAGATACAGAAACACCGTGGCCCCTTTCTTTGAGATAACTCTGCACTATTGCGCGCTGCAAATGCCACTTCCAGCTTAGCTGTGCAGAAGAAGAACAACAAGAAGAAGAAATATCTCGAAATATGCCCGTCAGGCCCCTTCCATTGAGATAAATCTGCAAATATCTCGGAAACGAAGCGAGCTATGGCAAAATGTTAAGAGACCTTTTTTGTACAGAATTATGTTTCCTACAATTTATCTTGTATGATATTTTTTGATCAGAAGCGTAGTTTTCGAGATATATCGAGATATTTAAAAGTTCCAAAGCCGCACCAACATAATAGAGATACAGAAACACCGTGGCCCCTTTCTTTGGGATAACTCTGCACTATTGCGAGCTGCAAATGCCACTTCCAGCTTAGCTGTGCAGAAGAAGAACAACAAGAAGAAGAAATATCTCGAAATATGTCCGTCAGGCCACTTCCCTTGAGATAAATCTGCAAATATCTCGGAAACGAAGCGAGCTATGGCAAAATGTTTAGAGACCTTTCTTGTAGAGAATTAAGTTTCCTACTTTTTATGTAGTATGATATTTTTTGATCAGATGCGTAGTTCTCGAGATATATCAAGATATTTAAAAGTTCCGAAGCCGCACCAACATAATAGAGATACAGAAACACCGTGGCCCCTTTCTTTGAGATAACTCTGCACTATTGCGCGCTGCAAATGCCACTTCCAGCTTAGCTGTGCAGAAGAAGAACAACAAGAAGAAGAAATATCTCGAAATATGTCCGTCAGGCCCCTTCCCTTGAGATAAATCTGCAAATATCTCGGAAACGAAGCGAGCTATGGCAAAATGTTAAGAGACCTTTTTTGTAGAGAATAATGTTTCCTACAATTTACGTTCTATGATATTTTTTGATCAGAAGCGTAGTTTTCGAGATATATCGAGATATTTAAAAGTTCCGAAGACGCACCAACATAATAGAGATACAGAAACACCGTGGCCCCTTTCTTTGAGATAACTGTGCACTAGTGCGAGCCGCAAATGCCACTTCCAGCTTAGCTGTGCAGAAGAAGAACAACAAGAAGAAGAAATATCTCGAAATATGCCCGTCAGGCCCCTTCCATTGAGATAAATCTGCAAATATCTCGGAAACGAAGCGAGCTATGGCAAAATGTTAAGAGACCTTTTTTGTAGAGAATTATGTTTCCTACAATTTATCTTGTATGATATTTTTTGATCAGAAGCGTAGTTTTCGAGATATATCGAGATATTTAAAAGTTCCAAAGCCGCACCAACATAATAGAGATACAGAAACACCGTGGCCCCTTTCTTTGGGATAACTCTGCACTATTGCGAGCTGCAAATGCCACTTCCAGCTTAGCTGTGCAGAAGAAGAACAACAAGAAGAAGAAATATCTCGAAATATGTCCGTCAGGCCACTTCCCTTGAGATAAATCTGCAAATATCTCGGAAACGAAGCGAGCTATGGCAAAATGTTTAGAGACCTTTCTTGTAGAGAATTAAGTTTCCTACTTTTTATGTAGTATGATATTTTTTGATCAGATGCGTAGTTCTCGAGATATATCAAGATATTTAAAAGTTCCGAAGCCGCACCAACATAATAGAGATACAGAAACACCGTGGCCCCTTTCTTTGAGATAACTCTGCACTATTGCGCGCTGCAAATGCCACTTCCAGCTTAGCTGTGCAGAAGAAGAACAACAAGAAGAAGAAATATCTCGAAATATGTCCGTCAGGCCCCTTCCCTTGAGATAAATCTGCAAATATCTCGGAAACGAAGCGAGCTATGGCAAAATGTTAAGAGACGTTTTTTGTAGAGAATTAAGTTTCCTACTTTTTATGTTCTATGATATTTTTCGATCAGAGGCGTAGTTCTCGAGATATATCAAGATATTTAAAAGTTCCGAAGCCGCACCAACATAATAGAGATACAGAAACACTGTGGCCCCTTTCTTTGAGATAACTCTGCACGATTGCGAGCTGGAAATGCCACTTCCAGCTTAGCTGTGCAGAAGAAGAACAACAAGAAGAAGAAATATCTCGAAATATGTCTGTCAGGCCCCTTCCCTTGAGATATATCTGCAAATATCTCGGAAACGAAACGAGCTATGGCAAAATGTTGAGAGACCTTTTTTGTAGAGAATTAAGTTTCCTACTTTTTATGTTCTATGATATTTTTTGATCGGATGCGTAGTTCTCGAGATATATCAAGATATTTAAAAGTTCCGAAGCCGCACCAACATAATAGAGATACAGAAACACCGTGGCCCCTTTCTTTGAGATAACTCTGCACTATTGCGCGCTGCAAATGCCACTTCCAGCTTAGCTGTGCAGAAGAAGAACAACAAGAAGAAGAAATATCTCGAAATATGCCCGTCAGGCCCCTTCCATTGAGATAAATCTGCAAATATCTCGGAAACGAAGCGAGCTATGGCAAAATGTTAAGAGACCTTTTTTGTAGAGAATTAAGTTTCCTACGTTTTATGTTCTATGATATTTTTTGATCAGATGCGTAGTTCTCGAGATATATCAAGATATTTAAAAGTTCCGAAGCCGCACCAACATAATATAGATACAGAAACACCGTGGCCCCTTTCTTTGAGACAACTCTGCACTATTGCGCGCTGCAAATGCCACTTCCAGCTTAGCTGTGCAGAAGAAGAACAACAAGAAGAAGAAATATCTCGAAATATGCCCGTCAGGCCCCTTCCATTGAGATAAATCTGCAAATATCTCGGAAACGAAGCGAGCTATGGCAAAATGTTAAGAGACCTTTTTTGTAGAGAATTAAGTTTCCTACTTTTTATGTTCGATGATATTTTTTGATCAGATGCGTAGTTCTCGAGATATATCAAGATATTTAAAAGTTCCGAAGCTGCACCCACATAATAGAGGTACAGAAACACCGTGGCCTCTTTCTTTGAGATAACTCTGCACTATTGCGAGCTGCAAATGCCACTTCCAGCTTAGCTGTGCAGAAGAAGAACAACAAGAAGAAGAAACATCTCGAAATATGTCCGTCAGGCCCCTTCCCTTGAGATAAATCTGCAAATATCTCGGAAACGAAGCGAGCTATGGCAAAATGTTTAGAGACCTTTCTTGTAGAGAATTAAGTTTCCTACTTTTTATGTAGTATGATATTTTTTGATCAGATGCGTAGTTCTCGAGATATATCAAGATATTTAAAAGTTCCGAAGCCGCACCAACATAATAGAGATACAGAAACACCGTGGCCCCTTTCTTTGAGATAACTCTGCACTATTGCGCGCTGCAAATGCCACTTCCAGCTTAGCTGTGCAGAAGAAGAACAACAAGAAGAAGAAATATCTCGAAATATGTCCGTCAGGCCCCTTCCCTTGAGATAAATCTGCAAATATCTCGGAAACGAAGCGAGCTATGGGAAAATGTTAAGAGACGTTTTTTGTAGAGAATTAAGTTTCCTACTTTTTATGTTCTATGATATTTTTCGATCAGAGGCGTAGTTCTCGAGATATATCAAGATATTTAAAAGTTCCGAAGCCGCACCAACATAATAGAGATACAGAAACACGGTGGCCCCTTTCTTTGAGATAACTCTGCACTACTGCGAGCTGCAAATGCCACTTCCAGCTTAGCTGTGCAGAAGAAGAACAACAAGAAGAAGAAATATCTCGAAATATGTCCGTCAGACCCCTTCCCTTGAGATAAATCTGCAAATATCTCGGAAACGAAGCGAGCTATGGCAAAATGTTAAGAGACCTTTTTTGTAGAGAATTAAGTTTCCTACTTTTTATCTTCTATGATATTTTTTGATCAGATGCGTTGTTCTCGAGATATATCAAGATATTTAAAAGTTCCGAAGCCGCACCAACATAATAGAGATACAGAAACACCGTGGCCCCTTTCTTTGAGATAACTCTGCACTATTGCGAGCTGCAAATGCCACTTCCAGCTTAGCTGTGCAGAAGAAGAACAACAAGAAGAAGAAACATCTCGAAATATGTCCGTCAGGCCCCTTCCCTTGAGATAAATCTGCAAATATCTCGGAAACGAAGCGAGCTATGGCAAAATGTTTAGAGACCTTTCTTGTAGAGAATTAAGTTTCCTACTTTTTATGTAGTATGATATTTTTTGATCAGATGCGTAGTTCTCGAGATATATCAAGATATTCAAAAGTTCCGAAGCCGCACCAACATAATAGAGATACAGAAACACCGTGGCCCCTTTCTTTGAGATAACTCTGCACTATTGCGCGCTGCAAATGCCACTTCCAGCTTAGCTGTGCAGAAGAAGAACAACAAGAAGAAGAAATATCTCGAAATATGTCCGTCAGGCCCCTTCCCTTGAGATAAATCTGCAAATATCTCGGAAACGAAGCGAACTATGGCAAAATGTTAAGAGACGTTTTTTGTAGAAAATTAAGTTTCCTACTTTTTATGTTCTGTGATATTTTTTGATCAGATGCGTAGTTCTCGAGATATATCGAGATATTTAAAAGTTCCGAAGCCGCACCAACATAATAGAGATACAGAAGCACCGTGGGCCCTTTCTTCTAGATAACTCTGCACTAGTGCGAGCCGCAAATGCCACTTCCAGCTTAGCTGTGCAGAAGAAGAACAACAAGAAGAAGAAATATCTCGAAATATGTCCGTCAGGCCCCTTCCCTTGAGATAAATATGCAAATATCTCGGAAACGAAGCGAGCTATGGCAAAATGTTAAGAGACCTTTTTTGTAGAGAATTAAGTTTCCTACTTTTTATGTTCTATGATATTTTTTGATCAGATGCGTAGTTCTCGAGATATATCAAGATATTTAAAAGTTCCGAAGCCGCACCAACCTAATAGAGATACAGAAACACCGTGGCCCCTTTCTTTGAGATAACTCTGCACTACTGCGAGCTGCAAATGCCACTTCCAGCTTAGCTGTGCAGAAGAAGAACAACAAGAAGAAGAAATATCTCGAAATATGTCCGTCAGGCCCCTTCCCTTGAGATAAATATGCAAATATCTCGGAAACGAAGCGAGCTATGGCAAAATGTTAAGAGACCTTTTTTGTAGAGAATTAAGCTTCCTACTTTTTATGTTCTATGATATTTTTTGATCGGATGCGTAGTTCTCGAGATATATCAAGATATTTAAAAGTTCCGAAGCCGCACCAACATAATAGAGATACAGAAACACCGTGGCCCCTTTCTTTGAGATAACTCTGCACTATTACGCGCTGCAAATGCCACTTCCAGCTTAGCTGTGCAGAAGAAGAACAACAAGAAGAAGAAATATCTCGAAATATGCCCGTCAGGCCCCTTCCATTGAGATAAATCTGCAAATATCTCGGAAACGAAGCGAGCTATGGCAAAATGTTAAGAGACCTTTTTTGTAGAGAATTAAGTTTCCTACTTTTTATGTTCTATGATATTTTTTGATCAGATGCGTAGTTCTCGAGATATATCAAGATAATTAAAAGTTCCGAAGCCGCACCAACCTAATAGAGATACAGAAACACCGTGGCCCCTTTCTTTGAGATAACTCTGCACTACTGCGAGCTGCAAATGCCACTTCCAGCTTAGCTGTGCAGAAGAAGAACAACAAGAAGAAGAAATATCTCGAAATATGTCCGTCAGGCCCCTTCCCTTGAGATAAATCTGCAAATATCTCGGAAACGAAGCGAACTATGGCAAAATGTTAAGAGACGTTTTTTGTAGAAAATTAAGTTTCCTACTTTTTATGTTCTGTGATATTTTTTGATCAGATGCGTAGTTCTCGAGATATATCGAGATATTTAAAAGTTCCGAAGCCGCACCAACATAATAGAGATACAGAAGCACCGTGGGCCCTTTCTTCTAGATAACTCTGCACTAGTGCGAGCCGCAAATGCCACTTCCAGCTTAGCTGTGCAGAAGAAGAACAACAAGAAGAAGAAATATCTCGAAATATGTCCGTCAGGCCCCTTCCCTTGAGATAAATATGCAAATATCTCGGAAACGAAGCGAGCTATGGCAAAATGTTAAGAGACCTTTTTTGTAGAGAATTAAGTTTCCTACTTTTTATGTTCTATGATATTTTTTGATCAGATGCGTAGTTCTCGAGATATATCAAGATATTTAAAAGTTCCGAAGCCGCACCAACCTAATAGAGATACAGAAACACCGTGGCCCCTTTCTTTGAGATAACTCTGCACTACTGCGAGCTGCAAATGCCACTTCCAGCTTAGCTGTGCAGAAGAAGAACAACAAGAAGAAGAAATATCTCGAAATATGTCCGTCAGGCCCCTTCCCTTGAGATAAATATGCAAATATCTCGGAAACGAAGCGAGCTATGGCAAAATGTTAAGAGACCTTTTTTGTAGAGAATTAAGCTTCCTACTTTTTATGTTCTATGATATTTTTTGATCGGATGCGTAGTTCTCGAGATATATCAAGATATTTAAAAGTTCCGAAGCCGCACCAACATAATAGAGATACAGAAACACCGTGGCCCCTTTCTTTGAGATAACTCTGCACTATTACGCGCTGCAAATGCCACTTCCAGCTTAGCTGTGCAGAAGAAGAACAACAAGAAGAAGAAATATCTCGAAATATGCCCGTCAGGCCCCTTCCATTGAGATAAATCTGCAAATATCTCGGAAACGAAGCGAGCTATGGCAAAATGTTAAGAGACCTTTTTTGTAGAGAATTAAGTTTCCTACTTTTTATGTTCTATGATATTTTTTGATCAGATGCGTAGTTCTCGAGATATATCAAGATAATTAAAAGTTCCGAAGCCGCACCAACCTAATAGAGATACAGAAACACCGTGGCCCCTTTCTTTGAGATAACTCTGCACTACTGCGAGCTGCAAATGCCACTTCCAGCTTAGCTGTGCAGAAGAAGAACAACAAGAAGAAGAAATATCTCGAAATATGTCCGTCAGACCCCTTCCCTTGAGATAAATCTGCAAATATCTCGGAAACGAAGCGAGCTATGGCAAAACGTTAAGAGACATTTTGTGTAGAGAATTAAGTTTCCTACTTTTTATGTTCTATGATATTTTTTGATCAGATGCGTAGTTCTCGAGATATATCGAGATATTTAAAAGTTCCGAAGCCGCACCAACATAATAGAGATACAGAAACACCGTGGTCCCTTTCTTTGAGATAACTCTGCACTATTGCGCGCTGCAAATGCCACTTCCAGCTTAGCTGTGCGGAAGAAGAACAACAAGAAGAAGAAATATCTCGAAATATGCCCGTCAGGCCCCTTCCATTGAGATAAATCTGCAAATATCTCGGAAACGAAGCGAGCTATGGCAAAATGTTAAGAGACCTTTTTTGTAGAGAATTAAGTTTCCTACTTTTTATGTTCTATGATATTTTTTGATCAGATGCGTTGTTCTCGAGATATATCAAGATATTTAAAAGTTCCGAAGCCGCACCAACATAATAGAGATACAGAAACACCGTGGCCCCTTTCTTTGAGATAACTCTGCACTATTGCGAGCTGCAAATGCCACTCCCAGCTTAGCTGTGCAGGAGAAGAACAACAAGAAGAAGAAATATCTCGAAATATGTCCGTCAGGCCCCTTCCCTTGAGATATATCTGCAAATATCTCGGAAACGAAGCGAGTTATGGCAAAATGTTAAGACACCTTTTTTGTAGAGAATTAAGTTTCCTACTTTTTATGTTCTATGATATTTTTTGATCGGATGCGTAGTTCTCGAGATATATCAAGATATTTAAAAGTTCCGAAGCCGCACCAACATAATAGAGATACAGAAACACCGTGGCCCCTTTCTTTGAGATAACTCTGCACTATTGCGCGCTGCAAATGCCACTTCCAGCTTAGCTGTGCCGAAGAAGAACAACAAGAAGAAGAAATATCTCGAAATATGCCCGTCAGGCCCCTTCCATTGAGATAAATCTGCAAATATCTCGGAAACGAAGCGAGCTATGGCAAAATGTTAAGAGACCTTTTTTGTAGAGAATTAAGTTTCCTACTTTTTATGTTCTATGATATTTTTTGATCAGATGCGTAGTTCTCGAGATATATCAAGATATTTAAAAGTTCCGAAGCCGCACCAACCTAATAGAGATACAGAAACACCGTGGCCCCTTTCTTTGAGATAACTCTGCACTACTGCGAGCTGCAAATGCCACTTCCAGCTTAGCTGTGCAGAAGAAGAACAACAAGAAGAAGAAATATCTCGAAATATGTCCGTCAGGCCCCTTCCCTTGAGATAAATATGCAAATATCTCGGAAACGAAGCGAGCTATGGCAAAATGTTAAGAGACCTTTTTTGTAGAGAATTAAGTTTCCTACTTTTTATGTTCTATGATATTTTTTGATCAGATGCGTAGTTCTCGAGATATATCAAGATATTTAAAAGTTCCGAAGCCGCACCAACCTAATAGAGATACAGAAACACCGTGGCCCCTTTCTTTGAGATAACTCTGCACTACTGCGAGCTGCAAATGCCACTTCCAGCTTAGCTGTGCAGAAGAAGAACAACAAGAAGAAGAAATATCTCGAAATATGTCCGTCAGGCCCCTTCCCTTGAGATAAATATGCAAATATCTCGGAAACGAAGCGAGCTATGGCAAAATGTTAAGAGACCTTTTTTGTAGAGAATTAAGTTTCCTACTTTTTATGTTCTATGATATTTTTTGATCGGATGCGTAGTTCTCGAGATATATCAAGATATTTAAAAGTTCCGAAGCCGCACCAACATAATAGAGATACAGAAACACCGTGGCCCCTTTCTTTGAGATAACTCTGCACTATTGCGCGCTGCAAATGCCACTTCCAGCTTAGCTGTGCAGAAGAAGAACAACAAGAAGAAGAAATATCTCGAAATATGCCCGTCAGGCCCCTTCCATTGAGATAAATCTGCAAATATCTCGGAAACGAAGCGAGCTATGGCAAAATGTTAAGAGACCTTTTTTGTAGAGAATTAAGTTTCCTACTTTTTATGTTCTATGATATTTTTGATCAGATGCGTAGTTCTCGAGATATATCAAGATATTTAAAAGTTCCGAAGCCGCACCAACCTAATAGAGATACAGAAACACCGTGGCCCCTTTCTTTGAGATAACTCTGCACTAGTGCGAGCTGCAAATGCCACTTCCAGCTTAGCTGTGCAGAAGAAGAACAACAAGAAGAAGAAATATCTCGAAATATGTCCGTCAGGCCCCTTCCCTTGAGATATATCTGCAAATATCTCGGAAACGAAGCGAGCTATGGCAAAATGTTAAGAGACCTTTTTTGTAGAGAATTAAGTTTCCTACTTTTTATGTTCTATGATATTTTTTGATCGGATGCGTAGTTCTCGAGATATATCAAGATATTTAAAGGTTCCGAAGCCGCACCAACATAATAGAGATACAGAAACACCGTGGCCCGTTTCTTTGAGATAACTCTGCACTATTGCGCGCTGCAAATGCCACTTCCAGCTTAGCTGTGCAGAAGAAGAACAACAAGAAGAAGAAATATCTCGAAATATGCCCGTCAGGCCCCTTCCATTGAGATAAATCTGCAAATATCTCGGAAACGAAGCGAGCTATGGCAAAATGTTAAGAGACCTTTTTTGTAGAGAATTAAGTTTCCTACTTTTTATGTTCTATGATATTTTTTGATCAGATGCGTAGTTCTCGAGATATATCAAGATATTTAAAAGTTCCGAAGCCGCACCAACCTAATAGAGATGCAGAAACACCGTGGCCCCTTTCTTTGAGATAACTCTGCACTACTGCGAGCTGCAAATGCCACTTCCAGCTTAGCTGTGCAGAAGAAGAACAACAAGAAGAAGAAATATCTCGAAATATGTCCGTCAGACCCCTTCCCTTGAGATAAATCTGCAAATATCTCGGAAACGAAGCGAGCTATGGCAAAACGTTAAGAGACATTTTTTGTAGAGAATTAAGTTTCCTACTTTTTATGTTCTATGATATTTTTTGATCAGATGCGTAGTTCTCGAGATATATCGAGATATTTAAAAGTGCCGAAGCCGCACCAACATAATAGAGATACAGAAGCACCGTGGGCCCTTTCTTTGAGATAACTCTGCACTAGTGCGAGCCGCAAATGCCACTTCCAGCTTAGCTGTGCAGAAGAAGAACAACAAGAAGAAGAAATATCTCGAAATATGTCCGTCAGGCCCCTTCCCTTGAGATAAATATGCAAATATCTCGGAAACGAAGCGAGCTATGGCAAAATGTTAAGAGACCTTTTTTGTAGAGAATTAAGTTTCCTACTTTTTATGTTCTATGATATTTTTTGATCGGATGCGTAGTTCTCGAGATATATCAAGATATTTAAAAGTTCCGAAGCCGCACCAACATAATAGAGATACAGAAACACCGTGGCCCCTTTCTTTGAGATAACTCTGCACTGTTGCGCGCTGCAAATGCCACTTCCAGCTTAGCTGTGCAGAAGAAGAACAACAAGAAGAAGAAATATCTCGAAATATGCCCGTCAGGCCCCTTCCATTGAGATAAATCTGCAAATATCTCGGAAACGAAGCGAGCTATGGCAAAATGTTAAGAGACCTTTTTTGTAGAGAATTAAGTTTCCTACTTTTTATGTTCTATGATATTTTTTGATCAGATGCGTAGTTCTCGAGATATATCAAGATATTTAAAAGTTCCGAAGCCGCACCAACCTAATAGAGATACAGAAACACCGTGGCCCCTTTCTTTGAGATAACTCTGCACTACTGCGAGCTGCAAATGCCACTTCCAGCTTAGCTGTGCAGAAGAAGAACAACAAGAAGAAGAAATATCTCGAAATATGTCCGTCAGACCCCTTCCCTTGAGATAAATCTGCAAATATCTCGGAAACGAAGCGAGCTATGGCAAAACGTTAAGAGACATTTTGTGTAGAGAATTAAGTTTCCTACTTTTTATGTTCTATGATATTTTTTGATCAGATGCGTAGTTCTCGAGATATATCGAGATATTTAAAAGTTCCGAAGCCGCACCAACATAATAGAGATACAGAAACACCGTGGCCCCTTTCTTTGAGATAACTCTGCACTATTGCGCGCTGCAAATGCCACTTCCAGCTTAGCTGTGCGGAAGAAGAACAACAAGAAGAAGAAATATCTCGAAATATGCCCGTCAGGCCCCTTCCATTGAGATAAATCTGCAAATATCTCGGAAACGAAGCGAGCTATGGCAAAATGTTAAGAGACCTTTTTTGTAGAGAATTAAGTTTCCTACTTTTTATGTTCTATGATATTTTTTGATCAGATGCGTTGTTCTCGAGATATATCAAGATATTTAAAAGTTCCGAAGCCGCACCAACATAATAGAGATACAGAAACACCGTGGCCCCTTTCTTTGAGATAACTCTGCACTATTGCGAGCTGCAAATGCCACTCCCAGCTTAGCTGTGCAGAAGAAGAACAACAAGAAGAAGAAATATCTCGAAATATGTCCGTCAGGCCCCTTCCCTTGAGATATATCTGCAAATATCTCGGAAACGAAGCGAGTTATGGCAAAATGTTAACAGACCTTTTTTGTAGAGAATTAAGTTTCCTACTTTTTATGTTCTATGATATTTTTTGATCGGATGCGTAGTTCTCGAGATATATCAAGATATTTAAAAGTTCCGAAGCCGCACCAACATAATAGAGATACAGAAACACCGTGGCCCCTTTCTTTGAGATAACTCTGCACTATTGCGCGCTGCAAATGCCACTTCCAGCTTAGCTGTGCCGAAGAAGAACAACAAGAAGAAGAAATATCTCGAAATATGCCCGTCAGGCCCCTTCCATTGAGATAAATCTGCAAATATCTCGGAAACGAAGCGAGCTATGGCAAAATGTTAAGAGACCTTTTTTGTAGAGAATTAAGTTTCCTACTTTTTATGTTCTATGATATTTTTTGATCAGATGCGTAGTTCTCGAGATATATCAAGATATTTAAAAGTTCCGAAGCCGCACCAACCTAATAGGGATACAGAAACACCGTGGCCCCTTTCTTTGAGATAACTCTGCACTACTGCGAGCTGCAAATGCCACTTCCAGCTTAGCTGTGCAGAAGAAGAACAACAAGAAGAAGAAATATCTCGAAATATGTCCGTCAGACCCCTTCCCTTGAGATAAATCTGCAAATATCTCGGAAACGAAGCGAGCTATGGCAAAACGTTAAGAGACATTTTTTGTAGAGAATTAAGTTTCCTACTTTTTATGTTCTATGATATTTTTTGATCAGATGCGTAGTTCTCGAGATATATCGAGATATTTAAAAGTTCCGAAGCCGCACCAACATAATAGAGATACAGAAGCACCGTGGGCCCTTTCTTTGAGATAACTCTGCACTAGTGCGAGCCGCAAATGCCACTTCCAGCTTAGCTGTGCAGAAGAAGAACAACAAGAAGAAGAAATATCTCGAAATATGTCCGTCAGACCCCTTCCCTTGAGATAAATCTGCAAATATCTCGGAAACGAAGCGAGCTATGGCAAAACGTTAAGAGACATTTTGTGTAGAGAATTAAGTTTCCTACTTTTTATGTTCTATGATATTTTTTGATCAGATGCGTAGTTCTCGAGATATATCGAGATATTTAAAAGTTCCGAAGCCGCACCAACATAATAGAGATACAGAAGCACCGTGGGCCCTTTCTTCTAGATAACTCTGCACTAGTGCGAGCCGCAAATGCCACTTCCAGCTTAGCTGTGCAGAAGAAGAACAACAAGAAGAAGAAATATCTCGAAATATGTCCGTCAGGCCCCTTCCCTTGAGATAAATATGCAAATATCTCGGAAACGAAGCGAGCTATGGCAAAATGTTAAGAGACCTTTTTTGTAGAGAATTAAGTTTCCTACTTTTTATGTTCTATGATATTTTTTGATCAGATGCGTAGTTCTCGAGATATATCAAGATATTTAAAAGTTCCGAAGCCGCACCAACCTAATAGAGATACAGAAACACCGTGGCCCCTTTCTTTGAGATAACTCTGCACTACTGCGAGCTGCAAATGCCACTTCCAGCTTAGCTGTGCAGAAGAAGAACAACAAGAAGAAGAAATATCTCGAAATATGTCCGTCAGGCCCCTTCCCTTGAGATAAATATGCAAATATCTCGGAAACGAAGCGAGCTATGGCAAAATGTTAAGAGACCTTTTTTGTAGAGAATTAAGTTTCCTACTTTTTATGTTCTATGATATTTTTTGATCGGATGCGTAGTTCTCGAGATATATCAAGATATTTAAAAGTTCCGAAGCCGCACCAACATAATAGAGATACAGAAACACCGTGGCCCCTTTCTTTGAGATAACTCTGCACTATTGCGCGCTGCAAATGCCACTTCCAGCTTAGCTGTGCAGAAGAAGAACAACAAGAAGAAGAAATATCTCGAAATATGTCTGTCAGGCCCCTTCCCTTGAGATAAATCTGCAAATATCTCGGAAACGAAGCGAGCTATGGCAAAATCTTAAGAGACGTTTTTTGTAGAGAATTAAGTTTCCTACTTTTTATGTTCTATGATATTTTTCGATCAGAGGCGTAGTTCTCGAGATATATCAAGATATTTAAAAGTTCCGAAGCCGCACCAACATAATAGAGATACAGAAACACCGTGGCCCCTTTCTTTGAGATAACTCTGCACTATTGCGAGCTGTAAATGCCACTTCCAGCTTAGCTGTGCAGAAGAAGAACAACAAGAAGAAGAAATATCTCGAAATATGTCCGTCAGGCCCCTTCCCTTGAGATATATCTGCAAATATCTCGGAAACGAAGTGAGCTATGGCAAAATGTTAAGAGACCGTTTTTGTAGAGAATTAAGTTTCCTACTTTTTATGTTCTATGATATTTTTTGGTCAGACGCGTAGTTCTCGAGATATATCAAGATATTTAAAAGTTCCGAAGCCGCACCAACATAATAGAGATACAGAAACACCGTGGCCCCTTTCTTTGAGATAACTCTGCACTATTGCGAGCTGTAAATGCCACTTCCAGCTTAGCTGTGCAGAAGAAGAACAACAAGAAGAAGAAATATCTCGAAATATGTCCGTCAGGCCCCTTCCCTTGAGATATATCTGCAAATATCTCGGAAACGAAGCGAGCTATGGCAAAATGTTAAGAGACCTTTTTTGTAGAGAATTATGTTTCCTACAATTTATGTTCTATGATATTTTTTGATCAGAAGCGTAGTTTTCGAGATATATCGAGATATTTAAAAGTTCCGAAGCCGCACCAACATAATAGAGATACAGAAACACCGTGGCCCCTTTCTTTGAGATAACTCTGCACTAGTGCGAGCCGCAAACGCCACTTCCAGCTTAGCTGTGCAGAAGAAGAACAACAAGAAGAAGAAATATCTCGAAATATGTCCGTCAGGCCCCTTCCCTTGAGATATATCTGCAAATATCTCGGAAACGAAGCGAGCTATGGCAAAATGTTAAGAGACCTTTTTTGTAGAGAATTAAGTTTCCTACTTTTCATGTTCTATGATATTTTTTGATCGGATGCGTAGTTCTCGAGATATATCAAGATATTTAAAAGTTCCGAAGCCGCACCAACATAATAGAGATACAGAAACACCGTGGCCCCTTTCTTTGAGATAACTCTGCACTATTGCCCGCTGCAAATGCCACTTCCAGCTTAGCTGTGCAGAAGAAGAACAACAAGAAGAAGAAATATCTCGAAATATGCCCGTCAGGCCCCTTCCATTGAGATAAATCTGCAAATATCTCGGAAACGAAGCGAGCTATGGCAAAATGTTAAGAGACCTTTTTTGTAGAGAATTAAGTTTCCTACTTTTTATGTTCTATGATATTTTTTGATCAGATGCGTAGTTCTCGAGATATATCAAGATATTTAAAAGTTCCGAAGCCGCACCAACCTAATAGAGATACAGAAACACCGTGGCCCCTTTCTTTGAGATAACTCTGCACTACTGCGAGCTGCAAATGCCACTTCCAGCTTAGCTGTGCAGAAGAAGAACAACAAGAAGAAGAAATGTCTCGAAATATGTCCGTCAGACCCCTTCCCTTGAGATAAATCTGCAAATATCTCGGAAACGAAGCGAGCTATGGCAAAACGTTAAGAGACATTTTTTGTAGAGAATTAAGTTTCCTACTTTTTATGTTCTATGATATTTTTTGATCAGATGCGTAGTTCTTGAGATATATCGAGATATTTAAAAGTTCCGAAGCCGCACCAACATAATAGAGATACAGAAACACCGTGGCCCCTTTCTTTGAGATAACTCTGCACTAATGCGAGCCGCAAACGCCACTTCCAGCTTAGCTGTGCAGAAGAAGAACAACAAGAAGAAGAAATATCTCGAAATATGTCCGTCAGGCCCCTTCCCTTGAGATATATCTGCAAATATCTCGGAAACGAAGCGAGCTATGGCAAAATGTTAAGAGACCTTTTTTGTAGAGAATTAAGTTTCCTACTTTTTATGTTCTATGATATTTTTTGATCAGATGCGTTGTTCTCGAGATATATCAGGATATTTAAAAGTTCCGAAGCCGCACCAACATAATAGAGATAAAGAAACACCGTGGCCCCTTTCTTTGAGATAACTCTGCACTACTGCGAGCTGCAAATGCCACTTCCAGCTTAGCTGTGCAGAAGAAGAACAACAAGAAGAAGAAATATCTCGAAATATGTCCGTCAGACCCCTTCCCTTGAGATAAATCTGCAAATATCTCGGAAACGAAGCGAGCTATGGCAAAATGTTAAGAGACCTTTTTTGTAGAGAATTAAGTTTCCTACTTTTTATGTTCTACGATATTTTTTGATCAGATGCGTAGTTCTCGAGATATATCCAGATATTTAAAAGTTCCGAAGCGGCACCAACATAATAAAGATACAGAAACACCGTGGCCCCTTTCTTTGAGGTAACTCTGCACTATTGCGAGCTGCAAATGCCACTTCCAGCTTAGCTGTGCAGAAGAAGAACAACAAGAAGAAGAAATATCTCGAAATATGTCCGTCAGGCCCCTTCCCTTGAGATAAATCTGCAAATATCTCGGAAACCAAGGGAGCTATGGCAAAATGTTCAGAGACCTTATTTGTAGAGAATTAAGTTTCCTACTTTTTATGTTCTACGATATTTTTTGATCAGATGCGTAGTTCTCGAGATATATCAAGATATTTAAAAGTTCCGAAGCCGCACCAACATAATAGAGATACAGAAACACCGTGGCCCCTTTCTTTGAGATAACTCTGCACTATTGCGAACTGCAAATGCCACTTCCAGCTTAGCTGTGCAGAAGAAGAACAACAAGAAGAAGAAATATCTCGAAATATGTCCGTCAGGCCCCTTCCCTTGAGATAAATCTGCAAATATCTCGGAAACGAAGCGAGCTATGGCAAAATGTTAAGAGACGTTTTTTGTAGAGAATTAAGTTTCCTCCTTTTTATGTTGTATGATATTTTTTGATCAGATGCGTTGTTCTCGAGATATATCAAGATATTTAAAAGTTCCGAAGCCGCACCAACATAATAGAGATACAGAAACACCGTGGCCCCTTTCTTTGAGATAACTCTGCACTATTGCGCGCTGCAAATGCCACTTCCAGCTTAGCTGTGCAGAAGAAGAACAACAAGAAGAAGAAATATCTCGAAATATGCCCGTCAGGCCCCTTCCATTGAGATAAATCTGCAAATATCTCGGAAACGAAGCGAGCTATGGCAAAATGTTAAGAGACCTTTTTTGTAGAGAATTAAGTTTCCTACTTTTTATGTTGTATGATATTTTTTGATCAGATGCGTAGTTCTCGAGATATATCAAGATATTTAAAAGTTCCGAAGCCGCACCAACCTAATAGAGATACAGAAACACCGTGGCCCCTTTCTTTGAGATAACTCTGCACTACTGCGAGCTGCAAATGCCACTTCCAGCTTAGCTGTGCAGAAGAAGAACAACAAGAAGAAGAAATATCTCGAAATATGTCCGTCAGGCCCCTTCCCTTGAGATAAATATGCAAATATCTCGGAAACGAAGCGAGCTATGGCAAAATGTCAAGAGACCTTTTTTGTAGAGAATTAAGTTTCCTACTTTTTATGTTCTATGATATTTTTTGATCAGATGCGTTGTTCTCGAGATATATCAAGATATTTAAAAGTTCCGAATTCGCACCAACATAATAGAGATACAGAAACACCGTGGCCCCTTTCTTTGAGATAACTCTGCACTATTGCGAGCTGCAAATGCCACTCCCAGCTTAGCTGTGCAGAAGAAGAACAACAAGAAGAAGAAATATCTCGAAATATGTCCGTCAGGCCCCTTCCCTTGAGATATATCTGCAAATATCTCGGAAACGAAGCGAGCTATGGCAAAATGTTAAGAGACCTTTTTTGTAGAGAATTAAGTTTCCTACTTTTTATGTTCTATGATATTTTTTGATCGGATGCGTAGTTCTCGAGATATATCAGGATATTTAAAAGTTCCGAAGCCGCACCAACATAATAGAGATACAGAAACACCGTGGCCCCTTTCTTTGAGATAACTCTGCACTACTGCGAGCTGCAAATGCCACTTCCAGCTTAGCTGTGCAGAAGAAGAACAACAAGAAGAAGAAATATCTCGAAATATGTCCGTCAGACCCCTTCCCTTGAGATAAATCTGCAAATATCTCGGAAACGAAGCGAGCTATGGCAAAATGTTAAGAGACCTTTTTTGTAGAGAATTAAGTTTCCTACTTTTTATGTTCTACGATATTTTTTGATCAGATGCGTAGTTCTCGAGATATATCCAGATATTTAAAAGTTCCGAAGCGGCACCAACATAATAGAGATACAGAAACACCGTGGCCCCTTTCTTTGAGGTAACTCTGCACTATTGCGAGCTGCAAATGCCACTTCCAGCTTAGCTGTGCAGAAGAAGAACAACAAGAAGAAGAAATATCTCGAAATATGTCCGTCAGGCCCCTTCCCTTGAGATAAATCTGCAAATATCTCGGAAACCAAGCGAGCTATGGCAAAATGTTAAGAGACCTTATTTGTAGAGAATTAAGTTTCCTACTTTTTATGTTCTACGATATTTTTTGATCAGATGTGTAGTTCTCGAGATATATCAAGATATTTAAAAGTTCCGAAGCCGCACCAACATAATAGAGATACAGAAACACCGTGGCCCCTTTCTTTGAGATAACTCTGCACTATTGCGAACTGCAAATGCCACTTCCAGCTTAGCTGTGCAGAAGAAGAACAACAAGAAGAAGAAATATCTCGAAATATGTCCGTCAGGCCCCTTCCCTTGAGATAAATCTGCACATATCTCGGAAACGAAGCGAGCTATGGCAAAATGTTAAGAGACGTTTTTTGTAGAGAATTAAGTTTCCTCCTTTTTATGTTCTATGATATTTTTTGATCAGATGCGTAGTTCTCGAGATATATCGAGATATTTAAAAGTTCCGAAGCCGCACCAACATAATAGAGATACAGAAGCACCGTGGGCCCTTTCTTTGAGATAACTCTGCACTAGTGCGAGCCGCAAATGCCACTTCCAGCTTAGCTGTGCAGAAGAAGAACAACAAGAAGAAGAAATATCTCGAAATATGTCCGTCAGGCCCCTTCCCTTGAGATAAATATGCAAATATCTCGGAAACGAAGCGAGCTATGGCAAAATGTTAAGAGACCTTTTTTGTAGAGAATTAAGTTTCCTACTTTTTATGTTCTATGATATTTTTTGATCAGATGCGTTGTTCTCGAGATATATCAGGATATTTAAAAGTTCCGAAGCCGCACCAACATAATAGAGATACAGAAACACCGTGGCCCCTTTCTTTGAGATAACTCTGCACTACTGCGAGCTGCAAATGCCACTTCCAGCTTAGCTGTGCAGAAGAAGAACAACAAGAAGAAGAAATATCTCGAAATATGTCCGTCAGACCCCTTCCCTTGAGATAAATCTGCAAATATCTCGGAAACGAAGCGAGCTATGGCAAAATGTTAAGAGACCTTATTTGTAGAGAATTAAGTTTCCTACTTTTTATGTTCTACGATATTTTTTGATCAGATGCGTAGTTCTCGAGATATATCAAGATATTTAAAAGCTCCGAAGCCGCACCAACATAATAGAGATACAGAAACACCGTGGCCCCTTTCTTTGAGATATCTCTGCACTATTGCGAGCTGCAAATGCCACTTCCAGCTTAGCTGCGCAGAAGAAGAACAACAAGAAGAAGAAATATCTCGAAATATGTCCGTCAGGCCCCTTCCCTTGAGATAAATATGCAAATATCTCGGAAACGAAGCGAGCTATGGCAAAATGTTAAGAGACCTTTTTTGTAGAGAATTAAGTTTCCTACTTTTTATGTTCTATGATATTTTTTAATCAGATGCGTTGTTCTCGAGATATATCAGGATATTTAAAAGTTCCGAAGCCGCACCAACATAATAGAGATACAGAAACACCGTGGCCCCTTTCTTTGAGATAACTCTGCACTACTGCGAGCTGCAAATGCCACTTCCAGCTTAGCTGTGCAGAAGAAGAACAACAAGAAGAAGAAATATCTCGAAATATGTCCGTCAGACCCCTTCCCTTGAGATAAATCTGCAAATATCTCGGAAACGAAGCGAGCTATGGCAAAATGTTAAGAGACCTTATTTGTAGAGAATTAAGTTTCCTACTTTTTATGTTCTACGATATTTTTTGATCAGATGCGTAGTTCTCGAGATATATCAAGATATTTAAAAGTTCCGAAGCCGCACCAACATAATAGAGATACAGAAACACCGTGGCCCCTTTCTTTGAGATATCTCTGCACTATTGCGAGCTGCAAATGCCACTGCCAGCTTAGCTGCGCAGAAGAAGAACAACAAGAAGAAGAAATATCTCGAAATATGTCCGTCAGACCCCTTCCCTTGAGATAAATCTGCAAATATCTCGGAAACGAAGCGAGCTATGGCAAAATGTTAAGAGACGTTTTTTGTAGAGAATTAAGTTTCCTACTTTTTATGTTCTATGATATTTTTTGATCAGATGCGTAGTTCTCGAGATATATCGAGATATTTAAAAGTTCCGAAGCCGCACCAACATAATAGAGATACAGAAGCACCGTGGGCCCTTTCTTTGAGATAACTCTGCACTAGTGCGAGCCGCAAATGCCACTTCCAGCTTAGCTGTGCAGAAGAAGAACAACAAGAAGAAGAAATATCTCGAAATATGTCCGTCAGGCCCCTTCCCTTGAGATAAATATGCAAATATCTCGGAAACGAAGCGAGCTATGGCAAAATGTTAAGAGACCTTTTTTGTAGAGAATTAAGTTTCCTACTTTTTATGTTCTATGATATTTTTTGATCAGATGCGTTGTTCTCGAGATATATCAGGATATTTAAAAGTTCCGAAGCCGCACCAACATAATAGAGATACAGAAACACCGTGGCCCCTTTCTTTGAGATAACTCTGCACTACTGCGAGCTGCAAATGCCACTTCCAGCTTAGCTGTGCAGAAGAAGAACAACAAGAAGAAGAAATATCTCGAAATATGTCCGTCAGACCCCTTCCCTTGAGATAAATCTGCAAATATCTCGGAAACGAAGCGAGCTATGGCAAAATGTTAAGAGACCTTTTTTGTAGAGAATTAAGTTTCCTACTTTTTATGTTCTACGATATTTTTTGATCAGATGCGTAGTTCTCGAGATATATCCAGATATTTAAAAGTTCCGAAGCGGCACCAACATAATAGAGATACAGAAACACCGTGGCCCCTTTCTTTGAGGTAACTCTGCACTATTGCGAGCTGCAAATGCCACTTCCAGCTTAGCTGTGCAGAAGAAGAACAACAAGAAGAAGAAATATCTCGAAATATGTCCGTCAGGCCCCTTCCCTTGAGATAAATCTGCAAATATCTCGGAAACCAAGCGAGCTATGGCAAAATGTTAAGAGACCTTATTTGTAGAGAATTAAGTTTCCTACTTTTTATGTTCTACGATATTTTTGGATCAGATGCGTAGTTCTCGAGATATATCAAGATATTTAAAAGTTCCGAAGCCGCACCAACATAATAGAGATACAGAAACACCGTGGCCCCTTTCTTTGAGATAACTCTGCACTATTGCGAACTGCAAATGCCACTTCCAGCTTAGCTGTGCAGAAGAAGAACAACAAGAAGAAGAAATATCTCGAAATATGTCCGTCAGGCCCCTTCCCTTGAGATAAATCTGCAAATATCTCGGAAACGAAGCGAGCTATGGCAAAATGTTAAGAGACCTTTTTTGTAGAGAATTATGTTTCCTACTTTTTATGTTCTATGATATTTTTTGATCCGACGCGTAGTTCTCGAGATATATCAAGATATTTAAAAGTTCCGAAGCCGCACCAACATAATAGAGATACAGAAACACCGTGGCCCCTTTCTTTGCGATAACTCTGCACTATTGCGAACTGCAAATGCCACTTCCAGCTTAGCTGTGCAGGAGAAGAACAACAAGAAGAAGAAATATCTCGAAATATGTCCGTCAGGCCCCTTCCCTTGAGATAAATCTGCAAATATCTCGGAAACGAAGCGAGCTATGGCAAAATCTTAAGAGACCTTTTCTGTAGAGAATTAAGTTTTCTACTTTTTATGTTCCATGATATTTTTTGATCAGATGCGTAGTTCTCGAGATATATCAAGATATTTAAAAGTCCTGAAGCTGCACCAACTTAATAGAGATACAGAAACACCGTGGCCCCTTTCTTTGAGATAACTCTGCACTAGTGCGAGCCGCAAATGCCACTTCCAGCTTAGCTGTGCAGAAGAAGAACAACAAGAAGAAGAAATATCTGGAAATATGTCCGTTAGGCCCCTTCCCTTGAGATAAATCTGCAAATATCTCGGAAACGAAGCGAGCTATGGCAAAATGTTAAGAGACCTTTTTTGTAGAGAATTATGTTTCCTACTTTTTATGTTCTATGATATTTTTTGATCAGACGCGTAGTTCTCGAGATATATCAAGATATTTAAAAGTTCCGAAGCCGCACCAACATAATAGAGATACAGAAACACCGTGGCCCCTTTCTTTGAGATATCTCTGCACTATTGCGAGCTGCAAATGCCACTTCCAGGTTAGCTGCGCAGAAGAAGAACAACAAGAAGAAGAAATATCTCGAAATATGTCCGTCAGGCCCCTTCCCTTGAGATAAATCTGCAAATATCTCGGAAACGAAGCGAGCTATGGCAAAATGTTAAGAGACCTTTTTTGTAGAGAATTATGTTTCCTACTTTTTATGTTCTATGATATTTTTTGATCAGACGCGTAGTTCTCGAGATATATCAAGATATT
Source organism: Osmia lignaria lignaria (assembly GCF_051020975.1). Lineage (NCBI taxonomy): Eukaryota > Metazoa > Arthropoda > Insecta > Hymenoptera > Megachilidae > Osmia > Osmia lignaria. The sequence goes on from NW_027478164.1 coordinate 2,157,575, forward strand.
TAAAAGTTCCGAAGCCGCACCAACATAATAGAGATACAGAAACACCGTGGCCCCTTTCTTTGAGATATCTCTGCACTATTGCGAGCTGCAAATGCCACTTCCAGGTTAGCTGCGCAGAAGAAGAACAACAAGAAGAAGAAATATCTCGAAATATGTCCGTCAGGCCCCTTCCCTTGAGATAAATCTGCAAATATCTCGGAAACGAAGCGAGCTATGGCAAAATGTTAAGAGACCTTTTTTGTAGAGAATTATGTTTCCTACTTTTTATGTTCTATGATATTTTTTGATCAGACGCGTAGTTCTCGAGATATATCAAGATACTTAAAAGTTCCGAAGCCGCACCAACATAATAGAGATACAGAAACACCGTGGCCCCTTTCTTTGAGATATCTCTGCACTATTGCGAGCTGCAAATGCCACTTCCAGCTTAGCTGCGCAGAAGAAGAACAACAAGAAGAAGAAATATCTCGAAATATGTCCGTCAGGCCCCTTCCCTTGAGATAAATCTGCAAATATCTCGGAAACGAAGCGAGCTATGGCAAAATGTTAAGAGACCTTTTTTGTAGAGAATTATGTTTCCTACTTTTTATGTTCTATGATATTTTTTGATCCGACGCGTAGTTCTCGAGATATATCAAGATATTTAAAAGTTCCGAAGCCGCACCAACATAATAGAGATACAGAAACACCGTGGCCCCTTTCTTTGAGATAACTCTGCACTATTGCGAGCTGCAAATGCCACTTCCAGCTTAGCTGTGCAGAAGAAGGACAACAAGAAGAAGAAATATCTCGAAATATGTCCGTCAGGCCCCTTCCCTTGAGATAAATCTGCAAATATCTCGGAAACGAAGAGAGCTATGGCAAAATGTTAAGCGACCTTTTTTGTAGAGAATTAAGTTTCCTACTTTTTATGTTCTATGATATTTTTTGATCAGATGCGTAGTTCTCGAGATATATCAAGATATTTAAAAGTTCCGAAGCCGCACCAACATAATAGAGATACAGAAACACCGTGGCCCCTTTCTTTGAGATAACTCTGCACTATTGCGAGCTGGAAATGACACTTCCAGTTTAGCTGTGCACAAGAAGAACAACAAGAAGAAGAAATATCTCGAAATATGTCCGTTAGGCCCCTTCCCTTGAGATAAATCTGCAAATATCTCGGAAACGAAGCGAGCTATGGCAAAATGTTAAGAGACCTTTTTTGTAGAGAATTAAGTTTCCTACTTTTTATGTTCTATGATATTTTTTGATCAGATGCGTAGTTTTCGAGATATACCAAGATATTTAAAAGTTCCGACGCCGCACCAACATAATAGAGATACAGAAACACCGTGGCCCCTTTCTTTGAGATAACTCTGCACTATTGCGAGCTGCAAATGCCACTTCCAGCTTAGCTGTGCAGAGGAAGAACAACAAGAAGAAGAAATATCTCGAAGTATGTCCGTCAGGCCAGTTCCTTTGAGCTGAATCTGCAAATATCTCGGAAACGAAGCGAGCTATGGCAAAATGTTAAGAGACGTTTTTTGTAGAGAATTATGTTTCCTACAATTTATGTTCTATGATATTTTTTGATCAGAAGCGTAGTTTTCGAGATATATCGAGATATTTAAAAGTTCCGAAGCCGCACCAACATAATAGAGATACAGAAACACCGTGGCCCCTTTCTTTGAGATAACTCTGCACTAGTGCGAGCCGCAAATGCCACTTCCAGCTTAGCTGTGCAGAAGAAGAACAACAAGAAGAAGAAATATCTCGAAATATGTCCGTCAGGCCCCTTCCCTTGAGATAAATCTGCACATATCTCGGAAACGAAGCGAGCTATGGCAAAATGTTAAGAGACGTTTTTTGTAGAGAATTATGTTTCCTACTTTTTATGTTCTATGATATTTTTTGATCAGACGCGTAGTTCTCGAGATATATCAAGATATTTAAAAGTTCCGAAGCCGCACCAACATAATAGAGATACAGAAACACCGTGGCCCCTTTCTTTGAGATAACTCTGCACTATTGCGAGCTGCAAATGCCACTTCCAGCTTAGCTGTGCAGAAGAACAACAAGAAGAAGAAATATCTCGAAATATGTCCGTCAGGCCAGTTCCTTTGAGCTGAATCTGCAAATATCTCGGAAACGAAGCGAGCTATGGCAAAATGTTAGGAGACGTTTTTTGTAGAGAATTATGTTTGCTACAATTTATGTTCTATGATATTTTTTGATCAGAAGCGTAGTTTTCGAGATATATCGAGATATTTAAAAGTTCCGAAGACGCACCAACATAATAGAGATACAGAAACACCGTGGCCCCTTTCTTTGAGATAACTGTGCACTAGTGCGAGCCGCAAATGCCACTTCCAGCTTAGCTGTGCAGAAGAACAACAAGAAGAAGAAATATCTCGAAATATGCCCGTCAGGCCCCTTCCCTTGAAATATATCTGCAAATATCTCGGAAACGAAGCGAGCTATGGCAAAATGTTAAGAGACCGTTTTTGTAGAGAATTAAGTTTCCTACTTTTTATGTTCTATGATATTTTTTGATCAGACGCGTAGTTCTCGAGATATATCAAGATATTTAAAAGTTCCGAAGCCGCACCAACATAATAGAGATACAGAAACACCGTGGCCCCTTTCGTTGAGATAACTCTGCACTAGTGCGAGCCGCAAATGCCACTTCCAGCTTAGCTGTGCAGAAGAAGAACAAGAAGAAGAAGAAATATCTCGAAATATGTCCGTCAGGCCCCTTCCCTTGAGATAAATCTGCAAATATCTCGGAAACGAAGAGAGCTATGGCAAAATGTTAAGAGACCTTTTTTGTAGAGAATTAAGTTTCCTACTTTTCATGTTCTATGATATTTTTTGATCAGATGCGTAGTTCTCGAGATATATCAAGATATTTAAAAGTTCCGAAGCCGCACCAACATAATAGAGATACAGAAACACCGTGGCCCCTTTCTTTGAGATAACTCTGAACTATTGCGAGCTGCAAATGCCACTTCCAGCTTAGCTGTGCAGAAGAAGAACAACAAGAAGAAGAAATATCTCGAAATATGTCCATCAGGACCCTTCCCTTGAGATAAATCTGCAAATATCTCGGAAACGAAGCGAGCTATGGCAAAATGTTAAGAGACCTTTTTTGTAAAGAATTATGTTTCCTACAATTTACGTTCTATGATATTTTTTGATCAGAAGCGTAGTTTTCGAGATATATCGAGATATTTAAAAGTTCCGAAGCCGCACCAACATAATAGAGATACAGAAACACCGTGGCCCCTTTCTTTGAGATAACTCTGCACTAGTGCGAGCCGCAAATGCCACTTCCAGCTTAGCTGTGCAGAAGAAGAACAACAAGAAGAAGAAATATCTCGAAATATGTCCGTCAGGCCCCTTCCCTTGAGATAAATATGCAAATATCTCGGAAACGAAGCGAGCTGTGGCAAAATGTTAAGAGACCGTTGTTGTAGAGAATTAAGTTTCCTACTTCTTATGTTCTATGATATTTTTTGATCAGACGCGTAGTTCTCGAGATATATCACGATATTTAAAAGTTCCGAAGCCGCACCAACATAATAGAGATACAGAAACACCGTGGCCCCTTTCTTTGAGATAACTCTGCACTATTGCGAGCTGCAAATGCCACTTCCAGCTTAGCTGTGCAGAAGAAGAACAACAAGAAGAAGAAATATCTCGAAATATGTCCGTCAGGCCCCTTCCCTTGAGATAAATCTGCAAATATCTCGGAAACGAAGCTAGCTATGGCAAAATGTTAAGAGACCTTTTTTGTAGAGAATTAAGTTTCCTACTTTTTATGTTCTATGATATTTTTTGATCAGAAGCGTAGTTTTCGAGATATATCGAGATATTTAAAAGTTCCGAAGCCGCACCAACATAATAGAGATACAGAAACACCGTGGCCCCTTTCTTTGAGATAACTCTGCACTAGTGCGAGCCGCAAATGCCACTTCCAGCTTAGCTGTGCAGAAGAAGAACAACAAGAAGAAGAAATATCTCGAAATATGTCCGTCAGGCCCCTTCCCTTGAGATAAATATGCAAATATCTCGGAAACGAAGCGAGCTATGGCAAAATGTTAAGAGACCTTTTTTGTAGAGAATTAAGTTTCCTACTTTTTATGTTCGATGATATTTTTTGATCAGATGCGTAGTTCTCGAGATATATCAAGATATTTAAAAGTTTCGAAGCTGCACCAACATAATAGAGGTACAGAAACACCGTGGCCTCTTTCTTTGAGATAACTCTGCACTATTGCGAGCTGCAAATGCCACTTCGAGCTTAGCTGTGCAGAAGAAGAACAACAAGAAGAAGAAATATCTCGAAATATGTCCGTCAGACCCCTTCCCCTGAGATGAATCTGCAAATATCTCGGAAACGAAGCGAGGTATGGCAAAATGTTAAGAGACCTTTTGTGTAGAGAATAATGTTTCCTACAATTTACGTTCTATGATATTTTTTGATCAGAAGCGTAGTTCTCGAGATATATCAAGATATTTAAAAGTTCCGAAGCCGCACCAACATAATAGAGATACAGAAACACCGTGGCCCCTTTCTTTGAGATAACTCTGCACTAGTGCGAGCCGCAAATGCCACTTCCAGCTTAGCTGTGCAGAAGAAGAACAACAAGAAGAAGAAATATCTCGAAATATGTCCGTCAGGCCCCTTCCCTTGAGATAAATATGCAAATATCTCGGAAACGAAGCGAGCTATGGCAAAATGTTAAGAGACCGTTGTTGTAGAGAATTAAGTTTCCTACTTTTTATGTTCGATGATATTTTTTGATCAGATGCGTAGTTTTCGAGATATATCAAGATATTTAAAAGTTCCGAAGCTGCACCAACATAATAGAGGTACAGAAACACCGTGGCCTCTTTCTTTGAGATAACTCTGCACGATTGCGAGCTGCAAATGCCACTTCGAGCTTAGCTGTGCAGAAGAAGAACAACAAGAAGAAGAAATATCTCGAAATATGTCCGTCAGACCCCTTCCCCTGTGATGAATCTGCAAATATCTCGGAAACGAAGCGAGCTATGGCAAAATGTTGAGAGACCTTTTTTGTAGAGAATAATGTTTCCTACAATTTACGTTCTATGATATTTTTTGATCAGAAGCGTAGTTCTCGAGATATATCAAGATATTTAAAAGTTCCGAAGCCGCACCAACATAATAGAGATACAGAAACACCGTGGCCCCTTTCTTTGAGATAACTCTGCACTAGTGCGAGCCGCAAATGCCACTTCCAGCTTAGCTGTGCAGAAGAAGAACAACAAGAAGAAGAAATATCTCGAAATATGTCCGTCAGGCCCCTTCCCTTGAGATAAATATGCAAATATCTCGGAAACGAAGCGAGCTATGGCAAAATGTTAAGAGACCTTTTTTGTAGAGAATTAACTTTCCTACTTTTTATGTTCGGTGATATTTTTTGATCAGATGCGTAGTTCTCGAGATATATCAAGATATTTAAAAGTTCCGAAGCTGCACCAACATAATAGAGGTACAGAAACACCGTGGCCTCTTTCTTTGAGATAACTCTGCACTATTGCGAGCTGCAAATGCCACTTCGAGCTTAGCAGTGCAGAAGAAGAACAACAACAAGAAGAAATATCTCGAAATATGTCCGTCAGACCCCTTCCCCTGAGATGAATCTGCAAATATCTCGGAAACCAAGCGAGCTATGGCAAAATGTTAAGAGACCTTTTTTGTAGAGAATAATGTTTCCTACAATTTACGTTCTATGATATTTTTTGATCAGAAGCGTAGTTCTCGAGATATATCAAGATATTTAAAAGTTCCGAAGCCGCACCAACATAATAGAGATACAGAAACACCGTGGCCCCTTTCTTTGAGATAACTCTGCACTAGTGCGAGCCGCAAATGCCACTTCCAGCTTAGCTGTGCAGAAGAAGAACAACAAGAAGAAGAAATATCTCGAAATATGTCCGTCAGGCCCCTTCCCTTGAGATAAATATGCAAATATCTCGGAAACGAAGCGAGCTATAGCAAAATGTTAAGAGACCGTTGTTGTAGAGAATTAAGTTTCCTACTTTTTATGTTCGATGATATTTTTTGATCAGATGCGTAGTTCTCGAGATATATCAAGATATTTAAAAGTTCCGAAGCTGCACCAACATAATAGAGGTACAGAAACACCGTGGCCTCTTTCTTTGAGATAACTCTGCACGATTGCGAGCTGCAAATGCCACTTCGAGCTTAGCTGTGCAGAAGAAGAACAACAAGAAGAAGAAATATCTCGAAATATGTCCGTCAGACCCCTTCCCCTGAGATGAATCTGCAAATATCTCGGAAACGAAGCGAGCTATGGCAAAATGTTAAGAGACCTTTTTTGTAGAGAATAATGTTTCCTACAATTTACGTTCTATGATATTTTTTGATCAGAAGCGTAGTTCTCGAGATATATCAAGATATTTAAAAGTTCCGAAGCCGCACCAACATAATAGAGATACAGAAACACCGTGGCCCCTTTCTTTGAGATAACTCTGCACTAGTGCGAGCCGCAAATGCCACTTCCAGCTTAGCTGTGCAGAAGAAGAACAACAAGAAGAAGAAATATCTCGAAATATGTCCGTCAGGCCCCTTCCCTTGAGATAAATATGCAAATATCTCGGAAACGAAGCGAGCTATGGCAAAATGTTAAGAGACCGTTGTTGTAGAGAATTAAGTTTCCTACTTTTTATGTTCGATGATATTTTTTGATCAGATGCGTAGTTTTCGAGATATATCAAGATATTTAAAAGTTCCGAAGCTGCACCAACATAATAGAGGTACAGAAACACCGTGGCCTCTTTCTTTGAGATAACTCTGCACGATTGCGAGCTGCAAATGCCACTTCGAGCTTAGCTGTGCAGAAGAAGAACAACAAGAAGAAGAAATATCTCGAAATATGTCCGTCAGACCCCTTCCCCTGTGATGAATCTGCAAATATCTCGGAAACGAAGCGAGCTATGGCAAAATGTTGAGAGACCTTTTTTGTAGAGAATAATGTTTCCTACAATTTACGTTCTATGATATTTTTTGATCAGAAGCGTAGTTCTCGAGATATATCAAGATATTTAAAAGTTCCGAAGCCGCACCAACATAATAGAGATACAGAAACACCGTGGCCCCTTTCTTTGAGATAACTCTGCACTAGTGCGAGCCGCAAATGCCACTTCCAGCTTAGCTGTGCAGAAGAAGAACAGCAAGAAGAAGAAATATCTCGAAATATGTCCGTCAGGCCCCTTCCCTTGAGATAAATATGCAAATATCTCGGAAACGAAGCGAGCTATGGCAAAATGTTAAGAGACCTTTTTTGTAGAGAATTAACTTTCCTACTTTTTATGTTCGATGATATTTTTTGATCAGATGCGTAGTTCTCGAGATATATCAAGATATTTAAAAGTTCCGAAGCTGCACCAACATAATAGAGGTACAGAAACACCGTGGCCTCTTTCTTTGAGATAACTCTGCACTATTGCGAGCTGCAAATGCCACTTCGAGCTTAGCAGTGCAGAAGAAGAACAACAACAAGAAGAAATATCTCGAAATATGTCCGTCAGACCCCTTCCCCTGAGATGAATCTGCAAATATCTCGGAAACCAAGCGAGCTATGGCAAAATGTTAAGAGACCTTTTTTGTAGAGAATAATGTTTCCTACAATTTACGTTCTATGATATTTTTTGATCAGAAGCGTAGTTCTCGAGATATATCAAGATATTTAAAAGTTCCGAAGCCGCACCAACATAATAGAGATACAGAAACACCGTGGCCCCTTTCTTTGAGATAACTCTGCACTAGTGCGAGCCGCAAATGCCACTTCCAGCTTAGCTGTGCAGAAGAAGAACAACAAGAAGAAGAAATATCTCGAAATATGTCCGTCAGGCCCCTTCCCTTGAGATAAATATGCAAATATCTCGGAAACGAAGCGAGCTATGGCAAAATGTTAAGAGACCGTTGTTGTAGAGAATTAAGTTTCCTACTTTTTATGTTCGATGATATTTTTTGATCAGATGCGTAGTTTTCGAGATATATCAAGATATTTAAAAGTTCCGAAGCTGCACCAACATAATAGAGGTACAGAAACACCGTGGCCTCTTTCTTTGAGATAACTCTGCACGATTGCGAGCTGCAAATGCCACTTCGAGCTTAGCTGTGCAGAAGAAGAACAACAAGAAGAAGAAATATCTCGAAATACGTCCGTCAGACCCCTTCCCCTGTGATGAATCTGCAAATATCTCGGAAACGAAGCGAGCTATGGCAAAATGTTGAGAGACCTTTTTTGTAGAGAATAATGTTTCCTACAATTTACGTTCTATGATATTTTTTGATCAGAAGCGTAGTTCTCGAGATATATCAAGATATTTAAAAGTTCCGAAGCCGCACCAACATAATAGAGATACAGAAACACCGTGGCCCCTTTCTTTGAGATAATTCTGCACTAGTGCGAGCCGCAAATGCCACTTCCAGCTTAGCTGTGCAGAAGAAGAACAACAAGAAGAAGAAATATCTCGAAATATGTCCGTCAGGCCCCTTCCCTTGAGATAAATATGCAAATATCTCGGAAACGAAGCGAGCTATGGCAAAATGTTAAGAGACCTTTTTTGTAGAGAATTAAGTTTCCTACTTTTTATGTTCGATGATATTTTTTGATCAGATGCGTAGTTCTCGAGATATATCAAGATATTTAAAAGTTCCGAAGCTGCACCAACATAATAGAGGTACAGAAACACCGTGGCCTCTTTCTTTGAGATAACTCTGCACTATTGCGAGCTGCAAATGCCACTTCGAGCTTAGCAGTGCAGAAGAAGAACAACAACAAGAAGAAATATCTCGAAATATGTCCGTCAGACCCCTTCCCCTGAGATGAATCTGCAAATATCTCGGAAACCAAGCGAGCTATGGCAAAATGTTAAGAGACCTTTTTTGTAGAGAATAATGTTTACTACAATTTACGTTCTATGATATTTTTTGATCAGAAGCGTAGTTCTCGAGATATATCAAGATATTTAAAAGTTCCGAAGCCGCACCAACATAATAGAGATACAGAAACACCGTGGCCCCTTTCTTTGAGATAACTCTGCACTAGTGCGAGCCGCAAATGCCACTTCCAGCTTAGCTGTGCAGAAGAAGAACAACAAGAAGAAGAAATATCTCGAAATATGTCCGTCAGGCCCCTTCCCTTGAGATAAATATGCAAATATCTCGGAAACGAAGCGAGCTATAGCAAAATGTTAAGAGACCGTTGTTGTAGAGAATTAAGTTTCCTACTTTTTATGTTCGATGATATTTTTTGATCAGATGCGTAGTTCTCGAGATATATCAAGATATTTAAAAGTTCCGAAGCTGCACCAACATAATAGAGGTACAGAAACACCGTGGCCTCTTTCTTTGAGATAACTCTGCAGTATTGCGAGCTGCAAATGCCACTTCGAGCTTAGCTGTGCAGAAGAAGAACAACAAGAAGAAGAAATATCTCGAAATATGTCCGTCAGACCCCTTCCCCTGAGATGAATCTGCAAATATCTCGGAAACGAAGCGAGCTATGGCAAAATGTTAAGAGACCTTTTTTGTAGAGAATAATGTTTCCTACAATTTACGTTCTATGATATTTTTTGATCAGAAGCGTAGTTTTCGAGATATATCGAGATATTTAAAAGTTCCGAAGCCGCACCAACATAATAGAGATACAGAAACACCGTGGCCCCTTTCTTTGAGATAACTCTGCACTAGTGCGAGCCGCAAATGCCACTTCCAGCTTAGCTGTGCAGAAGAAGAACAACAAGAAGAAGAAATATCTCGAAATATGTCCGTCAGGCCCCTTCCCTTGAGATAAATATGCAAATATCTCGGAAACGAAGCGAGCTATGGCAAAATGTTAAGAGACCTTTTTTGTAGAGAATTAAGTTTCCTACTTTTTATGTTCTATGATATTTTTCGATCAGATGCGTAGTTCTCGAGATATATCAAGATATTTAAAAGTTCCGAAGCCGCACCAACATAATAGAGATACAGAAACACCGTGGCCCCTTTCTTTGAGATAACTCTGCACTAGTGCGAGCGGCAAATGCCACTTCCAGCTTAGCTGTGCAGAAGAAGAACAACAAGAAGAAGAAATATCTCGAAATATGTCCGTCAGGCCACTTCCCTTGAGATAAATCTGCAAATATCTCGGAAACGAAGCGAGCTATGGCAAAATGTTAAGAGACCTTTTTTGTAGAGAATTAAGTTTCCTACTTTTTACGTTCGATGATATTTTTTGATCAGATGCGTAGTTCTCGAGATATATCAAGATATTTAAAAGTTCCGATGCCGCACCAACATAATAGAGATACAGAAACACCGTGGCCCCTTTCTTTGAGATAACTCTGCACTAGTGCGAGCTGCAAATGCCACTTCCAGCTTAGCTGTGCAGAAGAAGAACAACAAGAAGAAGAAATATCTCGAAATATGTCCGTCAGGCCCCTTCCCTTGAGATAAATCTGCAAATATCTCGGAAAGGAGGAGAGCTATGGCAAAATGTTAAGAGACCTTTTTTGTAGAGAATTATGTTTCCTACAATTTACGTTCTATGATATTTTTTGATCAGAAGCGTAGTTCTCGAGATATATCAAGATATTTAAAAGTTCCGAAGCTGCACCAACATAATAGAGGTACAGAAACACCGTGGCCTCTTTCTTTGAGATAACTCTGCACTATTGCGAGCTGCAAATGCCACTTCGAGCTTAGCTGTGCAGAAGAAGAACAACAAGAAGAAGAAATATCTCGAAATATGTCCGTCAGACCCCTTCCCCTGAGATGAATCTGCAAATATCTCGGAAACGAAGCGAGCTATGGCAAAATGTTAAGAGACCTTTTTTGTAGAGAATAATGTTTCCTACAATTTACGTTCTATGATATTTTTTGATCAGAAGCGTAGTTCTCGAGATATATCAAGATATTTAAAAGTTCCGAAGCCGCACCAACATAATAGAGATACAGAAACACCGTGGCCCCTTTCTTTGAGATAACTCTGCACTAGTGCGAGCCGCAAATGCCACTTCCAGCTTAGCTGTGCAGAAGAAGAACAACAAGAAGAAGAAATATCTCGAAATATGTCCGTCAGGCCCCTTCCCTTGAGATAAATATGCAAATATCTCGGAAACGAAGCGAGCTATGGCAAAATGTTAAGAGACCGTTGTTGTAGAGAATTAAGTTTCCTACTTTTTATGTTCGATGATATTTTTTGATCAGATGCGTAGTTTTCGAGATATATCAAGATATTTAAAAGTTCCGAAGCTGCACCAACATAATAGAGGTACAGAAACACCGTGGCCTCTTTCTTTGAGATAACTCTGCACGATTGCGAGCTGCAAATGCCACTTCGAGCTTAGCTGTGCAGAAGAAGAACAACAAGAAGAAGAAATATCTCGAAATATGTCCGTCAGACCCCTTCCCCTGTGATGAATCTGCAAATATCTCGGAAACGAAGCGAGCTATGGCAAAATGTTGAGAGACCTTTTTTGTAGAGAATAATGTTTCCTACAATTTACGTTCTATGATATTTTTTGATCAGAAGCGTAGTTTTCGAGATATATCGAGATATTTAAAAGTTCCGAAGCCGCACCAACATAATAGAGATACAGAAACACCGTGGCCCCTTTCTTTGAGATAACTCTGCACTAGTGCGAGCCGCAAATGCCACTTCCAGCTTAGCTGTGCAGAAGAAGAACAACAAGAAGAAGAAATATCTCGAAATATGTCCGTCAGGCCCCTTCCCTTGAGATAAATATGCAAATATCTCGGAAACGAAGCGAGCTATGGCAAAATGTTAAGAGACCTTTTTTGTAGAGAATTAAGTTTCCTACTTTTTATGTTCTATGATATTTTTCGATCAGATGCGTAGTTCTCGAGATATATCAAGATATTTAAAAGTTCCGAAGCTGCACCAACATAATAGAGGTACAGAAACACCGTGGCCTCTTTCTTTGAGATAACTCTGCACTATTGCGAGCTGCAAATGCCACTTCGAGCTTAGCTGTGCAGAAGAAGAACAACAAGAAGAAGAAATATCTCGAAATATGTCCGTCAGACCCCTTCCCCTGTGATGAATCTGCAAATATCTCGGAAACGAAGCGAGCTATGGCAAAATGTTGAGAGACCTTTTTTGTAGAGAATAATGTTTCCTACAATTTACGTTCTATGATATTTTTTGATCAGAAGCGTAGTTCTCGAGATATATCAAGATATTTAAAAGTTCCGAAGCCGCACCAACATAATAGAGATACAGAAACACCGTGGCCCCTTTCTTTGAGATAACTCTGCACTAGTGCGAGCCGCAAATGCCACTTCCAGCTTAGCTGTGCAGAAGAAGAACAACAAGAAGAAGAAATATCTCGAAATATGTCCGTCAGGCCCCTTCCCTTGAGATAAATATGCAAATATCTCGGAAACGAAGCGAGCTATGGCAAAATGTTAAGAGACCTTTTGTGTAGAGAATTAAGTTTGCTACTTTTTATGTTCTATGATATTTTTCGATCAGATGCGTAGTTCTCGAGATATATCAAGATATTTAAAAGTTCCGAAGCCGCACCAACATAATAGAGATACAGAAATACCGTGGCCCCTTTCTTTGAGATAACTCTGCACTAGTGCGAGCGGCAAATGCCACTTCCAGCTTAGCTGTGCAGAAGAAGAACAACAAGAAGAAGAAATATCTCGAAATATGTCCGTCAGGCCACTTCCCTTGAGATAAATCTGCAAATATCTCGGAAACGAAGCGAGCTATGGCAAAATGTTAAGAGACCTTTTTTGTAGAGAATTAAGTTTCCTACTTTTTACGTTCGATGATATTTTTTGATCAGATGCGTAGTTCTCGAGATATATCAAGATATTTAAAAGTTCCGAAGCTGCACCAACATAATAGAGGTACAGAAACACCGTGGCCTCTTTCTTTGAGATAACTCTGCACTATTGCGAGCTGCAAATGCCACTTCGAGCTTAGCTGTGCAGAAGAAGAACAACAAGAAGAAGAAATATCTCGAAATATGTCCGTCAGGCCCCTTCCCTTGAGATAAATATGCAAATATCTCGGAAACGAAGCGAGCTATGGCAAAATGTTAAGAGACCGTTGTTGTAGAGAATTAAGTTTCCTACTTTTTATGTTCTATGATATTTTTTGATCAGACGCGTAGTTCTCGAGATATATCAAGATATTTAAAAGTTCCGATGCCGCACCAACATAATAGAGATACAGAAACACCGTGGCCCCTTTCTTTGAGATAACTCTGCACTATTGCGAGCTGCAAATGCCACTTCCAGCTTAGCTGTGCAGAAGAAGAACAACAAGAAGAAGAAATATCTCGAAATATGTCCGTCAGACCCCTTCCCTTGAGATGAATCTGCAAATATCTCGGAAACGAAGCGAGCTATGGCAAAATGTTAAGAGACCTTTTTTGTAGAGAATTAAGTTTCCTACTTTTTATGTTCTATGATATTTTTTGATCAGAAGCGTAGTTTTCGAGATATATCGAGATATTTAAAAGTTCCGAAGCCGCACCAACATAATAGAGATACAGAAACACCGTGGCCCCTTTCTTTGAGATAACTCTGCACTAGTGCGAGCCGCAAATGCCACTTCCAGCTTAGCTGTGCAGAAGAAGAACAACAAGAAGAAGAAATATCTCGAAATATGTCCGTCAGGCCCCTTCCCTTGAGATAAATATGCAAATATCTCGGAAACGAAGCGAGCTATGGCAAAATGTTAAGAGACCTTTTTTGTAGAGAATTAAGTTTCCTACCTTTTATGTTGTATGATATTTTTTGATCAGATGCGTAGTTCTCGAGATATATCAAGATATTTAAAAGTTCCGAAGCGCACCAACATAATAGAGATACAGAAACACCGTGGCCCCTTTCTTTGAGATAACTCTGCACTATTGCGAGCTGTAAATGCCACTTCCAGCTTAGCTGTGCAGAAGAAGAACAACAAGAAGAAGAAATATCTCGAAATATGTCCGTCAGGCCCCTTCCCTTGAGATATATCTGCAAATATCTCGGAAACGAAGCGAGCTATGGCAAAATGTTACGAGACCTTTTTTGTAGAGAATTATGTTTCCTACAATTTATGTTCTATGATATTTTTTGATCAGAAGCGTAGTTTTCGAGATATATCGAGATATTTAAAAGTTCCGAAGCCGCACCAACATAATAGAGATACAGAAACACCGTGGCCCCTTTCTTTGAGATAACTCTGCACTAGTGCGAGCCGCAAATGCCACTTCCAGCTTAGCTGTGCAGAAGAAGAACAACAAGAAGAAGAAATATCTCGAAATATGTCCGTCAGGCCCCTTCCCTTGAGATAAATATGCAAATATCTCGGAAACGAAGCGAGCTATGGCAAAATGTTAAGAGACCTTTTTTGTAGAGAATTAAGTTTCCTACTTTTTATGTTCTATGATATTTTTTGATCAGATGCGTAGTTCTCGAGATATATCAGGATATTTAAAAGTTCCGAAGCCGCACCAACATAATAGAGATACAGAAACACCGTGGCCCCTTTCTTTGAGATAACTCTGCACTATTGCGAGCTGGAAATGCCACTTCCAGTTTAGCTGTGCAGAAGAAGAACAACAAGAAGAAGAAATATCTCGAAATATGTCCGTTAGGCCCCTTCCCTTGAGATAAATCTGCAAATATTTCGGAAACGAAGCGAGCTATGGCAAAATGTTGAGAGACCTTTTTTGTAGAGAATTAAGTTTCCTACTTTTTATGTTCTATGATATTCTTTGATCAGAAGCGTAGTTTTCGAGATATATCGAGATATTTAAAAGTTCCGAAGCCGCACCAACATAATAGAGATACAGAAACACCGTGGCCCCTTTCTTTGAGATAACTCTGCACTAGTGCGAGCCGCAAATGCCACTTCCAGCTTAGCTGTGCAGAAGAAGAACAACAAGAAGAAGAAATATCTCGAAATATGTCCGTCAGGCCCCTTCCCTTGAGATAAATATGCAAATATCTCGGAAACGAAGCGAGCTATGGCAAAATGTTAAGAGACCTTTTTTGTAGAGAATTAAGTTTCCTACTTTTTATGTTCTATGATATTTTTTGATCAGATGCGTAGTTCTCGAGATATATCAAGATATTTAAAAGTTCCGAAGCCGCACCAACATAATAGAGATACAGAAACACCGTGGCCCCTTTCTTTGAGATAACTCTGCACTAGTGCGAGCCGCAAATGCCACTTCCAGCTTAGCTGTGCAGAAGAAGAACAACAAGAAGTAGAAATATCTCGAAATATGTCCGTCAGGCCCCTTCCCTTGAGATAAATCTGCAAATATCTCGGAAACGAAGCGAGCTATGGCAAAATGTTAAGAGACCTTTTTTGTAGAGAATTAAGTTTCCTACTTTTTATGTTCTATGATATTTTTTGATCAGATGCGTAGTTCTCGAGATATATCAAGATATTTAAAAGTTCCGAAGCCGCACCAACATAATAGAGATACAGAAACACCGTGGCCCCTTTCTTTGAGATAACTCTGCACTATTGCGAGCTGGAAATGCCACTTCCAGTTTAGCTGTGCAGAAGAAGAACAACAAGAAGAAGAAATATCTCGAAATATGTCCGTCAGGCCCCTTCCCTTGAGATAAATCTGCAAATATCTCGGAAAGGAGGAGAGCTATGGCAAAATGTTAAGAGACCTTTTTTGTAGAGAATTATGTTTCCTACAATTTACGTTCTATGATATTTTTTGATCAGAAGCGTAGTTCTCGAGATATATCAAGATATTTAAAAGTTCCGAAGCTGCACCAACATAATAGAGGTACAGAAACACCGTGGCCTCTTTCTTTGAGATAACTCTGCACTATTGCGAGCTGCAAATGCCACTTCGAGCTTAGCTGTGCAGAAGAAGAACAACAAGAAGAAGAAATATCTCGAAATATGTCCGTCAGACCCCTTCCCCTGAGATGAATCTGCAAATATCTCGGAAACGAAGCGAGCTATGGCAAAATGTTAAGAGACCTTTTTTGTAGAGAATAATGTTTCCTACAATTTACGTTCTATGATATTTTTTGATCAGAAGCGTAGTTCTCGAGATATATCAAGATATTTAAAAGTTCCGAAGCCGCACCAACATAATAGAGATACAGAAACACCGTGGCCCCTTTCTTTGAGATAACTCTGCACTAGTGCGAGCCGCAAATGCCACTTCCAGCTTAGCTGTGCAGAAGAAGAACAACAAGAAGAAGAAATATCTCGAAATATGTCCGTCAGGCCCCTTCCCTTGAGATAAATATGCAAATATCTCGGAAACGAAGCGAGCTATGGCAAAATGTTAAGAGACCGTTGTTGTAGAGAATTAAGTTTCCTACTTTTTATGTTCGATGATATTTTTTGATCAGATGCGTAGTTTTCGAGATATATCAAGATATTTAAAAGTTCCGAAGCTGCACCAACATAATAGAGGTACAGAAACACCGTGGCCTCTTTCTTTGAGATAACTCTGCACGATTGCGAGCTGCAAATGCCACTTCGAGCTTAGCTGTGCAGAAGAAGAACAACAAGAAGAAGAAATATCTCGAAATATGTCCGTCAGACCCCTTCCCCTGTGATGAATCTGCAAATATCTCGGAAACGAAGCGAGCTATGGCAAAATGTTGAGAGACCTTTTTTGTAGAGAATAATGTTTCCTACAATTTACGTTCTATGATATTTTTTGATCAGAAGCGTAGTTCTCGAGATATATCAAGATATTTAAAAGTTCCGAAGCCGCACCAACATAATAGAGATACAGAAACACCGTGGCCCCTTTCTTTGAGATAATTCTGCACTAGTGCGAGCCGCAAATGCCACTTCCAGCTTAGCTGTGCAGAAGAAGAACAACAAGAAGAAGAAATATCTCGAAATATGTCCGTCAGGCCCCTTCCCTTGAGATAAATATGCAAATATCTCGGAAACGAAGCGAGCTATGGCAAAATGTTAAGAGACCTTTTTTGTAGAGAATTAAGTTTCCTACTTTTTATGTTCGATGATATTTTTTGATCAGATGCGTAGTTCTCGAGATATATCAAGATATTTAAAAGTTCCGAAGCTGCACCAACATAATAGAGGTACAGAAACACCGTGGCCTCTTTCTTTGAGATAACTCTGCACTATTGCGAGCTGCAAATGCCACTTCGAGCTTAGCAGTGCAGAAGAAGAACAACAACAAGAAGAAATATCTCGAAATATGTCCGTCAGACCCCTTCCCCTGAGATGAATCTGCAAATATCTCGGAAACCAAGCGAGCTATGGCAAAATGTTAAGAGACCTTTTTTGTAGAGAATAATGTTTCCTAC
Source organism: Osmia lignaria lignaria (assembly GCF_051020975.1). Taxonomy (NCBI): domain Eukaryota; kingdom Metazoa; phylum Arthropoda; class Insecta; order Hymenoptera; family Megachilidae; genus Osmia; species Osmia lignaria. The sequence goes on from NW_027478164.1 coordinate 2,174,895, forward strand.
AATTTACGTTCTATGATATTTTTTGATCAGAAGCGTAGTTCTCGAGATATATCAAGATATTTAAAAGTTCCGAAGCCGCACCAACATAATAGAGATACAGAAACACCGTGGCCCCTTTCTTTGAGATAACTCTGCACTAGTGCGAGCCGCAAATGCCACTTCCAGCTTAGCTGTGCAGAAGAAGAACAACAAGAAGAAGAAATATCTCGAAATATGTCCGTCAGGCCCCTTCCCTTGAGATAAATATGCAAATATCTCGGAAACGAAGCGAGCTATAGCAAAATGTTAAGAGACCGTTGTTGTAGAGAATTAAGTTTCCTACTTTTTATGTTCGATGATATTTTTTGATCAGATGCGTAGTTCTCGAGATATATCAAGATATTTAAAAGTTCCGAAGCTGCACCAACATAATAGAGGTACAGAAACACCGTGGCCTCTTTCTTTGAGATAACTCTGCACTATTGCGAGCTGCAAATGCCACTTCGAGCTTAGCTGTGCAGAAGAAGAACAACAAGAAGAAGAAATATCTCGAAATATGTCCGTCAGACCCCTTCCCCTGAGATGAATCTGCAAATATCTCGGAAACGAAGCGAGCTATGGCAAAATGTTAAGAGACCTTTTTTGTAGAGAATAATGTTTCCTACAATTTACGTTCTATGATATTTTTTGATCAGAAGCGTAGTTTTCGAGATATATCGAGATATTTAAAAGTTCCGAAGCCGCACCAACATAATAGAGATACAGAAACACCGTGGCCCCTTTCTTTGAGATAACTCTGCACTAGTGCGAGCCGCAAATGCCACTTCCAGCTTAGCTGTGCAGAAGAAGAAGAAATATCTCGAAACATGTCCGTCAGGCCCCTTCCCTTGAGATAAATATGCAAATATCTCGGAAACGAAGCGAGCTATGGCAAAATGTTAAGAGACCTTTTTTGTAGAGAATTAAGTTTCCTACTTTTTATGTTCGATGATATTTTTTGATCAGATGCGTAGTTCTCGAGATATATCAAGATATTTAAAAGTTCCGAAGCTGCACCAACATAATAGAGGTACAGAAACACCGTGGCCTCTTTCTTTGAGATAGCTCTGCACTATTGCGAGCTGCAAATGCCACTTCGAGCTTAGCAGTGCAGAAGAAGAACAACAACAAGAAGAAATATCTCGAAATATGTCCGTCAGACCCCTTCCCCTGAGATGAATCTGCAAATATCTCGGAAACCAAGCGAGCTATGGCAAAATGTTAAGAGACCTTTTTTGTAGAGAATAATGTTTCCTACAATTTACGTTCTATGATATTTTTTGATCAGAAGCGTAGTTCTCGAGATATATCAAGATATTTAAAAGTTCCGAAGCCGCACCAACATAATAGAGATACAGAAACACCGTGGCCCCTTTCTTTGAGATAACTCTGCACTAGTGCGAGCCGCAAATGCCACTTCCAGCTTAGCTGTGCAGAAGAAGAACAACAAGAAGAAGAAATATCTCGAAATATGTCCGTCAGGCCCCTTCCCTTGAGATAAATATGCAAATATCTCGGAAGCGAAGCGAGCTATGGCAAAATGTTAAGAGACCTTTTTTGTAGAGAATTAAGTTTGCTACTTTTTATGTTCTATGATATTTTTCGATCAGATGCGTAGTTCTCGAGATATATCAAGATATTTAAAAGTTCCGAAGCCGCACCAACATAATAGAGATACAGAAATACCGTGGCCCCTTTCTTTGAGATAACTCTGCACTAGTGCGAGCGGCAAATGCCACTTCCAGCTTAGCTGTGCAGAAGAAGAACAACAAGAAGAAGAAATATCTCGAAATATGTCCGTCAGGCCACTTCCCTTGAGATAAATCTGCAAATATCTCGGAAACGAAGCGAGCTATGGCAAAATGTTAAGAGACCTTTTTTGTAGAGAATTAAGTTTCCTACTTTTTACGTTCGATGATATTTTTTGATCAGATGCGTAGTTCTCGAGATATATCAAGATATTTAAAAGTTCCGAAGCTGCACCAACATAATAGAGGTACAGAAACACCGTGGCCTCTTTCTTTGAGATAACTCTGCACTATTGCGAGCTGCAAATGCCACTTCGAGCTTAGCTGTGCAGAAGAAGAACAACAAGAAGAAGAAATATCTCGAAATATGTCCGTCAGGCCCCTTCCCTTGAGATAAATATGCAAATATCTCGGAAACGAAGCGAGCTATGGCAAAATGTTAAGAGACCTTTTTTGTAGAGAATTATGTTTCCTACTTTTTATGTTCTATGATATTTTTTGATCAGACCCGTAGTTCTCGAGATATATCAAGATATTTAAAAGTTCCGAAGCCACACCAACATAATAGAGATACAGAAACACCGTGGCCCCTTTCTTTGAGATATCTCTGCACTATTGCGAGCTGCAAATGCCACTTCCAGCTTAGCTGTGCAGAAGAAGAACAACAAGAAGAAGAAATATCTCGAAATATGTCCGTCAGGCCCCTTCCCTTGACATAAATCTGCAAATATCTCGGAAACGAAGCGAGCTATGGCAAAATGTTAAGAGACCTTATTTGTAGAGAATTAAGTTTCCTACTTTTTACGTTCTATGATATTTTTTGATCAGATGCGTAGTTCTCGAGATATATCAAGATATTTAAAAGTTCCGAAACCGCACCAACATAATAGAGATACAGAAACACCGTGGCCCCTTTCTTTGAGATATCTCTGCACTATTGCGAGCTGCAAATGCCACTTCCAGCTTAGCTGTGCAGAAGAAGAACAACAAGAAGAAGAAATATCTCGAAATATGTCCGTCAGGCCCCTTCCCTTGACATAAATCTGCAAATATCTTGGAAACGAAGCGAGCTATGGCAAAATGTTAAGAGACCTTTTTTGTAGAGAATTAAGTTTCCTACTTTTTATGTTCTATGATATTTTTTGATCAGATGCGTAGTTCTCGAGATATATCAAGATATTTAAAAGTTCCGAAGCCGCACCAACATAATAGAGATACAGAAACACCGTGGCCCCTTTCTTTGAGATAACTCTGCACTATTGCGAGCTGAAAATGCCACTTCCAGCTTAGCTGTGCAGAAGAAGAACAACAAGAAGAAGAAATATCTCGAAATATGTCCGTCAGGCCCCTTCCCTTGAGATAAATCTGCAAATATCTCGGAAACGAAGAGAGCTATTGCAAAATGTTAAGAGACCTTTTTTGTAGAGAATTAAGTTTCCTACTTTTTATGTTCTATGATATTTTTTGATCAGATGCGTAGTTTTCGAGATATATCAAGATATTTAAAAGTTCCGAAGCAGCACCAACATAATAGAGATACAGAAACACCGTGGCTCCTTTCTTTCAGATAACTATGCACTATTGCGAGCTGCAAATGCCACTTCCAGCTTAGCTGTGCAGAAGAACAACAAGAAGAAGAAATATCTCGAAATATGTCCGTCAGGCCCCTTCCCTTGAGATAAATCTGCAAATATCTCGGAAACGAAGAGAGCTATGGCAAAATGTTAAGAGACTTTTTTTGTAGAGAATTAAGTTTCCTACTTTTTATGTTCTATGATATTTTTTGATCTGATGCGTAGTTCTCGAGATATATCAAGATATTTAAAAGTTCCGAAGCCGCAACAACATAATAGAGATACAGAAACACCGTGGCCCCTTTCTTTGAGATAACTCTGCACTATTGCGAGCTGGAAATGCCACTTCCAGCTTAGCTGTGCAGAAGAAGAACAACAAGAAGAAGAAATATCTCGAAATATGTCCGTCAGGCCCCTTCCCTTGAGATATATCAGCAAATATCTCGGAAACGAAGCGAGCTATGGCAAAATGTTAAGAGACCTTTTTTGTAGAGAATTATGTTTCCTACAATTTATGTTCTATGATATTTTTTGATCAGAAGCGTAGTTTTCGAGATACATCGAGATATTTAAAAGTTCCGAAGCCGCACCAACATAATAGAGATACAGAAACACCGTGGCCCCTTTCTATGAGATAACTCTGCACTAGTGCGAGCCGCAAATGCCACTTCCAGCTTAGCTGTGCAGAAGAAGAACAAGAAGAAGAAGAAATATCTCGAAATATGTCCGTCAGGCCCCTTCCCTTGAGATATATCTGCAAATATCTCGGAAACGAAGCGAGCTATGGCAAAATGTTAAGAGACCTTTTTTGTAGAGAATTCTGTTTCCTACAATTTATGTTCTATGATATTTTTTGATCAGAAGCGTAGTTTTCGAGATATATCGAGATATTTAAAAGTTCCGAAGCCGCACCAACATAATAGAGATACAGAAACACCGTGGCCCCTTTCTTTGAGATAACTCTGCACTAGTGCGAGCCGCAAATGCCACTTCCAGCTTAGCTGTGCAGAAGAAGAACAACAAGAAGAAGAAATATCTCGAAATATGTCCGTCAGGCCCCTTCCCTTGAGATAAATCTGCAAATATCTCGGAAACGAAGCCAGCTATGGCAAAATGTTAAGAGACCTTTTTGTAGAGAATTAAGTTTCCTATTTTTTATGTTCTATGATATTTTTTGATCAGATGCGTAGTTCTCGAGATATATCAAGATATTTAAAAGTTCCGAAGCCGCACCAACATAATAGAGATACAGAAACACCGTGGCCCCTTTCTTTGAGATAACTCTGCACTATTGCGAGCTGCAAATGCCACTTCCAGCTTAGCTGTGCAGAGGAAGAACAACAAGAAGAAGAAATATCTCGAAATATGTCCGTCAGGCCCCTTCCCTTGAGATAAATCTGCAAATATCTCGGAAACGAAGCGAGCTATGGCAAAATGTTAAGAGACCTTTTTTGTAGAGAATTATGTTTCCTACAATCTATGTTCTATGATATTTTTTGATCAGAAGCGTAGTTTTCGAGATATATCGAGATATTTAAAAGTTCCGAAGCCGCACCAACATAATAGGGATACAGAAACACCGTGGCCCCTTTCTTTGAGATAACTCTTCACTATTACGAGCTGCAAATGCCACTTCCAGCTTAGCTGTGCAGAGGAAGAACAACAAGAAGAAGAAATATCTCGAAATATGTCCGTCAGGCCAGTTCCTTTGAGCTGAATCTGCAAATATCTCGGAAACGAAGCGAGCTATGGCAAAATGTTAAGAGACGTTTTTTATAGAGAATTATGTTTCCTACAATTTATGTTCTATGATATTTTTTGATCAGAAGCGTAGTTTTCGAGATATATCGAGATATTTAAAAGTTCCGAAGCCGCACCAACATAATAGGGATACAGAAACACCGTGGCCCCTTTCTTTGAGATAACTCTGCACTATTGCGAGCTGGGAATGCCACTTCCAGCTTAGCTGTGCAGAAGAAGAACAACAAGAAGAAGAAATATCTCGAAATATGTCCGTCAGGCCCCTTCCCTTGAGATATATCAGCAAATATCTCGGAAACGAAGCGAGCTATGGCAAAATGTTAAGAGACCTTTTTTGTAGGGAATTATGTTTCCTACAATTTATGTTCTATGATATTTTTTGATCAGAAGCGTAGTTTTCGAGATACATCGAGATATTTAAAAGTTCCGAAGCCGCACCAACATAATAGGGATACAGAAACACCCTGGCCCCTTTCTTTGAGATAACTCTGCACTAGTGCGAGCCGCAAATGCCACTTCCAGCTTAGCTGTGCAGAAGAAGAACAACAAGAAGAAGAAATATCTCGAAATATGTCCGTCAGGCCCCTTCCCTTGAGATAAATCTGCAAATATCTCGGAAACGAAGCGAGCTATCGCAAAATGTTAAGAGACCTTTTTTGTAGAGAATTAAGTTTCCTACTTTTTATGTTCTATGATATTTTTTGATCAGATGCGTAGTTCTCGAGATATATCAAGATATTTAAAAGTTCCGAAGCCGCACCAACGTAATAGAGATACAGAAACACCGTGGCCCCTTTCTTTGAGATAACTCTGCACTATTGCGAGCTGCAAATGCCACTTCCAGCTTAGCTGTGCAGAGGAAGAACAACAAGAAGAAGAAATATCTCGAAATATGTCCGTCAGGCCAGTTCCTTTGAGCTGAATCTGCAAATATCTCGGAAACGAAGCGAGCTATGGCAAAATGTTAAGAGACGTTTTTTATAGAGAATTATGTTTCCCACAATTTATGTTCTATGATATTTTTTGATCAGAAGCGTAGTTTTCGAGATATATCGAGATATTTAAAAGTTCCGAAGCCGCACCAACATAATAGGGATACAGAAACACCGTGGCCCCTTTCTTTGAGATAACTCTGCACTAGTGCGAGCCGCAAATGCCACTTCCAGCTTAGCTGTGCAGAAGAAGAACAACAAGAAGAAGAAATATCTCGAAATATGTCCGTTAGGCCCCTTCCCGTGAGATAAATCTGCAAACATCTCGGAAACGAAGCGAGCTATGGCAAAATGTTAAGAGACCTCTTTTGTAGAGAATTAAGTTTCCTACTTTTTATGTTCTATGATATTTTTTGATCAGATGCGTAGTTCTCGAGATATATCAAGATATTTAAAAGTTCCGAAGCCGCACCAACATAATAGAGATACAGAAACACCGTGGCCCCTTTCTTTGAGATAACCCTGCACTATTGCGAGCTGCAAATGCCACTTCCAGCTTAGCTGTGCAGAAGAAGAACAACAAGAAGAAGAAATATCTCGAAATATGTCCGTCAGGCCCCTTCCCTTGAGATAAATCTGCAAATATCTCGGAAACGAAGAGAGCTATGGCAAAATGTTAAGAGACTTTTTTTGTAGAGAATTAAGTTTCCTACTTTTTATGTTCTATGATATTTTTTGATCTGATGCGTAGTTCTCGAGATATATCAAGATATTTAAAAGTTCCGAAGCCGCACCAACATAATAGAGATACAGAAACACCGTGGCCCCTTTCTTTGAGATAACTCTGCACTATTGCGAGCTGGGAATGCCACTTCCAGCTTAGCTGTGGAGAAGAAGAACAACAAGAAGAAGAAATATCTCGAAATATGTCCGTCAGGCCCCTTCCCTTGAGATATATCAGCAAATATCTCGGAAACGAAGCGAGCTATGGCAAAATGTTAAGAGACCTTTTTTGTAGGGAATTATGTTTCCTACAATTTATGTTCTATGATATTTTTTGATCAGAAGCGTAGTTTTCGAGATACATCGAGATATTTAAAAGTTCCGAAGCCGCAGCAACATAATAGAGATACAGAAACACCGTGGCCCCTTTCTTTGAGATAACTCTGCACTAGTGCGAGCCGCAAATGCCACTTCCAGCTTAGCTGTGCAGAAGAAGAACAACAAGAAGAAGAAATATCTCGAAATATGTCCGTCAGGCCCCTTCCCTTGAGATATATCTGCAAATATCTCGGAAACGAAGCGAGCTATGGCAAAATGTTAAGAGACCTTTTTTGTAGAGAATTCTGTTTCCTACAATTTATGTTCTATGATATTTTTTGATCGGAAGCGTAGTTTTCGAGATATATCGAGATATTTAAAAGTTCCGAAGCCGCACCAACATAATAGAGATACAGAAACACCGTGGCCCCTTTCTTTGAGATAACTCTGCACTAGTGCGAGCCGCAAATGCCACTTCCAGCTTAGCTGTGCAGAAGAAGAACAACAAGAAGAAGAAATATCTCGAAATATGTCCGTCAGGCCCCTTCCCTTGAGATAAATCTGCAAATATCTCGGAAACGAAGCGAGCTATGGCAAAATGTTAAGAGACCTTTTTTGTAGAGAATTAAGTTTCCTACTTTTTATGTTGTATGATATTTTTTGATCAGAAGCGTAGTTCTCGAGATATATCAAGATATTTAAAAGTTCCGAAGCCGCACCAACATAATAGAGATACAGAAACACCGTGGCCCCTTTCTTTGAGATAACTCTGCACTATTGCGAGCTGCAAATGCCACTTCCAGCTTAGCTGTGCAGAGGAAGAACAACAAGAAGAAGAAATATCTCGAAATATGTCCGTCAGGCCAGTTCCTTTGAGCTGAATCTGCAAATATCTCGGAAACGAAGCGAGCTATGGCAAAATGTTAAGAGACGTTTTTTGTAGAGAATTATGTTTCCTACAATTTATGTTCTATGATATTTTTTGATCAGAAGCGTAGTTTTCGAGATATATCGAGATATTTAAAAGTTCCGAAGCCGCACCAACATAATAGAGTTACAGAAACACCGTGGCCCCTTTCTTTGAGATAACTCTGCACTAGTGCGAGCCGCAAATGCCACTTCCAGCTTAGCTGTGCAGAAGAAGAAATATCTCGAAATATGTCCGTCAGGCCCCTTCCCTTGAGATAAATCTGCAAATATCTCGGAAACGAAGCGAGCTATGGCAAAATGTTAAGAGACGTTTTTTATAGAGAATTATGTTTCCTACAATTTATGTTCTATGATATTTTTTGATCAGAAGCGTAGTTTTCGAGATATATCGAGATATTTAAAAGTTCCGAAGCCGCACCAACATAATAGGGATACAGAAACACCGTGGCCCCTTTCTTTGAGATAACTCTGCACTAGTGCGAGCCGCAAATGCCACTTCCAGCTTAGCTGTGCAGAAGAAGAACAACAAGAAGAAGAAATATCTGGAAATATGTCCGTTAGGCCCCTTCCCGTGAGATAAATCTGCAAACATCTCGGAAACGAAGCGAGCTATGGCAAAATGTTAAGAGACCTCTTTTGTAGAGAATTAAGTTTCCTACTTTTTATGTTCTATGATATTTTTTGATCAGATGCGTAGTTCTCGAGATATATCAAGATATTTAAAAGTTCCGAAGCCGCACCAACATAATAGAGATACAGAAACACCGTGGCCCCTTTCTTTGAGATAACCCTGCACTATTGCGAGCTGCAAATGCCACTTCCAGCTTAGCTGTGCAGAAGAAGAACAACAAGAAGAAGAAATATCTCGAAATATGTCCGTCAGGCCCCTTCCCTTGAAATAAATCTGCAAATATCTCGGAAACGAAGAGAGCTATGGCAAAATGTTAAGAGACTTTTTTTGTAGAGAATTAAGTTTCCTACTTTTTATGTTCTATGATATTTTTTGATCTGATGCGTAGTTCTCGAGATATATCAAGATATTTAAAAGTTCCGAAGCCGCACCAACATAATAGAGATACAGAAACACCGTGGCCCCTTTCTTTGAGATAACTCTGCACTATTGCGAGCTGGGAATGCCACTTCCAGCTTAGCTGTGGAGAAGAAGAACAACAGGAAGAAGAAATATCTCGAAATATGTCCGTCAGGCCCCTTCCCTTGAGATAAATCTGCAAATATCTCGGAAACGAAGCGAGCTATGGCAAAATGTTAAGAGACCTTTTTTGTAGAGAATTATGTTTCCTACAATCTATGTTCTATGATATTTTTTGATCAGAAGCGTAGTTTTCGAGATACATCGAGATATTTAAAAGTTCCGAAGCCGCACCAACATAATAGAGATACAGAAACACCGTGGCCCCTTTCTTTGAGATAACTCTGCACCAGTGCGAGCCGCAAATGCCACTTCCAGCTTAGCTGTGCAGAAGAAGAACAACAAGAAGAAGAAATATCTCGAAATATGTCCGTCAGGCCCCTTCCCTTGAGATAAATCTGCAAATATCTCGGAAACGAAGCGAGCTATGGCAAAATGTTAAGAGACCTTTTTTGTAGAGAATTAAGTTTCCTACTTTTTATGTTCTATGATATTTTTTGATCAGATGCGTAGTTCTCGAGATATATCAAGATATTTAAAAGTTCCGAAGCCGCACCAACATAATAGAGATACAGAAACACCGTGGCCCCTTTCTTTGAGATAACTCTGCACTATTGCGAGCTGCAAATGCCACTTCCAGCTTAGCTGTGCAGAGGAAGAACAACAAGAAGAAGAAATATCTCGAAATATGTCCGTCAGGCCCCTTCCCTTGAGATAAATCTGCAAATATCTCGGAAACGAAGAGAGCTATGGCAAAATGTTAAGAGACCTTTTTTGTAGAGAATTAGGTTTCCTACTTTTTATGTTCTATGATATTTTTTGATCAGATGCGTAGTTCTCGAGATATATCGAGATATTTAAAAGTTCCGAAGCCGCACCAACATAATAGGGATACAGAAACACCGTGGCCCCTTTCTTTGAGATAACTCTTCACTATTACGAGCTGCAAATGCCACTTCCAGCTTAGCTGTGCAGAGGAAGAACAACAAGAAGAAGAAATATCTCGAAATATGTCCGTCAGGCCAGTTCCTTTGAGCTGAATCTGCAAATATCTCGGAAACGAAGCGAGCTATGGCAAAATGTTAAGAGACGTTTTTTATAGAGAATTATGTTTCCTACAATTTATGTTCTATGATATTTTTTGATCAGAAGCGTAGTTTTCGAGATATATCGAGATATTTAAAAGTTCCGAAGCCGCACCAACATAATAGGGATACAGAAACACCGTGGCCCCTTTCTTTGAGATAACTCTGCACTATTGCGAGCTGGGAATGCCACTTCCAGCTTAGCTGTGCAGAAGAAGAACAACAAGAAGAAGAAATATCTCGAAATATGTCCGTCAGGCCCCTTCCCTTGAGATATATCAGCAAATATCTCGGAAACGAAGCGAGCTATGGCAAAATGTTAAGAGACCTTTTTTGTAGGGAATTATGTTTCCTACAATTTATGTTCTATGATATTTTTTGATCAGAAGCGTAGTTTTCGAGATACATCGAGATATTTAAAAGTTCCGAAGCCGCACCAACATAATAGGGATACAGAAACACCCTGGCCCCTTTCTTTGAGATAACTCTGCACTAGTGCGAGCCGCAAATGCCACTTCCAGCTTAGCTGTGCAGAAGAAGAACAACAAGAAGAAGAAATATCTCGAAATATGTCCGTCAGGCCCCTTCCCTTGAGATAAATCTGCAAATATCTCGGAAACGAAGCGAGCTATCGCAAAATGTTAAGAGACCTTTTTTGTAGAGAATTAAGTTTCCTACTTTTTATGTTCTATGATATTTTTTGATCAGATGCGTAGTTCTCGAGATATATCAAGATATTTAAAAGTTCCGAAGCCGCACCAACGTAATAGAGATACAGAAACACCGTGGCCCCTTTCTTTGAGATAACTCTGCACTATTGCGAGCTGCAAATGCCACTTCCAGCTTAGCTGTGCAGAGGAAGAACAACAAGAAGAAGAAATATCTCGAAATATGTCCGTCAGGCCAGTTCCTTTGAGCTGAATCTGCAAATATCTCGGAAACGAAGCGAGCTATGGCAAAATGTTAAGAGACGTTTTTTATAGAGAATTATGTTTCCCACAATTTATGTTCTATGATATTTTTTGATCAGAAGCGTAGTTTTCGAGATATATCGAGATATTTAAAAGTTCCGAAGCCGCACCAACATAATAGGGATACAGAAACACCGTGGCCCCTTTCTTTGAGATAACTCTGCACTAGTGCGAGCCGCAAATGCCACTTCCAGCTTAGCTGTGCAGAAGAAGAACAACAAGAAGAAGAAATATCTCGAAATATGTCCGTTAGGCCCCTTCCCGTGAGATAAATCTGCAAACATCTCGGAAACGAAGCGAGCTATGGCAAAATGTTAAGAGACCTCTTTTGTAGAGAATTAAGTTTCCTACTTTTTATGTTCTATGATATTTTTTGATCAGATGCGTAGTTCTCGAGATATATCAAGATATTTAAAAGTTCCGAAGCCGCACCAACATAATAGAGATACAGAAACACCGTGGCCCCTTTCTTTGAGATAACCCTGCACTATTGCGAGCTGCAAATGCCACTTCCAGCTTAGCTGTGCAGAAGAAGAACAACAAGAAGAAGAAATATCTCGAAATATGTCCGTCAGGCCCCTTCCCTTGAGATAAATCTGCAAATATCTCGGAAACGAAGAGAGCTATGGCAAAATGTTAAGAGACTTTTTTTGTAGAGAATTAAGTTTCCTACTTTTTATGTTCTATGATATTTTTTGATCTGATGCGTAGTTCTCGAGATATATCAAGATATTTAAAAGTTCCGAAGCCGCACCAACATAATAGAGATACAGAAACACCGTGGCCCCTTTCTTTGAGATAACTCTGCACTATTGCGAGCTGGGAATGCCACTTCCAGCTTAGCTGTGGAGAAGAAGAACAACAAGAAGAAGAAATATCTCGAAATATGTCCGTCAGGCCCCTTCCCTTGAGATATATCAGCAAATATCTCGGAAACGAAGCGAGCTATGGCAAAATGTTAAGAGACCTTTTTTGTAGGGAATTATGTTTCCTACAATTTATGTTCTATGATATTTTTTGATCAGAAGCGTAGTTTTCGAGATACATCGAGATATTTAAAAGTTCCGAAGCCGCAGCAACATAATAGAGATACAGAAACACCGTGGCCCCTTTCTTTGAGATAACTCTGCACTAGTGCGAGCCGCAAATGCCACTTCCAGCTTAGCTGTGCAGAAGAAGAACAACAAGAAGAAGAAATATCTCGAAATATGTCCGTCAGGCCCCTTCCCTTGAGATATATCTGCAAATATCTCGGAAACGAAGCGAGCTATGGCAAAATGTTAAGAGACCTTTTTTGTAGAGAATTCTGTTTCCTACAATTTATGTTCTATGATATTTTTTGATCGGAAGCGTAGTTTTCGAGATATATCGAGATATTTAAAAGTTCCGAAGCCGCACCAACATAATAGAGATACAGAAACACCGTGGCCCCTTTCTTTGAGATAACTCTGCACTAGTGCGAGCCGCAAATGCCACTTCCAGCTTAGCTGTGCAGAAGAAGAACAACAAGAAGAAGAAATATCTCGAAATATGTCCGTCAGGCCCCTTCCCTTGAGATAAATCTGCAAATATCTCGGAAACGAAGCGAGCTATGGCAAAATGTTAAGAGACCTTTTTTGTAGAGAATTAAGTTTCCTACTTTTTATGTTGTATGATATTTTTTGATCAGAAGCGTAGTTCTCGAGATATATCAAGATATTTAAAAGTTCCGAAGCCGCACCAACATAATAGAGATACAGAAACACCGTGGCCCCTTTCTTTGAGATAACTCTGCACTATTGCGAGCTGCAAATGCCACTTCCAGCTTAGCTGTGCAGAGGAAGAACAACAAGAAGAAGAAATATCTCGAAATATGTCCGTCAGGCCAGTTCCTTTGAGCTGAATCTGCAAATATCTCGGAAACGAAGCGAGCTATGGCAAAATGTTAAGAGACGTTTTTTGTAGAGAATTATGTTTCCTACAATTTATGTTCTATGATATTTTTTGATCAGAAGCGTAGTTTTCGAGATATATCGAGATATTTAAAAGTTCCGAAGCCGCACCAACATAATAGAGTTACAGAAACACCGTGGCCCCTTTCTTTGAGATAACTCTGCACTAGTGCGAGCCGCAAATGCCACTTCCAGCTTAGCTGTGCAGAAGAAGAAATATCTCGAAATATGTCCGTCAGGCCCCTTCCCTTGAGATAAATCTGCAAATATCTCGGAAACGAAGCGAGCTATGGCAAAATGTTAAGAGACGTTTTTTATAGAGAATTATGTTTCCTACAATTTATGTTCTATGATATTTTTTGATCAGAAGCGTAGTTTTCGAGATATATCGAGATATTTAAAAGTTCCGAAGCCGCACCAACATAATAGGGATACAGAAACACCGTGGCCCCTTTCTTTGAGATAACTCTGCACTAGTGCGAGCCGCAAATGCCACTTCCAGCTTAGCTGTGCAGAAGAAGAACAACAAGAAGAAGAAATATCTCGAAATATGTCCGTTAGGCCCCTTCCCGTGAGATAAATCTGCAAACATCTCGGAAACGAAGCGAGCTATGGCAAAATGTTAAGAGACCTCTTTTGTAGAGAATTAAGTTTCCTACTTTTTATGTTCTATGATATTTTTTGATCAGATGCGTAGTTCTCGAGATATATCAAGATATTTAAAAGTTCCGAAGCCGCACCAACATAATAGAGATACAGAAACACCGTGGCCCCTTTCTTTGAGATAACCCTGCACTATTGCGAGCTGCAAATGCCACTTCCAGCTTAGCTGTGCAGAAGAAGAACAACAAGAAGAAGAAATATCTCGAAATATGTCCGTCAGGCCCCTTCCCTTGAGATAAATCTGCAAATATCTCGGAAACGAAGAGAGCTATGGCAAAATGTTAAGAGACTTTTTTTGTAGAGAATTAAGTTTCCTACTTTTTATGTTCTATGATATTTTTTGATCTGATGCGTAGTTCTCGAGATATATCAAGATATTTAAAAGTTCCGAAGCCGCACCAACATAATAGAGATACAGAAACACCGTGGCCCCTTTCTTTGAGATAACTCTGCACTATTGCGAGCTGGGAATGCCACTTCCAGCTTAGCTGTGGAGAAGAAGAACAACAAGAAGAAGAAATATCTCGAAATATGTCCGTCAGGCCCCTTCCCTTGAGATATATCAGCAAATATCTCGGAAACGAAGCGAGCTATGGCAAAATGTTAAGAGACCTTTTTTGTAGGGAATTATGTTTCCTACAATTTATGTTCTATGATATTTTTTGATCAGAAGCGTAGTTTTCGAGATACATCGAGATATTTAAAAGTTCCGAAGCCGCAGCAACATAATAGAGATACAGAAACACCGTGGCCCCTTTCTTTGAGATAACTCTGCACTAGTGCGAGCCGCAAATGCCACTTCCAGCTTAGCTGTGCAGAAGAAGAACAACAAGAAGAAGAAATATCTCGAAATATGTCCGTCAGGCCCCTTCCCTTGAGATAAATCTGCAAATATCTCGGAAACGAAGCGAGCTATGGCAAAATGTTGAGAGACCTTTTTTGTAGAGAATTAAGTTTCCTACTTTTTATGTTCTATGATATTTTTTGATCAGATGCGTAGTTCTCGAGATATATCAAGATATTTAAAAGTTCCGTAGCCGCACCAACATAATAGAGATACAGAAACACCGTGGCCCCTTTCTTTGAGATAACTCTGCACTATTGCGAGCTGTAAATGCCACTTCCAGCTTAGCTGTGCAGAAGAAGAACAACAAGAAGAAGAAATATCTCGAAATATGTCCGTCAGGCCCCTTCCCGTGAGATATATCTGCAAATATCTCGGAAACGAAGCGAGCTATGGCAAAATGTTAAGAGACCTTTTTTATAGAGAATTATGTTTCCTACAATTTATGTGCTATGATATTTTTTGATCAGAAGCGTAGTTTTCGAGATATATCGAGATATTTAAAAGTTCCGAAGCCGCACCAACATAATAGGGATACAGAAACACCGTGGCCCCTTTCTTTGAGATAACTCTGCACTATTGCGAGCTGGAAATGCCACTTCCAGTTTAGCTGTGCAGAAGAAGAACAACAAGAAGAAGAAATATCTCGAAATATGTCCGTCAGGGCAGTTCCTTTGAGCTGAATCTGCAAATATCTAAGAAACGAAGCGAGCTATGGCAAAATGTTAAGAGACGTTTTTTGTAGAGAATTATGTTTCCTAGAATTTATGTTCTATGATATTTTTTGATCAGAAGCGTAGTTTTCGAGATATATCGAGATATTTAAAAGTTCCGAAGCCGCACCAACATAATAGAGTTACAGAAACACCGTGGCCCCTTTCTTTGAGATAACTCTGCACTAGTGCGAGCTGGGAATGCCACTTCCAGCTTAGCTGTGGAGAAGAAGAACAACAAGAAGAAGAAATATCTCGAAATATGTCCGTCAGGCCCCTTCCCTTGAGATATATCAGCAAATATCTCGGAAACGAAGCGAGCTATGGCAAAATGTTAAGAGACCTTTTTTGTAGGGAATTATGTTTCCTACAATTTATGTTCTATGATATTTTTTGATCAGAAGCGTAGTTTTCGAGATACATCGAGATATTTAAAAGTTCCGAAGCCGCAGCAACATAATAGAGATACAGAAACACCGTGGCCCCTTTCTTTGAGATAACTCTGCACTAGTGCGAGCCGCAAATGCCACTTCCAGCTTAGCTGTGCAGAAGAAGAACAACAAGAAGAAGAAATATCTCGAAATATGTCCGTCAGGCCCCTTCCCTTGAGATAAATCTGCAAATATCTCGGAAACGAAGCGAGCTATGGCAAAATGTTGAGAGACCTTTTTTGTAGAGAATTAAGTTTCCTACTTTTTATGTTCTATGATATTTTTTGATCAGATGCGTAGTTCTCGAGATATATCAAGATATTTAAAAGTTCCGTAGCCGCACCAACATAATAGAGATACAGAAACACCGTGGCCCCTTTCTTTGAGATAACTCTGCACTATTGCGAGCTGTAAATGCCACTTCCAGCTTAGCTGTGCAGAAGAAGAACAACAAGAAGAAGAAATATCTCGAAATATGTCCGTCAGGCCCCTTCCCGTGAGATATATCTGCAAATATCTCGGAAACGAAGCGAGCTATGGCAAAATGTTAAGAGACCTTTTTTATAGAGAATTATGTTTCCTACAATTTATGTGCTATGATATTTTTTGATCAGAAGCGTAGTTTTCGAGATATATCGAGATATTTAAAAGTTCCGAAGCCGCACCAACATAATAGGGATACAGAAACACCGTGGCCCCTTTCTTTGAGATAACTCTGCACTATTGCGAGCTGGAAATGCCACTTCCAGTTTAGCTGTGCAGAAGAAGAACAACAAGAAGAAGAAATATCTCGAAATATGTCCGTCAGGGCAGTTCCTTTGAGCTGAATCTGCAAATATCTAAGAAACGAAGCGAGCTATGGCAAAATGTTAAGAGACGTTTTTTGTAGAGAATTATGTTTCCTAGAATTTATGTTCTATGATATTTTTTGATCAGAAGCGTAGTTTTCGAGATATATCGAGATATTTAAAAGTTCCGAAGCCGCACCAACATAATAGAGTTACAGAAACACCGTGGCCCCTTTCTTTGAGATAACTCTGCACTAGTGCGAGCCGCAAATGCCACTTCCAGCTTAGCTGTGCAGAAGAAGAACAACAAGAAGAAGAAATATCTCGAAATATGTCCGTCAGGCCCCTTCCCTTGAGATAAATCTGCAAATATCTCGGAAACGAAGCGAGCTATGGCAAAATGTTTAGAGACCTTTCTTGTAGAGAATTAAGTTTCCTACTTTTTATGTAGTATGATATTTTTAGATCAGATGCGTAGTTCTCGAGATATATCAAGATATTTAAAAGTTCCGAAGTCGCACCAACATAATAGAGATACAGAAACACCGTGGCCCCTTTCTTTGAGATAACTCTGCACTATTGCGCGCTGCAAATGCCACTTCCAGCTTAGCTGTGCAGAAGAAGAACAACAAGAAGAAGAAATATCTCGAAATATGTCCGTCAGGCCCCTTCCCTTGAGATAAATCTGCAAATATCTCGGAAACGAAGCGAGCTATGGCAAAATGTTAAGAGACCTTTTTTGTAGAGAATTAAGTTTCCTACTTTTTATGTTCTATGATATTTTTTGATCAGAAGCGTAGTTTTCGAGATATATCGAGATATTTAAAAGTTCCGAAGACGCACCAACATAATAGAGATACAGAAACACCGTGGCCCCTTTCTTTGAGATAACTGTGCACTAGTGCGAGCCGCAAATGCCACTTCCAGCTTAGCTGTGCAGAAGAAGAACAACAAGAAGAAGAAATATCTCGAAATATGTCCGTCAGGACCCTTCCCTTGAGATAAATCTGCAAATATCTCGGAAAGGAAGCGAGCTGTGGCAAAATGTTAAGAGACCTTTTTTGTAGAGAATTATGTTTCCTACAATTTATGTTCTATGATATTTTTTGATCAGAAGCGTAGTTTTCGAGATATATCGAGATATTTAAAAGTTCCGAAGCCGCACCAACATAATAGAGATACAGAAACACCGTGGCCCCTTTCTTTGGGATAACTCTGCACTATTGCGAGCTGCAAATGCCACTTCCAGCTTAGCTGTGCAGAAGAAGAACAACAAGAAGAAGAAATATCTCGAAATATGTCCGTCAGACCCCTTCCCTTGAGATGAATCTGCAAATATCTCGGAAACGAAGCGAGCTATGGCAAAATGTTAAGAGACCTTTTTTGTAGAGAATAATGTTTCCTACAATTTGCGTTCTATGATATTTTTTGATCAGAAGCGTAGTTTTCGAGATATATCGAGATATTTAAAAGTTCCGAAGCCGCACCAACATAATAGAGATACAGAAACACCGTGGCCCCTTTCTTTGAGATAACTCTGCACTATTGCGCGCTGCAAATGCCACTTCCAGCTTAGCTGTGCAGAAGAAGAACAACAAGAAGAAGAAATATCTCGAAATATGTCCGTCAGGCCAGTTCCTTTGAGCTGAATCTGCAAATATCTCGGAAACGAAGCGAGCTATGGCAAAATGTTAAGAGACGTTTTTTGTAGAGAATTATGTTTCCTACAATTTATGTTCTATGATATTTTTTGATCAGAAGCGTAGTTTTCGAGATATATCGAGATATTTAAAAGTTCCGAAGACGCACCAACATAATAGAGATACAGAAACACCGTGGCCCCTTTCTTTGAGATAACTGTGCACTAGTGCGAGCCGCAAATGCCACTTCCAGCTTAGCTGTGCAGAAGAAGAACAACAAGAAGAAGAAATATCTCGAAATATGTCCGTCAGGCCCCTTCCCTTGAGATATATGTGCAAATATCTCGGAAACGAAGCGAGCTATGGCAAAATGTTAAGAGACCGTTTTTGTAGAGAATTAAGTTTCCTACTTTTCATGTTCTATGATATTTTTTGATCAGACGCGTAGTTCTCGAGATATATCAAGATATTTAAAAGTTCCGAAGCTGCACCAACATAATAGAGATACAGAAACACCGTGGCCCCTTTCTTTGAGATAACTCTGCACTATTGCGAGCTGCAAATGCCACTTCCAGCTTAGCTGTGCAGAAGAAGAACAACAACAAGAAGAAATATCTCGAAATATGTCCGTCAGGCCCCTTCCCTTGAGATAAATCTGCAAATATCTCGGAAACGAAGAGAGCTATCGCAAAATGTTAAGAGACCTTTTTTGTAGAGAATTAAGTTTCCTACTTTTCATGTTCTATGATATTTTTTGATCAGATGCGTAGTTCTCGAGATATATCAAGATATTTAAAAGTTCCGAACCCGCACCAACATAATAGAGATACAGAAACACCGTGGCCCCTTTCTTTGAGATAACTCTGCACTATTGCGAGCTGTAAATGCCACTTCCAGCTTAGCTGTGCAGAAGAAGAACAACAAGAAGAAGAAATATCTCGAAATATGTCCGTCAGGCCCCTTCCCTTGAGATATATCTGCAAATATCTCGGAAACAAAGCGAGCTATGGCAAAATGTTGAGGGACCTTTTTTGTAGAGAATTATGCTTCCTACAATTTATGTTCTATGATATTTTTTGATCAGAAGCGTAGTTTTCGAGATATATCGAGATATTTAAAAGTTCCGAAGCCGCACCAACATAATAGAGATACAGAAACACCGTGGCCCCTTTCTTTGAGATAACTCTGCACTATTGCGAGCTGCAAATGCCACTTCCAGCTTAGCTGTGCAGAAGAAGAACAACAAGAAGAAGAAATATCTCGAAATATGTCCGTCAGGCCCCTTCCCTTGAGATAAATCTGCAAATATCTCGGAAACGAAGAGAGCTATGGCAAAATGTTAAGAGACCTTTTTTGTAGAGAATTAAGTTTCCTACTTTTCATGTTCTATGATATTTTTTGATCAGATGCGTAGTTCTCGAGATATATCAAGATATTTAAAAGTTCCGAACCCGCACCAACATAATAGAGATACAGAAACACCGTGGCCCCTTTCTTTGAGATAACTCTGCACTATTGCGAGCTGTAAATGCCACTTCCAGCTTAGCTGTGCAGAACAAGAACAACAAGAAGAAGAAATATCTCGAAATATGTCCGTCAGGCCCCTTCCCTTGAGATATATCTGCAAATATCTCGGAAACGAAGCGAGCTATGGCAAAATGTTGAGGGACCTTTTTTGTAGAGAATTATGCTTCCTACAATTTATGTTCTATGATATTTTTTGATCAGAAGCGTAGTTTTCGAGATATATCGAGATATTTAAAAGTTCCGAAGCCGCACCACCATAATAGAGATACAGAAACACCGTGGCCCCTTTCGTTGAGATAACTCTGCACTAGTGCGAGCCGCAAATGCCACTTCCAGCTTAGCTGTGCAGAAGAAGAACAACAAGAAGAAGAAATATCTCGAAATATGTCCGTCAGGCCCCTTCCCTTGAGATAAATCTGCAAATATCTCGGAAACGAAGCGAGCTATGGCAAAATGTTAAGAGACCTTTTTTGTAGAGAATTAAGTTTCCTACTTTTTATGTTCTATGATATTTTTTGATCAGATGCGTAGTTCTCGAGATATATCAAGATATTTAAAAGTTCCGAAGCTGCACCAACATAATAGAGGTACAGAAACACCGTGGCCTCTTTCTTTGAGATAACTCTGCACTATTGCGAGCTGCAAATGCCACTTCCAGCTTAGCTGTGCAGAAGAAGAACAACAAGAAGAAGAAGTATCTCGAAATATGTCCGTCAGGCCCGTTCCTTTGAGCTGAATCTGCAAATATCTCGGAAACGAAGCGAGCTATGGCAAAATGTTAAGAGACGTTTTTTGTAGAGAATTATGTTTCCTACAATTGATGTTCTATGATATTTTTTGATCAGAAGCGTAGTTTTCGAGATATATCGAGATATTTAAAAGTTCCGAAGCCGCACCAACATAATAGAGATACAGAAACACCGTGGCCCCTTTCTTTGAGATAACTCTGCACGATTGCGAGCTGGAAATGCCACTTCCAGTTTAGCTGTGCAGAAGAAGAACAACATGAAGAAGAAATATCTCGAAATATGTCCATCAGGACCCTTCCCTTGAGATAAATCTGCAAATATCTCGGAAACAAAGCGAGCTATGGCAAAATGTTAAGAGACCTTTTTTGTAGAGAATTAAGTTTCCTACTTTTTATGTTCGATGATATTTTTTGATCAGATGCGTAGTTCTCGAGATATATCAAGATATTTAAAAGTTCCGAAGCTGCACCAACATAATAGAGGTACAGAAACACCGTGGCCTCTTTCTTTGAGATAACTCTGCACTAGTGCGAGCCGCAAATGCCACTTCCAGCTTAGCTGTGCAGAAGAAGAACAACAAGAAGAAGAAATATCTCGAAATATGTCCGTCAGGCCCCTTCCCTTGAGATATATCTGCAAATATCTCGGAAACGAAGCGAGCTATGGCAAAATGTTGAGGGACCTTTTTTGTAGAGAATTATGCTTCCTACAATTTATGTTCTATGATATTTTTTGATCAGAAGCGTAGTTTTCGAGATATATCGAGATATTTAAAAGTTCCGAAGCCGCACCACCATAATAGAGATACAGAAACACCGTGGCCCCTTTCGTTGAGATAACTCTGCACTAGTGCGAGCCGCAAATGCCACTTCCAGCTTAGCTGTGCAGAAGAAGAACAACAAGAAGAAGAAATATCTCGAAATATGTCCGTCAGGCCCCTTCCCTTGAGATAAATCTGCAAATATCTCGGAAACGAAGCGAGCTATGGCAAAATGTTAAGAGACCTTTTTTGTAGAGAATTAAGTTTCCTACTTTTTATGTTCTATGATATTTTTTAATCAGATGCGTAGTTCTCGAGATATATCAAGATATTTAAAAGTTCCGAAGCTGCACCAACATAATAGAGGTACAGAAACACCGTGGCCTCTTTCTTTGAGATAACTCTGCACTATTGCGAGCTGCAAATGCCACTTCGAGCTTAGCTGTGCAGAAGAAGAACAACAAGAAGAAGAAATATTTCGAAATATGTCCGTCAGACCCCTTCCCTTGAGATGAATCTGCAAATATCTCGGAAACGAAGCGAGCTATGGCAAAATGTTAAGAGACCTTGTTTGTAGAGAATAATGTTTCCTACAATTTATGTTCTATGATATTTTTTGATCAGAAGCGTAGTTTTCGAGATATATCGAGATATTTAAAAGTTCCGAAGCCGCACCAACATAATAGAGATTCCGAAACACCGTGGCCCCTTTCTTTGAGATAACTCTGCACTAGTGCGAGCCGCAAATGCCACTTCCAGCTTAGCTGTGCAGAAGAAGAACAACAAGAAGAAGAAGTATCTCGAAATATGTCCGTCAGGCCCGTTCCTTTGAGCTGAATCTGCAAATATCTCGGAAACGAAGCGAGCTATGGCAAAATGTTAAGAGACGTTTTTTGTAGAGAATTATGTTTCCTACAATTTATGTTCTATGATATTTTTTGATCAGAAGCGTAGTTTTCGAGATATATCGAGATATTTAAAAGTTCCGAAGCCGCACCAACATAATAGAGATACAGAAACACCGTGGCCCCTTTCTTTGAGATAACTCTGCACGATTGCGAGCTGGAAATGCCACTTCCAGTTTAGCTGTGCAGAAGAAGAACAACATGAAGAAGAAATATCTCGAAATATGTCCATCAGGACCCTTCCCTTGAGATAAATCTGCAAATATCTCGGAAACAAAGCGAGCTATGGCAAAATGTTAAGAGACCTTTTTTGTAGAGAATTAAGTTTCCTACTTTTTATGTTCGATGATATTTTTTGATCAGATGCGTAGTTCTCGAGATATATCAAGATATTTAAAAGTTCCGAAGCTGCACCAACATAATAGAGGTACAGAAACACCGTGGCCTCTTTCTTTGAGATAACTCTGCACTAGTGCGAGCCGCAAATGCCACTTCCAGCTTAGCTGTGCAGAAGAAGAGCAACAAGAAGAAGAAATATCTCGAAATATGTCCGTCAGGCCCCTTCCCTCGAGATAAATCTGCAAATATCTCGGAAACGAAGCGAGCTATGGCAAAATGTTAAGAGACCTTTTTTGTAGAGAATTAAGTTTCCTACTTTTTATGCTCTATGATATTTTTTGATCGGATGCGTAGTTCTCGAGATATATCAAGATATTTAAAAAATCCGAAGCCGCACCAACATAATAGAGATACAGAAACACCGTGGCCCCTTTCTTTGAGATAACTCTGCACTATTCCGAGCTGCAAATGCCACTTCCAGCTTAGCTGTGCAGAAGAAGAACAACAAGAAGAAGAAATATCTCGAAATATGTCCGTCAGGCCCCTTCCCTTGAGATAAATCTGCAAATATCTCGGAAACGAAGCGAGCTATGGCAAAATGTTAAGAGACCTTTTTTGTAGAGAATTAAGTTTCCTACTTTTTATGTTCTATGATATTTTTTGATCAGATGCGTAGTTCTCGAGATATATCAAGATATCTAAAAGTTCCGAAGCCGCACCAACATAATAGAGATACAGAAACACCGTGGCCCCTTTCTTCGAGATAACTCTGCACTATTGCGAGCTGCAAATGCCACTTCCAGCTTAGCTGTGCAGAAGAAGAACAACAAGAAGAAGAAATATCTCGAAAAATGTCCGTCAGGCCCCTTCCCTTGAGATAAATCTGCAAATATCTCGGAAACGAAGGGAGCTATGGCAAAATGTTAAGAGACCTTATTTGTAGAGAATTAAGTTTCCTACTTTTTATGTTCTATGATATTTTTTGATCAGATGCGTAGTTCTCGAGATATATCAAGATATTTAAAAGTTCCGAAGCCGCACCAACATAATAGAGATACAGAAACACCGTGGCCCCTTTCTTCGAGATAACTCTGCACTAGTGCGAGCCGCAAATGCCGCTTCCAGCTTAGCTGTGCAGAAGAAGAACAACAAGAAGAAGAAATATCTCGAAATATGTCCGTCAGGCCCCTTCCCTTGAGATAAATCTGCAAATATCTCGGAAACGAAGCGAGCTATGGCAAAATGTTAAGCGACTTTATTTGTAGAGAATTAAGTTTCCTACTTTTTACGTTCTATGATATTTTTTAATCAGATGCGTAGTTCTCGAGATATATAAAGATATTTTAAAGTTCCGAAGCCGCACCAACATAATAGAGATACAGAAACACCGTGGCCCCTTTCTTCGAGATAACTCTGCACTATTGCGAGCTGCAAATGCCACTTCTAGCTTAGCTGTGCAGAGGAAGAACAACAAGAAGAAGAAATATCTCGAAATATGTCCGTCAGGCCAGTTCCTTTGAGTTGAATCTGCAAATATCTCGGAAACGAAGCGAGCTATGGCAAAATGTTAAGAGACCTTTTTTGTAGAGAATTATGTTTCCTACAATTTATGTTCTATGATATTTTTTGATCAGAAGCGTAGTTTTCGAGATATATCGAGATATTTAAAAGTTCCGAAGCCGCACCAACATAATACAGATACAGAAACACCGTGGCCCCTTTCTTTGAGATAACTCTGCTCTAGTGCGAGCCGCAAATGCCACTTCCAGCTTAGCTGTGCAGAAGAAGAACAACAAGAAGAAGAAATATCTCGAAATATGTCCGTCAGGCCCCTTCCCTTGAGATAAATCTGCACATATCTCGGAAACGAAGCGAGCTATGGCAAAATGTCAAGAGACCTTTTGTGTAGAGAATTAAGTTTCCTACTTTTTATCTTCTATGATATTTTTTGATCAGATGCGTAGTTCTCGAGATATATCAAGATATTTAAAAGTTCCGAAGACGCACCAACATAATAGAGATACAGAAACACCGTGGCCCCTTTCTTTGAGATAACTGTGCACTAGTGCGAGCCGCAAATGCCACTTCCAGCTTAGCTGTGCAGAAGAAGAGCAACAAGAAGAAGAAATATCTCGAAATATGTCCGTCAGGCCCCTTCCCTTGAGATATATCTGCAAATATCTCGGAAACGAAGCGAGCCATGGCAAAATGTTAAGAGACCGTTTTTGTAGAGAATTAAGTTTCCTACTTTTTATGTTCTATGATATTTTTTGATCAGACGCGTAGTTCTCGAGATATATCAAGATATTTAAAAGTTCCGAAGCCGCACCAACATAATAGAGATACAGAAACACCGTGGCCCCTTTGTTTGAGATAACTCTGCACTATTGCGAGCTGCAAATGCCACTTACAGCAAAGCTGTGCAGAAGAAGAACAACAAGAAGAAGAAATATCTCGAAATATATCCGTCAGGCCCCTTCCCTTGAGATAAATCTGCAAATATCTCGGAAACGAAGCGAGCTATGGCAAAATGTTAAGAGACCTTTTTTGTAGAGAATTATGTTTCCTACAATTTATGTTCTATGATATTTTTTGATCAGAAGCGTAGTTTTCGAGATATATCGAGATATTTAAAAGTTCCGAAGCCGCCCCAACATAATAGAGATACAGAAACACCGTGGCCCCTTTCTTTGAGATAACTCTGCACTATTGCGAGCTCCAGATGCCACTTCCAGCTTAGCTGTGCAGAGGAAGAACAACAAGAAGAAAAAATATCTCGAAATATGTCCGTCAGGCCAGTTCCTTTGAGCTGAATCTGCAAATATCTCGGAAACGAAGCGAGCTATTGCAAAATGTTAAGAGACGTTTTTTATAGAGAATTATGTTTCCTACAATTTATGTTCTATGATATTTTTTGATCAGAAGCGTAGTTTTCGAGATATATCGAGATATTTAAAAGTTCCGAAGACGCACCAACATAATAGAGATACAGAAACACCGTGGCCCCTTTCTTTGAGATAACTCTGCGCTATTGCGAGCTGGAAATGCCACTTCCAGTTTAGCTGTGCAGAAGAAGAACAACAAGAAGAGGAAATATCTCGAAATATGTCCGTCAGGCCCCTTCCCTTGAGATATATCTGCAAATATCTCGGAAACGAAACGAGCTATGGCAAAATGTTAAGAGACCTTATTTGTAGAGAATTATGTTTCCTACAATTTATGTTCTATGATATTTTTTAATCAGAAGCGTAGTTTTCGAGATATATCGAGATATTTAAAAGATCCGAAGCCGCACCAACATAATAGAGATACAGAAACACCGTGGCCCCTTTCTTTGAGATAACCCTGCACTAGTGCGAGCCGCAAATGCCGCTTCCAGCTTAGCTGTGCAGAAGAAGAACAACAAGAAGAAGAAATATCTCGAAATATGTCCGTCAGGCCCCTTCCCTCGAGATAAATCTGCAAATATCTCGGAAACGAAGCGAGCTATGGCAAAATGTTAAGAGACCTTTTTTGTAGAGAATTAAGTTTCCTACTTTTTATGCTCTATGATATTTTTTGATCGGATGCGTAGTTCTCGAGATATATCAAGATATTTAAAAAATCCGAAGCCGCACCAACATAATAGAGATACAGAAACACCGTGGCCCCTTTCTTTGAGATAACTCTGCACTATTCCGAGCTGCAAATGCCACTTCCAGCTTAGCTGTGCAGAAGAAGAACAACAAGAATAGGAAATATCTCGAAATATGTCCGTCAGGCCCCTTCCCTTGAGATATATCTGCAAATATCTCGGAAACGAAGCGAGCTGTTGCAAAATGTTAAGAGACCTTTTTTGTAGAGAATTAAGTTTCCTACTTTTTATGTTGTATGATATTTTTTGATCAGATGCGTAGTTCTCGAGATATATCAAGATATCTAAAAGTTCCGAAGCCGCACCAACATAATAGAGATACAGAAACACCGTGGCCCCTTTCTTCGAGATAACTCTGCACTATTGCGAGCTGCAAATGCCACTTCCAGCTTAGCTGTACAGGAGAAGAACAACAAGAAGAAGAAATATCTCGAAAAATGTCCGTCAGGCCCCTTCCCTTGAGATAAATCTGCAAATATCTCGGAAACGAAGCGAGCTATGGCAAAATGTTAAGAGACCTTATTTGTAGAGAATTAAGTTTCCTACTTTCTATGTTCTATGATATTTTTTGATCAGAAGCGTAGTTTTCGAGATATATCGAGATATTTAAAAGATCCGAAGCTGCACCAACATAGTAGAGATACAGAAACACCGTGGCCCCTTTCTTTGAGATAACTCTGCACTAGTGCGAGCCGCAAATGCCGCTTCCAGCTTAGCTGTGCAGAAGAAGAACAACAAGAAGAAGAAATATCTCGAAATATGTCCGTCAGGCCCCTTCCCTTGAGATAAATCTGCAAATATCTCGGAAACGAAGCGAGCTATGGCAAAATGTTAAGAGACCTTATTTGTAGAGAATTAAGTTTCCTACTTTTTATGTTCTATGATATTTTTTGATCAGAAGCGTAGTTTTCGAGATATATCGAGATATTTAAAAGATCCGAAGCTGCACCAACATAATAGAGATACAGAAACACCGTGGCCCCTTTCTTTGAGATAACTCTGCACTAGTGCGAGCCGCAAATGCCGCTTCCAGCTTAGCTGTGCAGAAGAAGAACAACAAGAAGAAGAAATATCTCGAAATATGTCCGTCAGGCCCCTTCCCTCGAGATAAATCTGCAAATATCTCGGAAACGAAGCGAGCTATGGCAAAATGTTAAGAGACCTTTTTTGTAGAGAATTAAGTTTCCTACTTTTTATGTTCTATGATATTTTTTGATCGGATGCGTAGTTCTCGAGATATATCAAGATATTTAAAAGTTCCGAAGCCGCACCAACATAATAGAGATACAGAAACACCGTGGCCCCTTTCTTTGAGATAACTGTGCACTAGTGCGAGCCGCAAATGCCACTTCCAGCTTAGCTGTGCAGAAGAAGAGCAACAAGAAGAAGAAATATCTCGAAATATGTCCGTCAGGCCCCTTCCCTTGAGATATATCTGCAAATATCTCGGAAACGAAGCGAGCCATGGCAAAATGTTAAGAGACCGTTTTTGTAGAGAATTAAGTTTCCTACTTTTTATGTTCTATGATATTTTTTGATCAGACGCGTAGTTCTCGAGATATATCAAGATATTTAAAAGTTCCGAAGCCGCACCAACATAATAGAGATACAGAAACACCGTGGCCCCTTTGTTTGAGATAACTCTGCACTATTGCGAGCTGCAAATGCCACTTACAGCAAAGCTGTGCAGAAGAAGAACAACAAGAAGAAGAAATATCTCGAAATATATCCGTCAGGCCCCTTCCCTTGAGATAAATCTGCAAATATCTCGGAAACGAAGCGAGCTATGGCAAAATGTTAAGAGACCTTTTTTGTAGAGAATTATGTTTCCTACAATTTATGTTCTATGATATTTTTTGATCAGAAGCGTAGTTTTCGAGATATATCGAGATATTTAAAAGTTCCGAAGCCGCCCCAACATAATAGAGATACAGAAACACCGTGGCCCCTTTCTTTGAGATAACTCTGCACTATTGCGAGCTCCAGATGCCACTTCCAGCTTAGCTGTGCAGAGGAAGAACAACAAGAAGAAAAAATATCTCGAAATATGTCCGTCAGGCCAGTTCCTTTGAGCTGAATCTGCAAATATCTCGGAAACGAAGCGAGCTATTGCAAAATGTTAAGAGACGTTTTTTATAGAGAATTATGTTTCCTACAATTTATGTTCTATGATATTTTTTGATCAGAAGCGTAGTTTTCGAGATATATCGAGATATTTAAAAGTTCCGAAGACGCACCAACATAATAGAGATACAGAAACACCGTGGCCCCTTTCTTTGAGATAACTCTGCGCTATTGCGAGCTGGAAATGCCACTTCCAGTTTAGCTGTGCAGAAGAAGAACAACAAGAAGAGGAAATATCTCGAAATATGTCCGTCAGGCCCCTTCCCTTGAGATATATCTGCAAATATCTCGGAAACGAAACGAGCTATGGCAAAATGTTAAGAGACCTTATTTGTAGAGAATTATGTTTCCTACAATTTATGTTCTATGATATTTTTTAATCAGAAGCG
Source organism: Osmia lignaria lignaria (assembly GCF_051020975.1). Lineage (NCBI taxonomy): Eukaryota > Metazoa > Arthropoda > Insecta > Hymenoptera > Megachilidae > Osmia > Osmia lignaria. Next base: position 2,203,542 of record NW_027478164.1, read on the forward strand.
TAGTTTTCGAGATATATCGAGATATTTAAAAGATCCGAAGCCGCACCAACATAATAGAGATACAGAAACACCGTGGCCCCTTTCTTTGAGATAACCCTGCACTAGTGCGAGCCGCAAATGCCGCTTCCAGCTTAGCTGTGCAGAAGAAGAACAACAAGAAGAAGAAATATCTCGAAATATGTCCGTCAGGCCCCTTCCCTCGAGATAAATCTGCAAATATCTCGGAAACGAAGCGAGCTATGGCAAAATGTTAAGAGACCTTTTTTGTAGAGAATTAAGTTTCCTACTTTTTATGCTCTATGATATTTTTTGATCGGATGCGTAGTTCTCGAGATATATCAAGATATTTAAAAAATCCGAAGCCGCACCAACATAATAGAGATACAGAAACACCGTGGCCCCTTTCTTTGAGATAACTCTGCACTATTCCGAGCTGCAAATGCCACTTCCAGCTTAGCTGTGCAGAAGAAGAACAACAAGAATAGGAAATATCTCGAAATATGTCCGTCAGGCCCCTTCCCTTGAGATATATCTGCAAATATCTCGGAAACGAAGCGAGCTATTGCAAAATGTTAAGAGACCTTTTTTGTAGAGAATTAAGTTTCCTACTTTTTATGTTGTATGATATTTTTTGATCAGATGCGTAGTTCTCGAGATATATCAAGATATCTAAAAGTTCCGAAGCCGCACCAACATAATAGAGATACAGAAACACCGTGGCCCCTTTCTTCGAGATAACTCTGCACTATTGCGAGCTGCAAATGCCACTTCCAGCTTAGCTGTACAGGAGAAGAACAACAAGAAGAAGAAATATCTCGAAAAATGTCCGTCAGGCCCCTTCCCTTGAGATAAATCTGCAAATATCTCGGAAACGAAGCGAGCTATGGCAAAATGTTAAGAGACCTTATTTGTAGAGAATTAAGTTTCCTACTTTCTATGTTCTATGATATTTTTTGATCAGAAGCGTAGTTTTCGAGATATATCGAGATATTTAAAAGATCCGAAGCTGCACCAACATAGTAGAGATACAGAAACACCGTGGCCCCTTTCTTTGAGATAACTCTGCACTAGTGCGAGCCGCAAATGCCGCTTCCAGCTTAGCTGTGCAGAAGAAGAACAACAAGAAGAAGAAATATCTCGAAATATGTCCGTCAGGCCCCTTCCCTCGAGATAAATCTGCAAATATCTCGGAAACGAAGCGAGCTATGGCAAAATGTTAAGAGACCTTTTTTGTAGAGAATTAAGTTTCCTACTTTTTATGTTCTATGATATTTTTTGATCGGATGCGTAGTTCTCGAGATATATCAAGATATTTAAAAGTTCCGAAGCCGCACCAACATAATAGAGATACAGAAACACCGTGGCCCCTTTCTTTGAGATAACTCTGCACTAGTGCGAGCCGCAAATGCCGCTTCCAGCTTAGCTGTGCAGAAGAAGAACAACAAGAAAAAGAAATATCTCGAAATATGTCCGTCAGGCCCCTTCCCTCGAGATAAATCTGCAAATATCTCGGAAACGAAGCGAGCTATGGCAAAATGTTAAGAGACCTTTTTTGTAGAGAATTAAGTTTCCTACTTTTTATGTTCTATGATATTTTTTGATCGGATGCGTAGTTCTCGAGATATATCAAGATATTTAAAAGTTCCGAAGCCGCACCAACATAATAGAGATACAGAAACACCGTGGCCCCTTTCTTTGAGATAACTCTGCACTATTGCGAGCTGCAAATGCCACTTCCAGCTTTGCTGTGCAGAAGAAGAACAACAAGAAGAAGAAATATCTGGAAATATGTCCGTCAGGCCCCTTCCCTTGAGATAAATCTGCAAATATCTCGGAAACGAAGCGAGCCATGGCAAAATGTTAAGAGACCGTTTTTGTAGAGAATTAAGTTTCCTACTTTTTATGTTCTATGATATTTTTTGATCAGACGCGTAGTTCTCGAGATATATCAAGATATTTAAAAGTTCCGAAGCCGCACCAACATAATAGAGATACAGAAACACCGTGGCCCCTTTGTTTGAGATAACTCTGCACTATTGCGAGCTGCAAATGCCACTTCCAGCTTAGCTGTGCAGAAGAAGAACAACAAGAAGAAGAAATATCTCGAAATATGTCCGTCAGGCCCCTTCCCTTGAGATATATCTGCAAATATCTCGGAAACGAAGCGAGCTATGGCAAAATGTTAAGAGACCTTTTTTGTAGAGAATTAAGTTTCCTACTTTTTATGTTCTATGATATTTTTTGATCAGATGCGTAGTTCTCGAGATATATCAAGATATCTAAAAGTTCCGAAGCCGCACCAACATAATAGAGATACAGAAACACCGTGGCCCCTTTCTTTGAGATAGCTCTGCACTAGTGCGAGCTGCAAATGCCACTTCCAGCTTAGCTGTGCAGAAGAAGAACAACAAGAAGAAGAAATATCTCGAAATATGTCCGTCAGGCCCCTTCCCTTGAGATATATCTGCAAATATCTCGGAAACGAAGCGAGCTATGGCAAAATGTTAAGAGACCTTTTTTGTAGAGAATTATGTTTCCTACAAGTTATGTTCTATGATATTTTTTGATCAGAAGCGTAGTTTTCGAGATATATCGAGATATTTAAAAGTTCCGAAGCCGCACCAACATAATAGAGATACAGAAACACCGTGGCCCCTTTCTTTGAGATAACTCTGCACTATTGCGAGCTGCAAATGCCACTTCCAGCTTAGCTGTGCAGAAGAAGAACAACAAGAAGAAGAAATATCTCGAAATATGTCCGCCAGGCCCCTTCCCTTGAGATAAATCTGCATATATCTCGGAAACGAAGCGAGCTATGGCAAAATGTTAAGAGACCTTTTTTGTAGAGAATTAAGTTTTCTACTTTTTATGTTCTATGATATTTTTTGATCAGATGCGAAGTTCTCGAGATATATCAAGATATTTAAAAGTTCCGAAGCTGCACCAACATAATGGAGGTACAGAAACACCGTGGCCTCTTTCTTTGAGATAACTCTGCACTATTGCGAGCTGCAAATGCCATTTCCAGCTTAGCTGTGCAGAAGAAGAACAACAAGAAGAAGAAATATCTCGAAATATGTCCGTCAGGCCCCTTCCCTTGAGATAAAACTGCACATATCTCGGAAACGAAGCGAGCTATGGCAAAATGTTAAGAGACCTTTTTTGTAGAGAATTAAGTTTCCTACTTTTTATATTCTATGATATTTTTTGATCAGACGCGTAGTTCTCGAGATATATCAAGATATTTAAAAGTTCGGAAGCCGCACCAACATAATAGAGATACAGAAACACCGTGGCCCCTTTCTTTGAGATAACTCTGCGCTATTGCGAGCTGGAAACGCCACTTCCAGCTTAGCTGTGCAGAAGAAGAACAACAAGAAGAAGAAATATCTCGAAATATGTCCGTCAGGCTCCTTCCCTTGAGATATTTCTGCAAATATCTCGGAAACGAAACGAGCTATGGCAAAATGTTAAGAGACCTTTTTTGTAGAGAATTAAGTTTCCTACTTTTTATGTTCTATGATATTTTTTGATCAGATGCGTAGTTCTCGAGATATATCAAGATATTTAAAAGTTCCGAAGCCGCACCAACATAATAGAGATACAGAAACACCGTGGCCCCTTTCTTTGAGATAACTCTGCACTATTGCGAGCTGGAAATGCCACTTCCAGTTTAGCTGTGCAGAAGAAGAACAACAAGAAGAAGAAATATCTCGAAATATGTCCGTCAGGCCCCTTCCCTTGAGATATATCTGCAAATATCTCGGAAACGAAACGAGCTATGGCAAAATCTTAAGAGACCTTTTTTGTCGAGAATCAAGTTTCCTACTTTTTATGTTCTATGATATTTTTTGATCAGATGCGTAGTTCTCGAGATATATCAAGATATATAAAAGTTCCGAAGCCGCACTAACATAATAGAGATACAGAAACACCGTGGCCCCTTTCTTTGAGATAACTCTGCACTATTGCGAGCTGGAAATGCCACTTCCAGTTTAGCTGTGCAGAAGAAGAACAACAAGAAGAAGAAATATCTCGAAATATGTCCGTCAGGCCCCTTCCCTTGAGATATATCTGCAAATATCTCGGAAACCAAACGAGCTATGGCAAAATCTTAAGAGACCTTTTTTGTAGAGAACTATGTTTCCTACAATTTATGTTCTATGATATTTTTTGATCAGGAGCGTAGTTTTCGAGATATATCGAGATATTTAAAAGTTTCGAAGCCGCACCAACATAATAGAGATACAGAAACACCGTGGCCCCTTTCTTTGAGATAACTCTGCACTAGTGCGAGCCGCAAAAGCCACTTCCAGCTTAGCTGTGCAGAAGAAGAACAACAAGAAGAAGAAATATCTCGAAATATGTCCGTCAGGCCCCTTCCCTTGAGATAAATCTGCACATATCTCGGAAACGAAGCGAGCTATGGCAAAATGTTAAGAGACTTTATTTGTAGAGAATTAAGTTTCCTACTTTTTATGTTCTATGATATTTCTTGATCACATGCGTAGTTCTCGAGATATATCAGGATATTTAAAAGTTCCGAAGCCGCACCAACATAATAGAGATACAGAAACACCGTGGCCCCTTTCTTTGAGATAACTCTGCGCTATTGCGAGCTGGAAACGCCACTTCCAGTTTAGCTGTGCAGAAGAAGAACAACAAGAAGAAGAAATATCTCGAAATATGTCCGTCAGGCCCCTTCCCTTGAGATATATCTGCAAATATCTCGGAAAGGAAACGAGCTATGGCAAAATGTTAAGAGACCTTTTTTGTAGAGAATTATGTTTCCTACAATTTATGTTCTATGATATTTTTTGATCAGAAGCGTAGTTTTCGAGATATATCGAGATATTTAAAAGTTCCGAAGCCGCACCAACATAATAGAGATACAGAAACACCGTGGCCCCTTTCGTTGAGATAACTCTGCACTAGTGCGAGGCACAAATGCCACTTCCAGCTTAGCTGTGCAGAAGAAGAACAACAAGAAGAAGAAATATCTCGTAATATGTCCGTCAGGCCCCTTCCCTTGAGATATATCTGCAAATATCTCGGAAACGAAACGAGCTATGGCAAAATGTTAAGAGACCTTTTTTGTAGAGAATTATGTTTCCTACAATTTATGTTCTATGATATTTTTTGATCAGAAGCGTAGTTTTCGAGATATATCGGGATATTTAAAAGTTCCGAAGCCGCACCAACATAATAGAGATACAGAAACACCGTGCCCCCTTTCGTTCAGATAACTCTGCAATAGTGCGAGGCGCAAATGCCACTTTCAGCTTAGCTGTGCAGAAGAAGAACAACAAGAAGAAGAAATATCTCGAAATATGTCCGCCAGGCCCCTTCCCTTGAGATAAATCTGCACATATCTCGGAAACGAAGCGAGCTATGGCAAAATGTTAAGAGACCTTTTTTGTAGAGAATTAAGTTTTCTACTTTTTATGTTCTATGATATTTTTTGATCAGATGCGTTGTTCTCGAGATATATCAAGATATTTAAAAGTTCCGAAGCTGCACCAACATAATAGAGGTACAGAAACACCGTGGCCTCTTTCTTTGAGATAACTCTGCACTATTGCGAGCTGCAAATGCCACTTCCAGCTTAGCTGTGCAGAAGAAGAACAACAAGAAGAAGAAATATCTCGAAATATGTCCGTCAGGCCCCTTCCCTTGAGATAAATCTGCAAATATCTCGGAAACGAAGCGAGCTATGGCAAAATGTTAAGAGACCTTTTTTGTAGAGAATTAAGTTTCCTACTTTTTATGTTCTATGATATTTTTTGATCAGATGCGTAGTTCTCGAGATATATCAAGATATTTAAAAGTTCCGAAGCCGCACCAACATAATAGAGATACAGAAACACCGTGGCCCCTTTCGTTGAGATAACTCTGCACTAGTGCGAGGCACAAATGCCACTTCCAGCTTAGCTGTGCAGAAGAAGAACAACAAGAAGAAGAAATATCTCGTAATATGTCCGTCAGGCCCCTTCCCTTGAGATATATCTGCAAATATCTCGGAAACGAAACGAGCTATGGCAAAATGTTAAGAGACCTTTTTTGTAGAGCATTATGTTTCCTACAATTTATGTTCTATGATATTTTTTGATCAGAAGCGTAGTTTTCGAGATATATCGAGATATTTAAAAGTTCCGAAGCCGCACCAACATAATAGTGATACAGAAACACCGTGGCCCCTTTCGTTGAGATAACTCTGCAATAGTGCGAGGCGCAAATGCCACTTTCAGCTTAGCTGTGCAGAAGAAGAACAACAAGAAGAAGAAATATCTCGAAATATGTCCGTCAGGCCCCTTCCCTCGAGATAAATCTGCAAATATCTCGGAAACGAAGCGAGCTATGGCAAAATGATAAGAGACCTTTTTTGTAGAGAATTAAGTTTCCTACTTTTTATTTTCTATGATATTTTTTTATCAGATGCGTAGTTCCCGAGATATATCAAGATATTTAAAAGTTCCGAAGCCGCACCAACATAATAGAGATACAGAAACACCGTGGCCCCTTTCTTTGAGATAACTCTGCACTATTGCGAGCTGGAAATGCCACTTCCAGTTTAGCTGTGCAGAAGAAGAACAACAAGAAGAAGAAATATCTCGAAATATGTCCGTCAGGCCCCTTCCCTTGAGATAAATCTGCAAATATCTCGGAAACGAAGCGAGCTATGGCAAAATGTTAAGAGACCTTTTTTGTAGAGAATTAAGTTTCCTACTTTTTATGTTCTATGATATTTTTTGATCAGATGCGTAGTTCTCGAGATATATCAAGATATTTAAAAGTTCCGAAGCCGCACCAACATAATAGAGATACAGAAACACCGTGGCCTCTTTCTTTGAGATAACTGTGCACTATTGCGAGCTGCAAATGCCACTTGCAGCTTAGCTGTGCAGAAGAAGAACAACAAGAAGAAGAAATATCTCGAAATATGTCCGTCAGGCCCCTTCCCTTGAGATATATCTGCAAATATCTCGGAAACGAAACGAGCTATGGCAAAATGTTAAGAGACCTTTTTTGTAGAGAATTATGTTTTCTACAATTTATGTTCTATGATATTTTTTGATCAGAAGCGTAGTTTTCGAGATATATCGAGATATTTAAAAGTTCCGAAGCCGCACCAACATAATAGAGATACAGAAACACCGTGGCCCCTTTCTTTGAGATAACTCTGCACTAGTTCGGGCCGCAAATGCCACTTCCAGCTTAGCTGTGCAGAAGAAGAACAACAAGAAGAAGAAATATCTCGAAATATGTCCGTCAGGCCCCTTCCCTTGAGATATATCTGCAAATATCTCGGAAACGAAACGAGCTATGGCAAAATCTTAAGAGAGCTTTTTTGTAGAGAATTATGTTTCCTACAATTTATGTTCTATGATATTTTTTGATCAGAAGCGTAGTTTTCGAGATATATCGAGATATTTAAAAGTTCCGAAGCCGCACCAACATAATAGAGATACAGAAACACCGTGGCCCCTTTCTTTGAGATAACTCTGCACTAGTGCCAGCCGCAAAAGCCACTTCCAGCTTAGCTGTGCAGAAGAAGAACAACAAGAAGAAGAAATATCTCGAAATATGTCCGTCAGGCCCTTCCCTCGAGATAAATCTGCAAATATCTCGGAAACGAAGCGAGCTATGGCAAAATGTTAAGAGACCTTTTTTGTAGAGAATTCAGTTTCCTACTTTTTATGTTCTATGATATTTTTTGATCAGATGCGTAGTTCTCGAGATATATCAAGATATTTAAAAGTTGCGAAGCCGCACCAACATAATAGAGATACAGAAACACCGTGGCCCCTTTCGTTGAGATAACTCTGCACTAGTGCGAGGCGCAAATGCCACTTCCAGCTTAGCTGTGCAGAAGAAGAACAACAAGAAGAAGAAATATCTCGAAATATGTCCGTCAGGCCCCTTCCCTCGAGATAAATCTGCAAATATCTCGGAAACGAAGCGAGCTATGGCAAAATGTTAAGAGTCCTTTTTTGTAGAGAATTAAGTTTCCTACTTTTCATTTTCTATGATATTTTTTGATCAGATGCGTAGTTCTCGAGATATATCAAGATATTTAAAAGTTCCGAAGCCGCACCAACATAATAGAGATACAGAAACACCGTGGCCCCTTTCTTTGAGATAACTCTGCACTATTGCGAGCTGCAAATGCCACTTCCAGCTTAGCTGTGCAGAAGAAGAACAACAAGAAGAAGAAATATCTCGAAATATGTCCGTCAGGCCCCTTCCCTTGAGATATATCTGCAAATATCTCGGAAACGAAACGAGCTATGGCAAAATGTTAAGAGACCTTTTTTGTAGAGAATTATGTTTTCTACAATTTATGTTCTACGATATTTTTTGATCAGAAGCGTAGTTTTCGAGATATATCGAGATATTTAAAAGTTCCGAAGCCGCACCAACATAATAGAGATACAGAAACACCGTGGCCCCTTTCTTTGAGATAACTCTGCACTAGTTCGGGCCGCAAATGCCACTTCCAGCTTAGCTGTGCAGAAGAAGAACAACAAGAAGAAGAAATATCTCGAAATATGTCCGTCAGGCCCCTTCCCTTGAGATAAATCTGCATATATTTCGGAAACGAAGCGAGCTATGGCAAAATGTTAAGAGACCTTTTTTGTAGAGAATTAAGTTTTCTACTTTTTATGTTGTATGATATTTTTTGATCAGATGCGCTGTTCTCGAGATATATCAAGATATTTAAAAGTTCCGAAGCTGCACCAACATAGTAGAGGTACAGAAACACCGTGGCCTCTTTCTTTGAGATAACTCTGCACTATTGCGAGCTGCAAATGCCACTTCCAGCTTAGCTGTGCAGAAGAAGAACAACAAGAAGAAGAAATATCTCGAAATATGTCCGTCAGGCCCCTTCCCTTGAGATAAATCTGCATATATCTCGGAAACGAAGCGAGCTATGGCAAAATGTTAAGAGACCTTTTTTGTAGAGAATTAAGTTTGCTACTTTTTATGTTCTACGATATTTTTTGATCAGAAGCGTAGTTTTCGAGATATATCGAGATATTTAAAAGTTCCGAAGCCGCACCAACATAATAGAGATACAGAAACACCGTGGCCCCTTTCTTTGAGATAACTCTGCACTAGTGCTAGCCGCAAAAGCCACTTCCAGCTTAGCTGTGCAGAAGAAGAACAACAAGAAGAAGAAATATCTCGAAATATGTCCGTCAGGCCCTTCCCTCGAGATAAATCTGCAAATATCTCGGAAACGAAGCGAGCTATGGCAAAATGTTAAGAGTCCTTTTTTGTAGAGAATTAAGTTTCCTACTTTTTATTTTCTATGATATTTTTTGATCAGATGCGTAGTTCTCGAGATATATCAAGATATTTAAAAGTTCCGAAGCCGCACCAACATAATAGAGATACAGAAACACCGTGGCCCCTTTCTTTGAGATAACTCTGCACTATTGCGAGCTGCAAATGCCACTTCCAGCTTAGCTGTGCAGAAGAAGAACAACAAGAAGAAGAAATATCTCGAAATATGTCCGTCAGGCCCCTTCCCTTGAGATATATCTGCAAATATCTCGGAAACGAAACGAGCTATGGCAAAATGTTAAGAGACCTTTTTTGTAGAGAATTATGTTTTCTACAATTTATGTTCTACGATATTTTTTGATCAGAAGCGTAGTTTTCGAGATATATCGAGATATTTAAAAGTTCCGAAGCCGCACCAACATAATAGAGATACAGAAACACCGTGGCCCCTTTCTTTGAGATAACTCTGCACTAGTTCGGGCCGCAAATGCCACTTCCAGCTTAGCTGTGCAGAGGAAGAACAACAAGAAGAAGAAATATCTCGTAATATGTCCGTCAGGCCCCTTCCCTTGAGATATATCTGCAAATATCTCGGAAACGAAACCAGCTATGGCAAAATGTTAAGAGACCTTTTTTGTAGAGCATTATGTTTCCTACAATTTATGTTCTATGATATTTTTTGATCAGAAGCGTAGTTTTCGAGATATATCGAGATATTTAAAAGTTCCGAAGCCGCACCAACATAATAGAGATACAGAAACACCGTGGCCCCTTTCGTTGAGATAACTCTGCACTAGTGCGAGGCACAAATGCCACTTCCAGCTTAGCTGTGCAGAAGAAGAACAACAAGAAGAAGAAATATCTCGTAATATGTCCGTCAGGCCCCTTCCCTTGAGATATATCTGCAAATATCTCGGAAACGAAACGAGCTATGGCAAAATGTTAAGAGACCTTTTTTGTAGAACATTATGTTTCCTACAATTTATGTTCTATGATATTTTTTGATCAGAAGCGTAGTTTTCGAGATATATCGAGATATTTAAAAGTTCCGAAGCCGCACCAACATAATAGTGATACAGAAACACCGTGGCCCCTTTCGTTGAGATAACTCTGCAATAGTGCGAGGCGCAAATGCCACTTTCAGCTTAGCTGTGCAGAAGAAGAACAACAAGAAGAAGAAATATCTCGAAATATGTCCGTCAGGCCCCTTCCCTCGAGATAAATCTGCAAATATCTCGGAAACGAAGCGAGCTATGGCAAAATGATAAGAGACCTTTTTTGTAGAGAATTAAGTTTCCTACTTTTTATTTTCTATGATATTTTTTTATCAGATGCGTAGTTCCCGAGATATATCAAGATATTTAAAAGTTCCGAAGCCGCACCAACATAATAGAGATACAGAAACACCGTGGCCCCTTTCTTTGAGATAACTCTGCACTATTGCGAGCTGGAAATGCCACTTCCAGTTTAGCTGTGCAGAAGAAGAACAACAAGAAGAAGAAATATCTCGAAATATGTCCGTCAGGCCCCTTCCCTTGAGATAAATCTGCAAATATCTCGGAAACGAAGCGAGCTATGGCAAAATGTTAAGAGACCTTTTTTGTAGAGAATTAAGTTTCCTACTTTTTATGTTCTATGATATTTTTTGATCAGATGCGTAGTTCTCGAGATATATCAAGATATTTAAAAGTTCCGAAGCCGCACCAACATAATAGAGATACAGAAACACCGTGGCCTCTTTCTTTGAGATAACTGTGCACTATTGCGAGCTGCAAATGCCACTTCCAGCTTAGCTGTGCAGAAGAAGAACAACAAGAAGAAGAAATATCTCGAAATATGTCCGTCAGGCCCCTTCCCTTGAGATATATCTGCAAATATCTCGGAAACGAAACGAGCTATGGCAAAATGTTAAGAGACCTTTTTTGTAGAGAATTATGTTTTCTACAATTTATGTTCTATGATATTTTTTGATCAGAAGCGTAGTTTTCGAGATATATCGAGATATTTAAAAGTTCCGAAGCCGCACCAACATAATAGAGATACAGAAACACCGTGGCCCCTTTCTTTGAGATAACTCTGCACTAGTTCGGGCCGCAAATGCCACTTCCAGCTTAGCTGTGCAGAAGAAGAACAACAAGAAGAAGAAATATCTCGAAATATGTCCGTCAGGCCCCTTCCCTTGAGATATATCTGCAAATATCTCGGAAACGAAACGAGCTATGGCAAAATCTTAAGAGAGCTTTTTTGTAGAGAATTATGTTTCCTACAATTTATGTTCTATGATATTTTTTGATCAGAAGCGTAGTTTTCGAGATATATCGAGATATTTAAAAGTTCCGAAGCCGCACCAACATAATAGAGATACAGAAACACCGTGGCCCCTTTCTTTGAGATAACTCTGCACTAGTGCTAGCCGCAAAAGCCACTTCCAGCTTAGCTGTGCAGAAGAAGAACAACAAGAAGAAGAAATATCTCGAAATATGTCCGTCAGGCCCTTCCCTCGAGATAAATCTGCAAATATCTCGGAAACGAAGCGAGCTATGGCAAAATGTTAAGAGACCTTTTTTGTAGAGAATTCAGTTTCCTACTTTTTATGTTCTATGATATTTTTTGATCAGATGCGTAGTTCTCGAGATATATCAAGATATTTAAAAGTTGCGAAGCCGCACCAACATAATAGGGATACAGAAACACCGTGGCCCCTTTCGTTGAGATAACTCTGCACTAGTGCGAGGCGCAAATGCCACTTCCAGCTTAGCTGTGCAGAAGAAGAACAACAAGAAGAAGAAATATCTCGAAATATGTCCGTCAGGCCCCTTCCCTCGAGATAAATCTGCAAATATCTCGGAAACGAAGCGAGCTATGGCAAAATGTTAAGAGTCCTTTTTTGTAGAGAATTAAGTTTCCTACTTTTCATTTTCTATGATATTTTTTGATCAGATGCGTAGTTCTCGAGATATATCAAGATATTTAAAAGTTCCGAAGCCGCACCAACATAATAGAGATACAGAAACACCGTGGCCCCTTTCTTTGAGATAACTCTGCACTATTGCGAGCTGCAAATGCCACTTCCAGCTTAGCTGTGCAGAAGAAGAACAACAAGAAGAAGAAATATCTCGAAATATGTCCGTCAGGCCCCTTCCCTTGAGATATATCTGCAAATATCTCGGAAACGAAACGAGCTATGGCAAAATGTTAAGAGACCTTTTTTGTAGAGAATTATGTTTTCTACAATTTATGTTCTACGATATTTTTTGATCAGAAGCGTAGTTTTCGAGATATATCGAGATATTTAAAAGTTCCGAAGCCGCACCAACATAATAGAGATACAGAAACACCGTGGCCCCTTTCTTTGAGATAACTCTGCACTAGTTCGGGCCGCAAATGCCACTTCCAGCTTAGCTGTGCAGAAGAAGAACAACAAGAAGAAGAAATATCTCGAAATATGTCCGTCAGGCCCCTTCCCTTGAGATAAATCTGCATATATTTCGGAAACGAAGCGAGCTATGGCAAAATGTTAAGAGACCTTTTTTGTAGAGAATTAAGTTTTCTACTTTTTATGTTGTATGATATTTTTTGATCAGATGCGCTGTTCTCGAGATATATCAAGATATTTAAAAGTTCCGAAGCTGCACCAACATAGTAGAGGTACAGAAACACCGTGGCCTCTTTCTTTGAGATAACTCTGCACTATTGCGAGCTGCAAATGCCACTTCCAGCTTAGCTGTGCAGAAGAAGAACAACAAGAAGAAGAAATATCTCGAAATATGTCCGTCAGGCCCCTTCCCTTGAGATAAATCTGCATATATCTCGGAAACGAAGCGAGCTATGGCAAAATGTTAAGAGACCTTTTTTGTAGAGAATTAAGTTTGCTACTTTTTATGTTCTATGATATTTTTTGATCAGATGCGTAGTTTTCGAGATATATCGAGATATTTAAAAGTTCCGAAGCCGCACCAACATAATAGAGATACAGAAACACCGTGGCCCCTTTCTTTGAGATAACTCTGCACTAGTTCGGGCCGCAAATGCCACTTCCAGCTTAGCTGTGCAGAAGAAGAACAACAAGAAGAAGAAATATCTCGAAATATGTCCGTCAGGCCCCTTCCATTGAGATATATCTGCAAATATCTCGGAAACGAAACGAGCTATGGCAAAATCTTAAGAGACCTTTTTTGTAGAGAATTATGTTTCCTACAATTTATGTTCTATGATATTTTTTGATCAGAAGCGTAGTTTTCGAGATATATCGAGATATTTAAAAGTTCCGAAGCCGCACCAACATAATAGAGATACAGAAACACCGTGGCCCCTTTCTTTGAGATAACTCTGCACTAGTGCTAGCCGCAAAAGCTACTTCCAGCTTAGCTGTGCAGAAGAAGAACAACAAGAAGAAGAAATATCTCGAAATATGTCCGTCAGGCCCTTCCCTCGAGATAAATCTGCAAATATCTCGGAAACGAAGCGAGCTATGGCAAAATGTTAAGAGTCCTTTTTTGTAGAGAATTAAGTTTCCTACTTTTTATTTTCTATGATATTTTTTGATCAGATGCGTAGTTCTCGAGATATATCAAGATATTTAAAAGTTCCGAAGCCGCACCAACATAATAGAGATACAGAAACACCGTGGCCCCTTTCTTTGAGATAACTCTGCACTATTGCGAGCTGCAAATGCCACTTCCAGCTTAGCTGTGCAGAAGAAGAACAACAAGAAGAAGAAATATCTCGAAATATGTCCGTCAGGCCCCTTCCCTTGAGATATATCTGCAAATATCTCGGAAACGAAACGAGCTATGGCAAAATGTTAAGAGACCTTTTTTGTAGAGAATTATGTTTTCTACAATTTATGTTCTGCGATATTTTTTGATCAGAAGCGTAGTTTTCGAGATATATCGAGATATTTAAAAGTTCCGAAGCCGCACCAACATAATAGAGATACAGAAACACCGTGGCCCCTTTCTTTGAGATAACTCTGCACTAGTTCGGGCCGCAAATGCCACTTCCAGCTTAGCTGTGCAGAGGAAGAACAACAAGAAGAAGAAATATCTCGAAATATGTCCGTCAGGCCCCTTCCCTTGAGATAAATCTGCATATATTTCGGAAACGAAGCGAGCTATGGCAAAATGTTAAGAGACCTTTTTTGTAGAGAATTAAGTTTTCTACTTTTTATGTTGTATGATATTTTTTGATCAGATGCGCTGTTCTCGAGATATATCAAGATATTTAAAAGTTCCGAAGCTGCACCAACATAGTAGAGGTACAGAAACACCGTGGCCTCTTTCTTTGAGATAACTCTGCACTATTGCGAGCTGCAAATGCCACTTCCAGCTTAGCTGTGCAGAAGAAGAACAACAAGAAGAAGAAATATCTCGAAATATGTCCGTCAGGCCCCTTCCCTTGAGATAAATCTGCATATATCTCGGAAACGAAGCGAGCTATGGCAAAATGTTAAGAGACCTTTTTTGTAGAGAATTAAGTTTCCTACTTTTTATGTTCTATGATATTTTTTGATCAGATGCGTAGTTCTCGAGATATATCAAGATATTTAAAAGTTCCGAAGCCGCACCAACATAATAGAGATACAGGAACACCGTGGCCCCTTTCTTTGAGATAACTCTGCACTATTGCGAGCTGGAAATGCCACTTCCAGTTTAGCTGTGCAGAAGGAGAACAACAAGAAGAAGAAATATCTCGAAATATGTCCGTCAGGCCCCTTCCCTTGAGATATATCTGCAAATATCTCGGAAACGAAACGAGCTATGGCAAAATCTTAAGAGACCTTTTTTGTAGAGAATTATGTTTCCTACAATTTATGTTCTATGATATTTTTTGATCAGAAGCGTAGTTTTCGAGATATATCGAGATATTTAAAAGTTCCGAAGCCGCACCAACATAATAGAGATACAGAAACACCGTGGCCCCTTTCTTTGAGATAACTCTGCACTAGTGCTAGCCGCAAAAGCCACTTCCAGCTTAGCTGTGCAGAAGAAGAACAAAAAGAAGAAGAAATATCTCGAAATATGTCCGTCAGGCCCCTTCCCTCGAGATAAATCTGCAAATATCTCGGAAACGAAGCGAGCTATGGCAAAATGTTAAGAGACCTTTTTTGTAGAGAATTAAGTTTTCTACTTTTTATGTTGTATGATATTTTTTGATCAGATGCGCTGTTCTCGAGATATATCAAGATATTTAAAAGTTCCGAAGCCGCACCAACATAATAGAGATACAGAAACACCGTGGCCCCTTTCTTTGAGATAACTCTGCGCTATTGCGAGCTGGAAACGCCACTTCCAGTTTAGCTGTGCAGAAGAAGAACAACAAGAAGAAGAAATATCTCGAAATATGTCCGTCAGGCCCCTTCCCTTGAGATATATCTGCAAATATCTCGGAAACGAAACGAGCTATGGCAAAATGTTAAGAGACCTTTTTTGTAGAGAATTATGTTTCCTATAATTTATGTTCTATGATATTTTTGGATCAGAAGCGTAGTTTTCGAGATATATCGAGATATTTAAAAGTTCCGAAGCCGCACCAACATAATAGAGATACAGAAACACCGTGGCCCCTTTCCTTGAGATAACTCTGCACTATTGCGACCTGCAAATGCTACTTCCAGCTTAGCTGTGCAGAAGAAGAACAACAAGAAGAAGAAATATCTCGAAATATGTCCGTCAGGCCCCTTCCCTTGAGATAAATCTGCAAATATCTCGAAAACGAAGCTAGCTATGGCAAAATGTTAAGAGACCTTTTTTGTAGAGAATTAAGGTTCCTACATTTTATGTTGTATGATATTTTTTGATCAGATTCGTATTTCTCGAGATATATCAAGATATTTAAAAGTTCCGACGCCGCAGCAACATAATAGAGATACAGAAACACCGTGGCCCCATTCTTTGAGATAACTCTGCACTATTGCGACCTGCAAATGCCACTTCCAGCTTAGCTGTGCAGAAGAAGAACAACAAGAAGAAGAAATATCTCGAAATATGTCCGTCAGGCCCGTTCCCTTGAGATAAATCTGCAAATATCTCGGAAACGAAGCGAGCTATGGCAAAATGTTAAGAGACCTTTTTTGTAGAGAATTATGTTTCCTACAATTTACGTTCTCTGATATTTTTTGATCAGAAGCGTAGTTTTCGAGATATATCGAGATATATAAAAGGTCCGAAGCCGCATCAACATAATAGAGATACAGAAACACCGTGGCCTCTTTCTTTGAGATAACTCTGCACTATTGCGAGCTGCAAATGCCACTTCCATCTTAGCTGTGCAGAAGAGGAACAACAAGAAGAAGAAATATCTCGGAATATGTCCGTCAGGCCCCTTCCCTTGAGCTAAATCTGCAAATATCTCGGAAACGATGCCAGCTATGGGAAAATGTTAAGAGACCTTTTTTGTAGAGAATTAAGTTTCCTACTTTTTATGTTCAATGATATTTTTTGATCAGATGCGTAGTTCTCGAGATATATCAAGATATTTAAAAGTTCCGAAGCCGCACCAACATAATAGAGATACAGAAACACCGTGGCCTCTTTCTTTGAGATAACTCTGCACTATTGCGCGCTGCAAATGCCACTTCCAGCTTAGCTGTGCAGAAGAAGAACAACAAGAAGAAGAAATAACTCGAAATATGTCCGTCAGGCCCCTTCCCTTGAGATAAATCTGCAAATATCTCGGAAACGAAGCGAGCTATGGCAAAATGTTAAGAGACCTTATTTGTAGAGAATTAAGTTTCCTACTTTTTATGTTCTATGATATTTTTTGATCAGATGCGTAGTTCTCGAGATATATCGAGATATTTAAAAGTTCCGAAGCCGCACCAACATAATAGAGATACAGAAACACCGTGGCCTCTTTCTTTGAGATAACTCTGCACTATTGCGCGCTGCAAATGCCACTTCCAGCTTAGCTGTGCAGAAGAAGAACAACAAGAAGAAGAAATATCTCGAAATATGTCCGTCAGGCCCCTTCCCTTGAGATAAATCTGCAAATATCTCGGAAACGAAGCGAGCTATGGCAAAATGTTAAGAGACCTTATTTGTAGAGAATTAAGTTTCCTACTTTTTATGTTCTATGATATTTTTTGATCAGTTGCGTAGTTCTCGAGATATATCGAGATATTTAAAAGTTCCGAAGCCGCACCAACATAATAGAGATACAGAAACACCGTGGCCTCTTTCTTTGAGATAACTCTGCACTATTGCGCGCTGCAAATGCCACTTCCATCTTAGCTGTGCAGAAGAGGAACAACAAGAAGAAGAAATATCTCGGAATATGTCCGTCAGGCCCCTTCCCTTGAGCTAAATCTGCAAATATCTCGGAAACGATGCCAGCTATGGGAAAATGTTAAGAGACCTTTTTTGTAGAGAATTAAGTTTCCTACTTTTTATGTTCTATGATATTTTTTGATCAGAAGCGTAGTTTTCGAGATATATCGAGATATTTAAAAGTTCCGAAGCCGCACCAACATAATAGAGATACAGAAACACCGTGGCCCCTTTCTTTGGGATAACTCTGCACTATTGCGAGCTGGAAATGCCACTTCCAGTTTAGCTGTGCAGAAGAAGAACAACAAGAAGAAGAAATATCCCGAAATATGTCCGTCAGGACCCTTCCCTTGAGATAAATCTGCAAATATCTCGGAAACGAAGCGAGCTATGGCAAAACGTTAAGAAACCTTTTTTGTAGAGAATTATGTTTCCTACAATTTATGTTCTATGATATTTTTTGATCAGAAGCGTAGTTTTCGAGATATATCGAGATATTTAAAAGTGCCGAAGCCGCACCAACATAATAGAGATACAGAAACACCGTGGCCCCTTTCTTTGACATAACTCTGCACTATTGCGAGCTGCAAATGCCACTTCCAGCTTAGCTGTGAAGAAGAAGAACAACAAGAAGAAGAAATATCTCGAAATATGTCCGTCAGGCCCCTTCCCTTGAGTTAAATCTGCAAATATCTCGTAAACGATGCCAGCTATGGGAAAATGTTAAGAGACCTTTTTTGTAGAGAATTAAGTTTCCTACTTTTTATGTTCTATGATATTTTTTGATCAGAAGCGTAGTTTTCGAGATATATCAAGATATTTAAAAGTTCCGAAGCTGCACCAACATAATAGAGGTACAGAAACACCGTGGCCTCTTCCTTTGAGATAACTCTGCACTATTGCGAGCTGCAAATGCCACTTCCAGCTTAGCTGTGCAGAAGAAGAACAACAAGAAGATGAAATATCTCGAAATATGTCCGTCAGGCCACTTCCCTTGAGATAAATCTGCAAATATCTCGGAAACGAAGCGAGCTATTGCAAAATGTTAAGAGACCTTATTTGTAGAGAATTAAGTTTCCTACTTTTTATGTTCTATGATATTTTTTGATCAGATGCGTAGTTCTCGAGATATATCGAGATATTTAAAAGTTCCGAAGTCGCACCAACATAATAGAGATACAGAAACACCGTGGCCCCTTTCTTTGAGATAACTCTGCACTATTGCGAGCTGCAAATGCCACTTCCAGCTTAGCTGTGAAGAAGAAGAACAACAAGAAGAAGAAATATCTTGGAATATGTCCGTCAGGCCCCTTCCCTTGAGCTAATCTGCAAATATCTCGGAAACGATGCCAGCTATGGGAAAATGTTAAGAGACCTTTTTTGTAGAGAATTAAGTTTCCTACTTTTTATGTTCTATGATATTTTTTGATCAGAAGCGTAGGTTTCGAGATATATCGAGATATTTAAAAGTTCCGAAGCCGCACCAACATAATAGAGATACAGAAACACCGTGGCCCCTTTCTTTGGGATAACTCTGCACTATTGCGAGCTGGAAATGCCACTTCCAGTTTAGCTGTGCAGAAGAAGAACAACAAGAAGAAGAAATATCCCGAAATATGTCCGTCAGGACCCTTCCCTTGGGATAAATCTGCAAATATCTCGGAAACGAAGCAAGCTATGGCAAAACGTTAAGAAACCTTTTTTGTAGAGAATTATGTTTCCTACAATTCATGTTCTATGATATTTTTTGATCAGAACCGTAGTTTTCGAGATATATCGAGATATTTAAATGTTCCGAAGCCGCACCAACATAATAGAGATACAGAAACACCGTGGCCCCTTTCTTTGAGATAACTCTGCACTATTGCGAGCTGCAAATGCCACTTCCAGCTTAGCTGTGAAGAAGAAGAACAACAAGAAGAAGAAATATCTCGAAATATGTCCGTTAGGCCCCTTCCCTTGAGATAAATATGCAAATATCTCGGAAACGAAGCTAGTTATGGCAAAATGTTAAGAGACCTTTTTTGTAGAGAATTAAGTTTCCTACTTTTTATCTTCTATGATATTTTTTGATCAGATGCGTAGTTCTCGAGATATATCAAGATATTTAAAAGTTCCGAAGCTGCACCAACATAATAGAGGTACAGAAACACCGTGGCCTCTTCCTTTGAGATAACTCTGCACTATTGCGAGCTGCAAATGCCACTTCCAGCTTAGCTGTGCAGAAGAAGAACAACAAGAAGGAGAAATATCTCGAAATATGTCCGTCAGGCCACTTCCCTTGAGATAAATCTGCAAATATCTCGGAAACGAAGCGAGCTATGGCAAAATGTTAAGAGACCTTTTTTGTAGAGAATTAAGTTTCCTACTTTTTATGTTCTATGATATTTTTTGATCAGATGCGTAGTTGTCGAGATATATCAAGAAATTTAAAAGTTCCGAAGCCGCACCAACATAATAGAGATACAGAAACACCGTGGCCTCTTTCTTTGAGATAAGTCTGCACTATTGCGCGCTGCAAATGCCACTTCCAGCTTAGCTGTGAAGAAGAAGAACAACAAGAAGAAGAAATATCTCGGAATATGTCCGTCAGGCCTCATCCCTTGAGCTAATCTGCAAATATCTCGGAAACGATGCCAGCTATGGGAAAATGTTAAGAGACCTTTTTTGTAGAGAATTAAGTTTCCTACTTCTTATGTTCTATGATATTTTTTGATCAGAAGCGTAGTTTTCGAGATATATCGAGATATTTAAAAGTTCCGAAGCCGCACCAACATAATAGAGATACAGAAACACCGTGGCCCCTTTCTTTGGGATAACTCTGCACTATTGCGAGCTGGAAATGCCACTTCCAGTTTAGCTGTGCAGAAGAAGAACAACAAGAAGAAGAAATATCTCGAAATATGTCCGTTAGGCCCCATCCCTTGAGATAAATCTGCAAATATCTCGGAAACGAAGCGAGCTATGGCAAAATGTTAAGAGACCTTTTTTGTAGAGAATTAAGTTTCCTACTTTTTATGTAGTATGATATTTTTTGATCAGATGCGTCGTTCTCGAGATATATCAAGATATTTAAAAGTTCCGAAGCCGCACCAACATAATAGAGATACAGAAACACCGTGGCCCCTTTCTTTAAGATAACTCTGCACTAGTGCGAGCCGCAAATGCCACTTCCAGCTTAGCTGTGCAGAAGAAGAACAACAAGAAGAAGAAATATCTCGAAATATGTCCGTCAGGCCCCTTCCCTTGAGATAAATCTGCAAATATCTCGGAAACGAAGCGAGCTATGGCAAAATGTTAAGAGACCTTTTTTGTAGAGAATTAAGTTTCCTACTCTTTATGTTCTATGATATTTTTTGATCAGATGCGTAGATCTCCAGGTATATCAAGATATTTAAAAGTTCCGAAGCCGCACCAACATAATAGAGATACAGAAACACCGTGGCCCCTTTCTTTGAGATAACTCTGCACTATTGCGAGCTGCAAATGCCACTTCCAGCTTAGCTGTGCAGAAGAAGAACAACAAGAAGAAGAAATATCTCGAAATATGTCCGTCAGGCCCCTTCCCTTGAGATAAATCTGCAAATATCTCGGAAACGAAGCGAGCTATGGCAAAATGTTAAGAGACCTTTTTTGTAGAGAATTAAGTTTTCCACTTTTTATGATCCATGATATTTTTTGATCAGATGCGTAGTTCTCGAGATATATCAAGGTATTTAAAAGTTCCGAAGCTGCACCAACATAATAGAGATACAGAAACACCGTGGCCCCTTTCTTTGAGGTAACTCTGCACTAGTGCGAGCCGCAAATGCCACTTCCAGCTTAGCTGTGCAGAAGAAGAACAACAAGAAGAAGAAATATCTCGAAATATGTCCGTCAGGCCCCTTCCCTTGAGATAAATCTGCAAATATCTCGGAAACGAAGCAAGCTACGGCAAAATGTTAACAGACCTTTTTTGTAGAAAATTAGGTTTCCTACTTTTTATGTTCTATGATATTTTTTTATCAGATGCGTAGTTCTTGAGATATATCAAGATATGTAAAAGTTCCGAAGCTGCACCAA
Source organism: Osmia lignaria lignaria (assembly GCF_051020975.1). Classification (NCBI taxonomy): domain Eukaryota; kingdom Metazoa; phylum Arthropoda; class Insecta; order Hymenoptera; family Megachilidae; genus Osmia; species Osmia lignaria. The sequence goes on from NW_027478164.1 coordinate 2,225,159, forward strand.
CATAATAGAGGTACAGAAACACCGTGGCCTCTTTCTTTGAGATAACTCTGCACTATTGCGAGCTGCAAATGCCACTTCCAGCTTAGCTGTGCAGAAGAGGAACAACAAGAAGAAGAAATATCTCGGAATATGTCCGTCAGGCCCCTTCCCTTGAGCTAAATCTGCAAATATCTCGGAAATGATGCCAGCTATGGGAAAATGTTAAGAGACCTTTTTTGTAGAGTTAAGTTTCCTACTTTTTATATTCTATGATATTTTTTGATCAGATGCGTAGTTCTCGAGATATATCAAGATATTTAAAAGTTCCGAAGCCGCACCAACATAATAGAGATACAGAAACACCGTGGCCTCTTTCTTTGAGATAACTCTGCACTATTGCGCGCTGCAAATGCCACTTCCAGCTTAGCTGTGCAGAAGAAGAACAACAAGAAGAAGAAATATCTCGAAATATGTTCGTCAGGCCCCTTCCCTTGAGATAAATCTGCAAATATCTCGCAAACGAAGCGAGCTATGGCAAAATGTTAAGAGACCTTTTTTGTAGAGAATTAAGTTTCCTACTTTTTATGTTGTATGATATTTTTTGATCAGATGCGTAGTTCTCGAGATATATCAAGATATTTAAAAGCTCCGAAGCTGCACCAACATAATAGAGGTACAGAAACACCGTGGCCCCTTTCTTTGAGATAACTCTGCACTATTGCGAGCTGCAAATGCCACTTCCAGCTTAGCTGTGCAGAACAAGAACAACAAGAATAAGAAATATTTCGAAATATGTCCGTCAGGCCTCTTCCCTTGAGATAAATCTGCAAATATCTCGGAAACGATGCGAGCTACGGCAAAATGTTAACAGACCTTTTTTGTAGAAAATTAGGTTTCCTACTTTTTATGTTCTATGATATTTTTTTATCAGATGCGTAGTTCTCGAGATATATCAAGATATTTAAAAGTTCCGAAGCTGCACCAACATAATAGAGGTACAGAAACACCGTGGCCTCTTTCTTTGAGATAACTCTGCACTATTGCGAGCTGCAAATGCCACTTCCAGCTTAGCTGTGAAGAAGAAGAACAACAAGAAGAAGAAATATCTCGGAATATGTCCGTCAGGCCCCATCCCTTGAGCTAAATCTGCAAATATCTCGGAAACGATGCCAGCTATGGGAAAATGTTAAGAGACCTTTTTTGTAGAGAATTAAGTTTCCTACTTTTTATGTTCTATGATATTTTTTGATCAGAAGCGTAGTTCTCGAGATATATCAAGATATTTAAAAGTTCCGAAGCTGCACCAACATAATAGAGGTACAGAAACACCGTGGCCTCTTCCTTTGAGATAACTCTGCACTATTGCGAGCTGCAAATGCCACTTCCAGCTTAGCTGTGCAGAAGAAGAACAACAAGAAGAAGAAATATCTCGAAATATGTCCGTCAGGCCCCTTCCCTTGAGATAAATCTGCAAATATCTCGGAAACGAAGCGAGCTATGGCAAAATGTTAAGAGACCTTTTTTGTAGAGAATTAAGTTTCCTACTTTTTATGTTCTATGATATTTTTTGATCAGATGCGTAGATCTCCAGATATATCAAGATATTTAAAAGTTCCGAAGCCGCACCAACATAATAGAGATACAGAAACACCGTGGCCCCTTTCTTTGAGATAACTCTGCACTATTGCGAGCTGCAAATGCCGCTTCCAGCTTAGCTGTGCAGAAGAAGAACAACAAGAAGAAGAAATATCTCGAAATATGTCCGTCAGGCCCCTTCCCTTGAGATACATCTGCAAATATCTCGGAAACGAAGCGAGCTATGGCAAAATGTTAAGAGACCTTTTTTGTAGAGAATTATGTTTCCTACAATTTACGTTCTCTGATATTTTTTGATCGGAAGCGTAGTTTTCGAGATATATCGAGATATATAAAAGGTCCGAAGCCGCACCAACATAATAGAGATACAGAAACAGCGTGGCCTCTTTCTTTGAGATAACTCTGCACTATTGCGAGCTGCAAATGCCACTTCCATCTTAGCTGTGCAGAAGAGGAACAACAAGAAGAAGAAATATCTCGGAATATGTCCGTCAGGCCCCTTCCCTTGAGCTAAATCTGCAAATATCTCGGAAACGATGCCAGCTATGGGAAAATGTTAAGAGACCTTTTTTGTAGAGAATTAAGTTTCCTACTTTTTATGTTCTATGATATTTTTTGATCAGAAGCGTAGTTTTCGAGATATATCGAGATATTTAAAAGTTCCGAAGCCGCACCAACATAATAGAGATACAGAAACACCGTGGCCCCTTTCTTTGGGATAACTCTGCACTATTGCGAGCTGGAAATGCCACTTCCAGTTTAGCTGTGCAGAAGAAGAACAACAAGAAGAAGAAATATCCCGAAATATGTCCGTCAGGACCCTTCCCTTGAGATAAATCTGCAAATATCTCGGAAACGAAGCGAGCTATGGCAAAACGTTAAGAAACCTTTTTTGTAGAGAATTATGTTTCCTACAATTTATGTTCTATGATATTTTTTGATCAGAAGCGTAGTTTTCAAGATATATCGAGATATTTAAAAGTGCCGAAGCCGCACCAACATAATAGAGATACAGAAACACCGTGGCCCCTTTCTTTGACATAACTCTGCACTATTGCGAGCTGCAAATGCCACTTCCAGCTTAGCTGTGAAGAAGAAGGACAACAAGAAGAAGAAATATCTCGAAATATGTCCGTCAGGCCCCTTCCCTTGAGTTAAATCTGCAAATATCTCGGAAACGATGCCAGCTATGGGAAAATGTTAAGAGACCTTTTTTGTAGAGAATTAAGTTTCCTACTTTTTATGTTCTATGATATTTTTTGATCAGATGCGTAGTTCTCGAGATATATCGAGATATTTAAAAGTTCCGAAGTCGCACCAACATAATAGAGATACAGAAACACCGTGGCCCCTTTCTTTGAGATAACTCTGCACTATTGCGAGCTGCAAATGCCACTTCCAGCTTAGCTGTGAAGAAGAAGAACAACAAGAAGAAGAAATATCTTGGAATATGTCCGTCAGGCCCCTTCCCTTGAGCTAATCTGCAAATATCTCGGAAACGATGCCAGCTATGGGAAAATGTTAAGAGACCTTTTTTGTAGAGAATTAAGTTTCCTACTTTTTATGTTCTATGATATTTTTTGATCAGAAGCGTAGGTTTCGAGATATATCGAGATATTTAAAAGTTCCGAAGCCGCACCAACATAATAGAGATACAGAAACACCGTGGCCCCTTTCTTTGGGATAACTCTGCACTATTGCGAGCTGGAAATGCCACTTCCAGTTTAGCTGTGCAGAAGAAGAACAACAAGAAGAAGAAATATCCCGAAATATGTCCGTCAGGACCCTTCCCTTGGGATAAATCTGCAAATATCTCGGAAACGAAGCAAGCTATGGCAAAACGTTAAGAAACCTTTTTTGTAGAGAATTATGTTTCCTACAATTCATGTTCTATGATATTTTTTGATCAGAACCGTAGTTTTCGAGATATATCGAGATATTTAAATGTTCCGAAGCCGCACCAACATAATAGAGATACAGAAACACCGTGGCCCCTTTCTTTGAGATAACTCTGCACTATTGCGAGCTGCAAATGCCACTTCCAGCTTAGCTGTGAAGAAGAAGAACAACAAGAAGAAGAAATATCTCGAAATATGTCCGTTAGGCCCCTTCCCTTGAGATAAATATGCAAATATCTCGGAAACGAAGCTAGTTATGGCAAAATGTTAAGAGACCTTTTTTGTAGAGAATTAAGTTTCCTACTTTTTATCTTCTATGATATTTTTTGATCAGATGCGTAGTTCTCGAGATATATCAAGAAATTTAAAAGTTCCGAAGCCGCACCAACATAATAGAGATACAGAAACACCGTGGCCTCTTTCTTTGAGATAAGTCTGCACTATTGCGCGCTGCAAATGCCACTTCCAGCTTAGCTGTGCAGAAGAAGAACAACAAGAAGAAGAAATATCTCGAAATATGTCCGTCAGGCCCCTTCCCTTGAGATAAATCTGCAAATATCTCGGAAACGAAGCGAGCTATGCCAAAATGTTAAGAGACCTTTTTTGTAGAGAATTAAGTTTCCTACTTTTTATGTTCTATGATATTTTTTGATCAGATGCGTAGTTCTCGAGATATATCAAGAAATTTAAAAGTTCCGAAGCCGCACCAACATAATAGAGATACAGAAACACCGTGGCCTCTTTCTTTGAGATAAGTCTGCACTATTGCGCGCTGCAAATGCCACTTCCAGCTTAGCTGTGCAGAAGAAGAACAACAAGAAGAAGAAATATCTCGAAATATGTCCGTCAGGCCCCTTCCCTTGAGATAAATCTGCAAATATCTCGGAAACGAAGCTAGCTATGGCAAAATGTTAAGAGACCTTATTTGTAGAGAATTAGGTTTCCTACTTTTTATGTTCTATGATATTTTTTGATCAGATGCGTAGTTCTCGAGATATATCGAGATATTTAAAAGTTCCGAAGCCGCACCAACATAATAGAGATACAGAAACATCGTGGCCCCTTTCTTTGAGATAACTCTGCACTATTGCGAGCTGCAAATGCCACTTCCAGCTTAGCTGTGAAGAAGAAGAACAACAAGAAGAAGAAATATCTCGGAATATGTCCGTCAGGCCTCATCCCTTGAGCTAATCTGCAAATATCTCGGAAACGATGCCAGCTATGGGAAAATGTTAAGAGACCTTTTTTGTAGAGAATTAAGTTTCCTACTTCTTATGTTCTACGATATTTTTTGATCAGAAGCGTAGTTTTCGAGATATATCGAGATATTTAAAAGTTCCGAAGCCGCACCAACATAATAGAGATACAGAAACACCGTGGCCCCTTTCTTTGAGATAACTCTGCACTATTGCGAGCTGCAAATGCCACTTCCAGCTTAGCTGTGAAGAAGAAGAACAACAAGAAGAAGAAATATCTCGAAATATGTCCGTTAGGCCCCTTCCCTTGAGATAAATCTGCAAATATCTCGGAAACGAAGCGAGCTATGGCAAAATGTTAAGAGACCTTTTTTGTAGAGAATTAAGTTTCCTACTTTTTATCTTCTATGATATTTTTTGATCAGATGCGTAGTTCTCGAGATATATCAAGATATATAAAAGTTCCGAAGCTGCACCAACATAATAGAGGTACAGAAACACCGTGGCCTCTTCCTTTGAGATAACTCTGCACTATTGCGAGCTGCAAATGCCACTTCCAGCTTAGCCGTGCAGAAGAAGAACAACAAGAAGAAGAAATATCTCGAAATATGTCCGTTAGGCCCCATCCCTTGAGATAAATCTGCAAATATCTCGGAAACGAAGCGAGCTATGGCAAAATGTTAAGAGACCTTTTTTGTAGAGAATTAAGTTTCCTACTTTTTATGTAGTATGATATTTTTTGATCAGATGCGTCGTTCTCGAGATATATCAAGATATTTAAAAGTTCCGAAGCCGCACCAACATAATAGAGATACAGAAACACCGTGGCCCCTTTCTTTAAGATAACTCTGCACTAGTGCGAGCCGCAAATGCCACTTCCAGCTTAGCTGTGCAGAAGAAGAACAACAAGAAGAAGAAATATCTCGAAATATGTCCGTCAGGCCCCTTCCCTTGAGATAAATCTGCAAATATCTCGGAAACGAAGCGAGCTATGGCAAAATGTTAAGAGACCTTTTTTGTAGAGAATTAAGTTTCCTACTTTTTATGTTCTATGATATTTTTTGATCAGATGCGTAGATCTCCAGATATATCAAGATATTTAAAAGTTCCGAAGCCGCACCAACATAATAGAGATACAGAAACACCGTGGCCCCTTTCTTTGAGATAACTCTGCACTATTGCGAGCTGCAAATGCCACTTCCAGCTTAGCTGTGCAGAAGAAGAACAACAAGAAGAAGAAATATCTCGAAATATGTCCGTCAGGCCCCTTCCCTTGAGATAAATCTGCAAATATCTCGGAAACGAAGCGAGCTATGGCAAAATGTTAAGAGACCTTTTTTGTAGAGAATTAAGTTTTCCACTTTTTATGATCCATGATATTTTTTGATCAGATGCGTAGTTCTCGAGATATATCAAGATATTTAAAAGTTCCGAAGCTGCACCAACATAATAGAGATACAGAAACACCGTGGCCCCTTTCTTTGAGGTAACTCTGCACTAGTGCGAGCCGCAAATGCCACTTCCAGCTTAGCTGTGCAGAAGAAGAACAACAAGAAGAAGAAATATCTCGAAATATGTCCGTCAGGCCCCTTCCCTTGAGATAAATCTGCAAATATCTCGGAAACGAAGCAAGCTACGGCAAAATGTTAACAGACCTTTTTTGTAGAAAATTAGGTTTCCTACTTTTTATGTTCTATGATATTTTTTTATCAGATGCGTAGTTCTTGAGATATATCAAGATATGTAAAAGTTCCGAAGCTGCACCAACATAATAGAGGTACAGAAGCACCGTGGCCTCTTTCTTTGAGATAACTCTGCACTATTGCGAGCTGCAAATGCCACTTCCAGCTTAGCTGTGCAGAAGAGGAACAACAAGAAGAAGAAATATCTCGGAATATGTCCGTCAGGCCCCTTCCCTTGAGCTAAATCTGCAAATATCTCGGAAATGATGCCAGCTATGGGAAAATGTTAAGAGACCTTTTTTGTAGAGTTAAGTTTCCTACTTTTTATATTCTATGATATTTTTTGATCAGATGCGTAGTTCTCGAGATATATCAAGATATTTAAAAGTTCCGAAGCCGCACCAACATAATAGAGATACAGAAACACCGTGGCCTCTTTCTTTGAGATAACTCTGCACTATTGCGCGCTGCAAATGCCACTTCCAGCTTAGCTGTGCAGAAGAAGAACAACAAGAATAAGAAATATTTCGAAATATGTCCGTCAGGCCTCTTCCCTTGAGATAAATCTGCAAATATCTCGGAAACGATGCGAGCTACGGCAAAATGTTAACAGACCTTTTTTGTAGAAAATTAGGTTTCCTACTTTTTATGTTCTATGATATTTTTTTATCAGATGCGTAGTTCTCGAGATATATCAAGATATTTAAAAGTTCCGAAGCTGCACCAACATAATAGAGGTACAGAAACACCGTGGCCTCTTTCTTTGAGATAACTCTGCACTATTGCGAGCTGCAAATGCCACTTCCAGCTTAGCTGTGAAGAAGAAGAACAACAAGAAGAAGAAATATCTCGGAATATGTCCGTCAGGCCCCTTCCCTTGAGCTAAATCTGCAAATATCTCGGAAACGATGCCAGCTATGGGAAAATGTTAAGAGACCTTTTTTGTAGAGAATTAAGTTTCCTACTTTTTATGTTCTGTGATATTTTTTGATCAGAAGCGTAGTTCTCGAGATATATCAAGATATTTAAAAGTTCCGAAGCTGCACCAACATAATAGAGGTACAGAAACACCGTGGCCTCTTCCTTTGAGATAACTCTGCACTATTGCGAGCTGCAAATGCCACTTCCAGCTTAGCTGTGCAGAAGAAGAACAACAAGAAGAAGAAATATCTCGAAATATGTCCGTCAGGCCCCTTCCCTTGAGATAAATCTGCAAATATCTCGGAAACGAAGCGAGCTATGGCAAAATGTTAAGAGACCTTTTTTGTAGAGAATTAAGTTTCCTACTTTTTATGTTCTATGATATTTTTTGATCAGATGCGTAGATCTCCAGATATATCAAGATATTTAAAAGTTCCGAAGCCGCACCAACATAATAGAGATACAGAAACACCGTGGCCCCTTTCTTTGAGATAACTCTGCACTATTGCGAGCTGCAAATGCCGCTTCCAGCTTAGCTGTGCAGAAGAAGAACAACAAGAAGAAGAAATATCTCGAAATATGTCCGTCAGGCCCCTTCCCTTGAGATAAATCTGCAAATATCTCGGAAACGAAGCGAGCTATGGCAAAATGTTAAGAGATCTTTTTTGTAGAGAATTAAGTTTTCCACTTTTTATGATCCATGATATTTTTTGATCAGATGCGTAGTTCTCGAGATATATCAAGATATTTAAAAGTTCCGAAGCTGCACCAACATAATAGAGATACAGAAACACCGTGGCCCCTTTCTTTGAGGTAACTCTGCACTAGTGCGAGCCGCAAATGCCACTTCCAGCTTAGCTGTGCAGAAGAAGAACAACAAGAATAAGAAATATTTCGAAATATGTCCGTCAGGCCCCTTCCCTTGAGATAAATCTGCTAATATCTCGTAAACGAAGCAAGCAACGGCAAAATGTTAACAGACCTTTTTTGTAGAAAATTAGGTTTCCTACTTTTTATGTTCTATGATATTTTTTTATCAGATGCGTAGTTCTTGAGATATATCAAGATATGTAAAAGTTCCGAAGCTGCACCAACATAATAGAGATACAGAAACACCGTGGCCCCTTTCTTTGAGATAACTCTGCACTATTGCGAGCTGGAAATGCCACTTCCAGTTTAGCTGTGCAGAAGAAGAACAACAAGAAGAAGAAATATCTCGAAATATGTCCGTCAGGCCCCTTCCCTTGAGATAAATCTGCAAATATCTCGGAAACGAAGCGAGCTACGGCAAAATGTTAAGAGACCTTTTTTGTAGAGAATTAAGTTTCCTACTTTATATGTTCTATGATATTTTTTGATCAGATGCGTAGTTCTCGAGATATATCAAGATATTTAAAAGCTCCGAAGCTGCACCAACATAATAGAGGTACAGAAACACCGTGGCCCCTTTCTTTGAGATAACTCTGCACTATTGCGAGCTGCAAATGCCACTTCCAGCTTAGCTGTGCAGAAGAAGAACAACAAGAATAAGAAATATTTCGAAATATGTCCGTCAGACCTCTTCCCTTGAGATAAATCGGCAAATATCTCGGAAACGAAGCGAGCTACGGCAAAATGTTAACAGACCTTTTTTGTAGAAAATTAGGTTTCCTACTTTTTATGTTCTATGATATTTTTTGATCAGAAGCGTAGTTTTCGAGATATATCGAGATATTTAAAAGTTCCGAAGCCGCACCAACATAATAGAGATACAGAAACACCGTGGCCCATTTCTGTGAGATAACTCTGCACTTTTGCGAGCAGCAAATGCCAGTTCCAGCTTAGCTGTGCAGAAGAAGCACAACAAGATCAAGAAATATCTCGGAATATGTACGTCAGGCCCCTTCCCTTGAGCTAAATCTCCAAATATCTCGCAAACAATCCGAGCTATGGCAAAATGTTAAAAGACCTTTTTTGTGGAGAATTACGTTTCCTACCTTTTATGTTCTATGATATTTTTTGATGAGATGCGTAGTTCTCGAGATATATCAAGATATTTAAAAGTTCCGAAGCCGCACCAACATAATAGAGATACAGAAACACCGTGGCCCCTTTCTTTGAGATAACTCTGCACTATTGCGAGCTGCAAATGCCACTTCCAGCTTAGCTGTGCAGAAGAAGAACAACAAGAAGAAGAAATATCTCGAAATATGTCCGTCAGGCCCCTTCCCTTGAGATAAATCTGCAAATATCTCGGAAACGAAGCGAGCTATGGCAAAATGTTAAGAGACCTTTTTTGTAGAGAATTAAGTTTCCTCCTTTTTATGTTGTATGATATTTTTTGATCAGATGCGTAGTTCTCGAGATATATCAAGATATTTAAAAGTTCCGAAGCCGCACCAACATAATAGAGATACAGAAACACCGTGGCCCATTTCTGTGAGATAACTCTGCACTTTTGCGAGCAGCAAATGCCAGTTCCAGCTTAGCTGTGCAGAAGAAGCGCAACAAGATCAAGAAATATCTCGGAATATGTACGTCAGGCCCCTTCCCTTGAGCTAAATCTGCAAATATCTCGCAAACAATCCGAGCTATGGCAAAATGTTAAAAGACCTTTTTTGTGGAGAATTACGTTTCCTACCTTTTACGTTCTATGATATTTTTTGATCAGATGCGTAGTTCTCGAGATATATCAAGATATTTAAAAGTTCCGAAGCCGCACCAACATAATAGAGATACAGAAACACCGTGGCCCCTTTCTTTGAGATAACTCTGCACTATTGCGAGTTGCAAATGCCACTTCCAGCTTAGCTGTGCAGAAGAAGAACAACAAGAAGAAGAAGTATCTCGAAATATGTCCGTCAGGCCCCTTCCCTTGAGATAAATCTGCAAATATCTCGGAAACGAAGCGAGCTATGGCAAAATGTTAAGAGACCTTTTTTGTAGAGAATTACGGTTCCTACTTTTTAAGTTCTATGATATTTTTTGATCAGAAGCGTAGTTTTCGAGATATATCGAGATATTTAAAGGTTCCGAAGCCGCACCAACATAATAGAGATACAGAAACACCGTGGCCCCTTTCTTTGAGATAACTCTGCACTATTGCGACCTGCAAATGCCACTTCCAGCTTAGCTGTGCAGAAGAAGAACAACAAGAAGAAGAAATATCTCGAAATATGTCCGTCAGGCCCCTTCCCTTGAGATAAATCTGCAAATATCTCGGAAACGAAGCGAGCTATGGCAAAATGTTAAGAGACCTTTTTTGTAGAGAATTATGTTTCCTACAATTTATGTTCTATGATATTTTTTGATCAGAAGCGTAGTTTTCGAGATATATCGAGATATTTAAAAATTCCGAAGCCGCACCAACATAATAGAGGTACAGAAACACCGTGGCCTCTTTCTTTGAGATAACTCTGCACTATTGCGAGCTGCAAATGCCACTTCGAGCTTAGCTGTGCAGAAGAAGAACAACAAGAAGAAGAAATATCTCGAAATATGTCCGTCAGACCCCTTCCCTTGAGATAAATCTGCAAATATCTCGGAAACGAAGCGAGCTATGGCAAAATGTTAAGAGACCTTTTTTGTAGAGAATTATGTTTCCTACAATTTACTTTCTATGATATTTTTTGATCAGAAGCGTAGTTTTCGAGATATATCGAGATATTTAAAAGTTCCGAAGCCGCACCAACATAATAGAGATACAGAAACACCGTGGCCCCTTTCTTTGAGATAACTCTGCACTATTGCGAGCTGCAAATGCCACTTCGAGCTTAGCTGTGCAGAAGAAGAACAACAAGAAGAAGAAATATCTCGAAATATGTCCGTCAGACCCCTTCCCTTGAGATAAATCTGCAAATATCTCGGAAACGAAGCGAGCTATGGCAAAATGTTGAGAGACCTTTTTTGTAGAGAATTATGTTTCCTACTTTTTATGTTGTATGATATTTTTTGATCAGATGCGTTGTTCTCGAGATATATCAAGATATTTAAAAGTTCCGAAGCTGCACCAACATAATAGAGATACAGAAACACCGTGGCCCCTTTCTTTGAGATAACTCTGCACTATTGCGAGCTGGAAATGCCACTTCCAGTTTAGCTGTGCAGAAGAAGAACAACAAAAAGAAGAAATATCTCGAAATATGTCCGTCAGGCCTCTTCCCTTGAGATAAATCAGCAAATATCTCGGAAACGAAGCGAGCTATGGCAAAATGTTAAGAGACCTTTTTTGTAGAGAATTATGTCTCCTACAAGCTATGTTCTATGATATTTTTTTATCAGAAGCGTAGTTTTCGAGATATATCGAGATATTTAAAAGTTCCGAAGCCGCACCAACATAATAGAGATACAGAAACACCGTGGCCCCTTTCTTTGAGATAACTCTGCACTAGTGCGGGCCGCAAATGCCACTTCCAGCTTAGCTGTGCAGAAGAAGAACAACAAGAAGAAGAAATATCTCCAAATATGTCCCTCAGGCCCCTTCCCTTGATATAAATCTGCAAATATCTCGGAAACGAAGCGAGCTAAGGCAAAATGTTAAGAGACTTTATTTGTAGAGAATTAAGTTTCCTACTTTTTATGTTCTATGATATTTTTTGATCAGATGCGTAGTTCTCGAGATATATCAAGATATTTAAAAGTTCCGAAGCCGCACCAACATAATAGAGATACAGAAACACCGTGGCCCCTTTCTTTGAGATAACTCTGCACTATTGGGAGCTGGAAATGCCACTTCCAGTTTAGCTGTGCAGAGGAAGAACAACAAGAAGAAGAAATATCTCGAAATATGTCCGTCAGGCCCCTTCCCTTGAGATAAATCTGCATATATCTCGGAAACCATGCGAGCTATGGCAAAATGTTAAGAGACCTTATTTGTAGAGAATTAAGTTTCCTACTTTTTGTGTTCTATGATATTTTTTGATCAGATGCGTAGTTCTCGAGATATATCAAGATATTTAAAAGTTCCGAAGCTGCACCAACATAATAGAGATACAGAAACACCGTGGCCCCTTTCTTTGAGATAACTCGGCACTATTGCGAGCTGGAAATGCCACTTCCAGTTTAGCTGTGCAGAAGAAGAACAACAAGAAGAAGAAATATCTCGAAATATGTCCGTCAGGCCCCTTCCCTTGAGATAAATCAGCAAATATCTCGGAAACGAAGCGAGCGATGGCAAAATGTTAAGAGACCTTTTTTGTAGAGAATTAAGTTTCCTACTTTTTATGTTCTGTGATATTTTTTGATCAGATGCGTAGTTCTCGAGATATATCAAGATATTTAAAAGTTCCGAAGCCGCACCAACATAATAGAGATACAGAAACACCGTGGCCCCTTTCTTTGAGATAACTCTGCACTATTGCGAGCTGGAAATGCCACTTCCAGTTTAGCTGTGCAGAAGAAGAACAACAAGAAGAAGAAATATCTCGAAATATGTCCGTCACGCCCCTTCCCTTGAGATAAATCAGCAAATATCTCGGAAACGAAGCGAGCTATGGCATAATGTTAAGAGACCTTTTTTGTAGAGAATTAAGTTTCCTACTTTTTATGTTCTATGATATTTTTTGATCAGATGCGTAGTTCTCGAGATATATCAGGATATTTAAAAGTTCCGAAGCCGCACCAACATAATAGAGATACAGAAACACCGCGGCCCCTTTCTTTGAGATAACTCTGCACTATTGCGAGCTGGAAATGCCACTTCCAGTTTAGCTGTGCAGAAGAAGAACAACAAGAAGAAGAAATATCTCGAAATATGTCCGTCAGGCCCCTTCCCTTGAGATATATCTGCAAATATCTCGGAAACGAAACGAGCTATGGCAAAATGTTAAGAGACCTTTTTTGTAGAGAATTATGTTTCCTACAATTTATGTTCTATGATATTTTTTGATCAGAAGCGTAGTTTTCGAGATATATCGAGATATTTAAAAGTTCCGAAGCCGCACCAACATAATAGAGATCCAGAAACACCGTGGCCCCTTCCTTTGAGATAACTCTGCACTAGTGCGAGCCGCAAATACCACTTCCAGCTTAGCTGTGCAGAAGAAGAACAACAAGAAGAAGAAATATCTCGAAATATGTCCGTCAGGCCACTTCCCTCGAGATAAATCTGCAAATATCTCGGAAACGAAGCGAGCTATGGCAAAATGTTAAGAGACCTTTGTTGTAGAGAATTAAGTTTCCTACTTTTTATGTTCTATGATATTTTTTGATCAGATGCGTTGTTCTCGAGATATATCAAGATATTTAAAAGTTCCGAAGCCGCACCAACATAATAGAGATACAGAAACACCGTGGCCCCTTTCTTTGAGATAACTCTGCACTATTGCGAGCTGCAAATGCCACTTCCAGCTTAGCTGTGCAGAAGAAGAACAACAAGAAGAAGAAATATCACGAAATATGTCCGTTAGGCTCCTTCCCTTGAGATAAATCTGCAAATATCTCGGAAACGAAGCGAGCTATGGCAAAATGTTAAGAGACCTTTTTTGTAGAGAATTAAGTTTCCTACTTTTTATGTTCTATGATATTTTTTGATCAGATGCGTAGTTCTCGAGATATATCAAGATATTTAAAAGTTCCGAAGCCGCACCAACATAATAGAGATACAGAAACACCGTGGCCCCTTTCTTTGAGATAACTATGCACTATTGCGAGCTGCAAATGCCACTTCCAGCTTAGCTGTGCAGAAGAAGAACAACAAGAAGAAGAAATATCTCGAAATATGTCCGTCAGGCCCCTTCCCTTGAGATAAATCTGCAAATACCTCGAAAACGAAGCGAGCTATGGCAAAATGTTAAGAGATCTTTCTTGTAGAGAATTAAGTTTCCTACTTTTTATGTAGTATGATATTTTTTGATCAGATGCGTAGTTCTCGAGATATATCAAGATATTTAAAAGTTCCGAAGCCGCACCAACATAATAGAGATACAGAAACACCGTGGCCCCTTTCTTTGAGATAACTCTGCACTAGTGCGAGCCGCAAATGCCACTTCCAGCTTAGCTGTGCAGAAGAAGAACAACAAGAAGAAGAAATATCTCGAAATATGTCCGTCAGGCCCCTTCCCTTGAAATAAATCTGCCAATATCTCGGAAACGAAGCGAGCTATGGCAAAATGTTAAGAGACCTTTTTTGTAGAGAATTAAGTTTCCTACTTTTTATGTTCTATGATATTTTTTGATCAGATGCGTTGTTCTTGAGATATATCAAGATATTTAAAAGTTCCGAAGCCGCACCAACATAATAGAGATACAGAAACACCGTGGCCCCTTTCTTTGAGATAACTCTGCACTATTGCGAGCTGCAAATGCCACTTCCAGCTTAGCTGTGCAGAAGAAGAACAACAAGAAGAAGAAATAACACGAAATATGTCCGTTAGGCCCCTTCCCTTGAGATAAATCTGCAAATATCTCGAAAACGAAGCGAGCTATGGCAAAATGTTAAGAGACCTTTTTTGTAGAGAATTAAGTTTCCTACTTTTTATGTTCTATGATATTTTTTGATCAGGTGCGTAGTTCTCGAGATATATCAAGATATTTAAAAGTTCCGAAGCCGCACCAACATAATAGAGATACAGAAACACCGTGGCCCCTTTCTTTGAGATAACTCTGCACTAGTGCGAGCCGCAAATGCCACTTCCAGCTTAGCTGTGCAGAAGAAGAACAACAAGAAGAAGAAATATCTCGAAATATGTCCGTCAGGCCCCTTCCCTTGAAATAAATCTGCCAATATCTCGGAAACGAAGCGAGCTATGGCAAAATGTTAAGAGACCTCTTTTGTAGAGAATTAAGTTTCCTACTTTTTATGTTCTATGATATTTTTGGATCAGATGCGTAGATCTCGAGATATATCAAGATACTTAAAAGTTCCGAAGCTGCACCAACATAATAGAGGTACAGAAACACCGTGGCCGCTTTCTTTGAGATAACTCTGCACTATTGCGAGCTGCAAATGCCACTTCCAGCTTAGCTGTGCAGAAGAAGAACAACAAGAAGAAGAAATATCTCGAAATATGTCCGTCAGGCCCCATCCCTTGAGATAAATCTGCAAATATCTCGGAAACCAAGCGAGCTATGGCAAAATGTTAAGAGACCTTTCTTGTAGAGAATTAAGTTTCCTACTTTTTATGTTGTATGATATTTTTTGATCAGATACGTAGTTCTCGAGATATATCAAGATATTTAAAAGTTCCGAAGCCGCAGCAACATAATAGAGATACAGAAACACCGTGTCCCCTTTCTTTGCGATAACTCTGCACTATTGCGAGCTGCAAAGGCCACTTCCAGCTTTGCTGTGCAGAAGAAGAACAACAAGAAGAAGAAATATCTCGAAATATGTCCGTCAGGCCCCTTCCCTTGAGATAAATCTGCAAATATCTCGGAAACGAAGCGAGCTATGGCAAAATGTTAAGAGACCTTTTTTGTAGAGAACTAAGTTTCCTACTTTCTATGTTCTATGATATTTTTTGATCAGATGCGTAGATCTCGAGATATATCAAGATATTTAAAAGTTCCGAAGCCGCACCAACATAATAGAGATACAGAAACACCGTGGCCCCTTTCTTTGAGATAACTCTGCACTATGGCGAGCTGCAAATGCCACTTCCAGCTTAGCTGTGCAGAAGAAGAACAGCAAGAAGAAGAAACATCTCGAAATATGTCCGTTAGGCCCCTTCCCTTGAGATAAATCTGCAAATATCTCGGAAACGAAGCGAGCTATGGCAAAATGTTAAGAGACCTTTTTTGTAGAGAATTAAGTTTCCTACTTTTTATGTTCTATGATATTTTTTGATCAGATACGTAGTTCTCGAGATATATCAAGATATTTAAAAGTTCCGAAGCCGCACCAACATAATAGAGATACAGAAACACCGGGGCCCCTTTCTTTGAGATAACTCTGCACTATTGCGAGCTGCAAATGCCACTTCCAGCTTAGCTGTGCAGAAGAAGAACAACAAGAAGAAGAAATATCTCGAAATATGTCCGTCAGGCCCCTTCCCTTGAGATAAATCTGCAAATATCTCGGAAACGAAGCGAGCTATGGCAAAATGTTAAGAGACCTTTTTTGTAGAGAATTATGTTTCCTACTTTTTATGTTCTATGATATTTTTTGATCAGACGCGTAGTTCTCGAGATATATCAAGATATTTAAAAGTTCCGAAGCCGCACCAACATAATAGAGATACAGAAACACCGTGGCCCCTTTCTTTGAGATAACTCTGCACTATTGCGAGCTGCAAACGCCACTTCCAGCTTAGCTGTGCAGAAGAAGAACAACGAGAAGAAGAAATATCTCGAAATATGTCCGTCAAGCCCCTTCCCTTGAGATAAATCTGCAAATATCTCGGAAACGAAGCGAGCTATGGCAAAATGTTAAGAGACCTTATTTGTAGAGAATTAAGTTTCCTACTTTTTATGTTCTATGATATTTTTTGATCAGATGCGTAGTTCTCGAGATATATCAAGATATTTAAAAGTTCCGAAGCCGCACCAACATAATAGAGATACAGAAACACCGTGGCCCCTTTCTTTGAGATAACTCTGCACTAGTGCGAGCCGCAAATGCCACTTCCAGCTTAGCTGTGCAGAAGAAGAACAACAAGAAGAAGAAATATCTCGAAATATGTCCGTCAGGCCCCTTCCCTTGAGATAAATCTGCAAATATCTCGGAAACGAAGCGAGCTATGGCAAAATGTTAAGAGACCTTTTTTGTAGTGAATTAAGTTTCCTACTTTTTATGTTCTACGATATTTTTTGATCAGATGCGTAGTTCTCGAGATATATCAAGATATTTAAAAGTTCCGAGCCGCACCAACATAATAGAGATACAGAAACACCGTGGCCCCTTTCTTTGAGATAACTCTGCACTATTGCGAGCTGCAAATGCCACTTCCAGCTTAGCTGTGCTGAGGAAGAACAACAAGAAGAAGAAATATCTCGAAATATGTCCGTCAGGCCCGATCCTTTGAGCTGAATCTGCAAATATCTCGGAAACGAAGCGAGCTATGGCAAAATGTTAAGAGACCTTTGTTGTAGAGAATTAAGTTTCCTACTTTTTATGTTCTACGATATTTTTTGATCAGATGCGTTGTTCTCGAGATATATCAAGATATTTAAAAGTTCCGAAGCCGCACCAACATAATAGAGATACAGAAACACCGTGGCCCCTTTCTTTGAGATAACTCTGCACTATTGCGAGCTGCAAATGCCACTTCCAGCTTAGCTGTGCAGAAGAAGAACAACAAGAAGAAGAAATATCTCGAAATATGTCCGTCAGGCCCCTTCCCTTGAGATAAATCTGCAAATACCTCGAAAACGAAGCGAGCTATGGCAAAATGTTAAGAGATCTTTCTTGTAGAGAATTAAGTTTCCTACTTTTTATGTAGTATGATATTTTTTGATCAGATGCGTAGTTCTCGAGATATATCAAGATATTTAAAAGTTCCGAAGCCGCACCAACATAATAGAGATACAGAAACACCGTGGCCCCTTTCTTTGAGATAACTCTGCACTAGTGCGAGCCGCAAATGCCACTTCCAGCTTAGCTGTGCAGAAGAAGAACAACAAGAAGAAGAAATATCTCGAAATATGTCCGTCAGGCCCCTTCCCTTGAAATAAATCTGCCAATATCTCGGAAACGAAGCGAGCTATGGCAAAATGTTAAGAGACCTTTTTTGTAGAGAATTAAGTTTCCTACTTTTTATGTTCTATGATATTTTTTGATCAGATGCGTAGATCTCGAGATATATCAAGATATTTAAAAGTTCCGAAGCTGCACCAACATAATAGAGGTACAGAAACACCGTGGCCGCTTTCTTTGAGATAAGTCTGCACTATTGCGAGCTGCAAATGCCACTTTCAGCTTAGCTGTGCAGAAGAAGAACAACAAGAAGAAGAAATATCTCGAAATATGTCCGTCAGGCTCCATCCCTTGAGATAAATCTGCAAATATCTCGGAAACCAAGCGAGCTATGGCAAAATGTTAAGAGACCTTTTTTGTAGAGAATTAAGTTTCCTACCTTTTATGTTCTATGATATTTTTTGATCAGATGCGTAGTTCTCGAGATATATCAAGATATTTAAAAGTTCCGAAGCCGCACCAACATAATAGAGATACAGAAACACCGTGGCCCCTTTCTTTGAGATAACTATGCACTATTGCGAGCTGCAAATGCCACTTCCAGCTTAGCTGTGCAGAAGAAGAACAACAAGAAGAAGAAATATCTCGAAATATGTCCGTCAGGCCCCTTCCCTTGAGATAAATCTGCAAATACCTCGAAAACGAAGCGAGCTATGGCAGAATGTTAAGAGACCTTTCTTGTAGAGAATTATGTTTCCTACTTTTTATGTAGTATGATATTTTTTGATCAGATGCGTAGTTCTCGAGATATATCAAGATATTTAAAAGTTCCGAAGCCGCACCAACATAATAGAGATACAGAAACACCGTGGCCCCTTCCTTTGAGATAACTCTGCACTAGTGCGAGCCGCAAATGCCACTTCCAGCTTAGCTGTGCAGAAGAAGAACAACAAGAAGAAGAAATATCTCGAAATATGTCCGTCAGGCCCCATCCCTTGAGATAAATCTGCAAATATCTCGGAAACGAAGCGAGCTATGGCAAAATGTTAAGAGACCTTTCTTGTAGAGAATTATGTTTCCTACAATTTATGTTCTATGATATTTTTTGATCAGAAGCGTAGTTTTCGAGATATATCGAGATATTTAAAAGTTCCGAAGCCGCACCAACATAATAGAGATCCAGAAACACCGTGTCCCCTTCCTTTGAGATAACTCTGCACTAGTGCGAGCCGCAAATGCCACTTCCAGCTTAGCTGTGCAGAAGAAGAACAACAAGAAGAAGAAATATCTCGAAATATGTCCGTCAGGCCCCTTCCCTCGAGATAAATCTGCAAATATCTCGGAAACGAAGCGAGCTATGGCAAAATGTTAAGAGACCTTTGTTGTAGAGAATTGAATTTTCTACTTTTTATGTTCTACGATATTTTTTGATCAGATGCGTTGTTCTCGAGATATATCAAGATATTTAAAAGTTCCGAAGCCGCACCAACATAATAGAGATACAGAAACACCGTGGCCCCTTTCTTTGAGATAACTCTGCACTATTGCGAGCTGCAAATGCCACTTCCAGCTTAGCTGTGCAGAAGAAGAACAACAAGAAGAAGAAATATCTCGAAATATGTCCGTCAGGCCCCTTCCCTTGAGATAAATCTGCAAATACCTCGAAAACGAAGCGAGCTATGGCAAAATGTTAAGAGATCTTTCTTGTAGAGAATTAATTTTCCTACTTTTTATGTAGTATGATATTTTTTGATCAGATGCGTAGTTCTCGAGATATATCAAGATATTTAAAAGTTCCGAAGCCGCACCAACATAATAGAGATACAGAAACACCGTGGCCCCTTTCTTTGAGATAACTCTGCACTAGTGCGAGCCGCAAATGCCACTTCCAGCTTAGCTGTGCAGAAGAAGAACAACAAGAAGAAGAAATATCTCGAAATATGTCCGTCAGGCCCCTTCCCTTGAAATAAATCTGCCAATATCTCGGAAACGAAGCGAGCTATGGCAAAATGTTAAGAGACCTTTTTTGTAGAGAATTAAGTTTCCTACTTTTTATGTTCTCTGATATTTTTTGATCAGATGCGTAGATCTCGAGATATATCAAGATATTTAAAAGTTCCGAAGCTGCACCAACATAATAGAGGTACAGAAACACCGTGGCCGCTTTCTTTGAGATAACTCTGCACTATTGCGAGCTGCAAATGCCACTTCCAGCTTAGCTGTGCAGAAGAAGAACAACAAGAAGAAGAAATATCACGAAATATGTCCGTTAGGCTCCTTCCCTTGAGATAAATCTGCAAATATCTCGGAAACGAAGCGAGCTATGGCAAAATGTTAAGAGACCTTTTTTGTAGAGAATTAAGTTTCCTACTTTTTATGTTCTATGATATTTTTTGATCAGATGCGTAGTTCTCGAGATATATCAAGATATTTAAAAGTTCCGAAGCCGCACCAACATAATAGAGATACAGAAACACCGTGGCCCCTTTCTTTGAGATAACTATGCACTATTGCGAGCTGCAAATGCCACTTCCAGCTTAGCTGTGCAGAAGAAGAACAACAAGAAGAAGAAATATCTCGAAATATGTCCGTCAGGCCCCTTCCCTTGAGATAAATCTGCAAATACCTCGAAAACGAAGCGAGCTATGGCAAAATGTTAAGAGATCTTTCTTGTAGAGAATTAAGTTTCCTACTTTTTATGTAGTATGATATTTTTTGATCAGATGCGTAGTTCTCGAGATATATCAAGATATTTAAAAGTTCCGAAGCCGCACCAACATAATAGAGATACAGAAACACCGTGGCCGCTTTCTTTGAGATAACTCTGCACTATTGCGAGCTGCAAATGCCACTTCCAGCTTAGCTGTGCAGAAGAAGAACAACAAGAAGAAGAAATATCTCGAAATATGTCCGTCAGGCCCCATCCCTTGAGATAAATCTGCAAATATCTCGGAAACCAAGCGAGCTATGGCAAAATGTTAAGAGACCTTTCTTGTAGAGAATTAAGTTTCCTACTTTTTATGTTCTATGATATTTTTTGATCAGATACGTAGTTCTCGCGATATATCAAGATATTTGAAAGTTCCGAAGCCGCAGCAACATAATAGAGATACAGAAACACCGTCTCCCCTTTCTTTGCGATAACTCTGCACTATTGCGAGCTGCAAATGCCACTTCCAGCTTTGCTGTGCAGAAGAAGAACAACAAGAAGAAGAAATATCTCGAAATATGTCCGTCAGGCCCCTTCCCTTGAGATAAATCTGCAAATATCTCGGAAACGAAGCGAGCTATGGCAAAATGTTAAGAGACCTTATTTGTAGAGAATTAAGTTTCCTACTTTTTATGTTCTATGATATTTTTTGATCAGATGCGTAGTTCTCGAGATATATCAAGATATTTAAAAGTTCCGAAGCCGCACCAACATAATAGAGATACAGAAACACCGTGGCCCCTTTCTTTGCGATAACTCTGCACTATTGCGAGCTGCAAATGCCACTTCCATCTTAGCTGTGCAGAAGAAGAACAACAAGAAGAAGAAATATCTCGAAATATGTCCGTCAGGCCCCTTCCCTTGAGATAAATTTGCAAATATCTCGGAAACGAAGCGAGCTATGGCAAAATGTTAAGAGACCTTATTTGTAGAGAATTAAGTTTCCTACTTTTTATGTTCTATGATATTTTTTGATCAGATGCGTAGTTCTCGAGATATATCAAGATATTTAAAAGTTCCGAAGCCGCACCAACATAATAGAGATACAGAAACACCGTGGCCCCTTTCTTTGAGATAACTATGCACTATTGCGAGCTGCAAATGCCACTTCCAGCTTAGCTGTGCAGAAGAAGAACAACAAGAAGAAGAAATATCTCGAAATATGTCCGTCAGGCCCCTTCCCTTGAGATAAACCTGCAAATACCTCGAAAACGAAGCGAGCTATGGCAGAATGTTAAGAGACCTTTCTTGTAGAGAATTAAGTTTCCTACTTTTTATGTAGTATGATATTTTTTGATCAGATGCGTAGTTCTCGAGATATATCAAGATATTTAAAAGTTCCGAAGCCGCACCAACATAATAGAGATACAGAAACACCGTGGCCCCTTTCTTTGAGATAACTCTGCACTAGTGCGAGCCGCAAATGCCACTTCCAGCTTAGCTGTGCAGAAGAAGAACAACAAGAAGAAGAAATATCTCGAAATATGTCCGTCAGGCCCCATCCCTTGAGATAAATCTGCAAATATCTCGGAAACGAAGCGAGCTATGGCAAAATGTTAAGAGACCTTTCTTGTAGAGAATTATGTTTCCTACAATTTATGTTCTATGATATTTTTTGATCAGAAGCGTAGTTTTCGAGATATATCGAGATATTTAAAAGTTCCGAAACCGCACCAACATAATAGAGATCCAGAAACACCGTGTCCCCTTCCTTTGAGATAACTCTGCACTAGTGCGAGCCGCAAATGCCACTTCCAGCTTAGCTGTGCAGAAGAAGAACAACAAGAAGAAGAAATATCTCGAAATATGTCCGTCAGGCCCCTTCCCTTGAAATAAATCTGCCAATATCTCGGAAACGAAGCGAGCTATGGCAAAATGTTAAGAGACCTTTTTTGTAGAGAATTAAGTTTCCTACTTTTTATGTTCTATGATATTTTTTGATCAGATGCGTAGATCTCGAGATATATCAAGATATTTAAAAGTTCCGAAGCTGCACCAACATAATAGAGGTACAGAAACACCGTGGCCGCTTTCTTTGAGATAACTCTGCACTATTGCGAGCTGCAAATGCCACTTCCAGCTTAGCTGTGCAGAAGAAGAACAACAAGAAGAAGAAATATCACGAAATATGTCCGTTAGGCTCCTTCCCTTGAGATAAATCTGCAAATATCTCGGAAACGAAGCGAGCTATGGCAAAATGTTAAGAGACCTTTTTTGTAGAGAATTAAGTTTCCTACTTTTTATGTTCTATGATATTTTTTGATCAGATGCGTAGTTCTCGAGATATATCAAGATATTTAAAAGTTCCGAAGCCGCACCAACATAATAGAGATACAGAAACACCGTGGCCCCTTTCTTTGAGATAACTATGCACTATTGCGAGCTGCAAATGCCACTTCCAGCTTAGCTGTGCAGAAGAAGAACAACAAGAAGAAGAAATATCTCGAAATATGTCCGTCAGGCCCCTTCCCTTGAGATAAATCTGCAAATACCTCGAAAACGAAGCGAGCTATGGCAAAATGTTAAGAGATCTTTCTTGTAGAGAATTAAGTTTCCTACTTTTTATGTAGTATGATATTTTTTGATCAGATGCGTAGTTCTCGAGATATATCAAGATATTTAAAAGTTCCGAAGCCGCACCAACATAATAGAGATACAGAAACACCGTGGCCGCTTTCTTTGAGATAACTCTGCACTATTGCGAGCTGCAAATGCCACTTCCAGCTTAGCTGTGCAGAAGAAGAACAACAAGAAGAAGAAATATCTCGAAATATGTCCGTCAGGCCCCATCCCTTGAGATAAATCTGCAAATATCTCGGAAACCAAGCGAGCTATGGCAAAATGTTAAGAGACCTTTCTTGTAGAGAATTAAGTTTCCTACTTTTTATGTTCTATGATATTTTTTGATCAGATACGTAGTTCTCGCGATATATCAAGATATTTGAAAGTTCCGAAGCCGCAGCAACATAATAGAGATACAGAAACACCGTCTCCCCTTTCTTTGCGATAACTCTGCACTATTGCGAGCTGCAAATGCCACTTCCAGCTTTGCTGTGCAGAAGAAGAACAACAAGAAGAAGAAATATCTCGAAATATGTCCGTCAGGCCCCTTCCCTTGAGATAAATCTGCAAATATCTCGGAAACGAAGCGAGCTATGGCAAAATGTTAAGAGACCTTATTTGTAGAGAATTAAGTTTCCTACTTTTTATGTTCTATGATATTTTTTGATCAGATGCGTAGTTCTCGAGATATATCAAGATATTTAAAAGTTCCGAAGCCGCACCAACATAATAGAGATACAGAAACACCGTGGCCCCTTTCTTTGCGATAACTCTGCACTATTGCGAGCTGCAAATGCCACTTCCATCTTAGCTGTGCAGAAGAAGAACAACAAGAAGAAGAAATATCTCGAAATATGTCCGTCAGGCCCCTTCCCTTGAGATAAATTTGCAAATATCTCGGAAACGAAGCGAGCTATGGCAAAATGTTAAGAGACCTTATTTGTAGAGAATTAAGTTTCCTACTTTTTATGTTCTATGATATTTTTTGATCAGATGCGTAGTTCTCGAGATATATCAAGATATTTAAAAGTTCCGAAGCCGCACCAACATAATAGAGATACAGAAACACCGTGGCCCCTTTCTTTGAGATAACTATGCACTATTGCGAGCTGCAAATGCCACTTCCAGCTTAGCTGTGCAGAAGAAGAACAACAAGAAGAAGAAATATCTCGAAATATGTCCGTCAGGCCCCTTCCCTTGAGATAAACCTGCAAATACCTCGAAAACGAAGCGAGCTATGGCAGAATGTTAAGAGACCTTTCTTGTAGAGAATTAAGTTTCCTACTTTTTATGTAGTATGATATTTTTTGATCAGATGCGTAGTTCTCGAGATATATCAAGATATTTAAAAGTTCCGAAGCCGCACCAACATAATAGAGATACAGAAACACCGTGGCCCCTTTCTTTGAGATAACTCTGCACTAGTGCGAGCCGCAAATGCCACTTCCAGCTTAGCTGTGCAGAAGAAGAACAACAAGAAGAAGAAATATCTCGAAATATGTCCGTCAGGCCCCATCCCTTGAGATAAATCTGCAAATATCTCGGAAACGAAGCGAGCTATGGCAAAATGTTAAGAGACCTTTCTTGTAGAGAATTATGTTTCCTACAATTTATGTTCTATGATATTTTTTGATCAGAAGCGTAGTTTTCGAGATATATCGAGATATTTAAAAGTTCCGAAACCGCACCAACATAATAGAGATCCAGAAACACCGTGTCCCCTTCCTTTGAGATAACTCTGCACTAGTGCGAGCCGCAAATGCCACTTCCAGCTTAGCTGTGCAGAAGAAGAACAACAAGAAGAAGAAATATCTCGAAATATGTCCGTCAGGCCCCTTCCCTTGAAATAAATCTGCCAATATCTCGGAAACGAAGCGAGCTATGGCAAAATGTTAAGAGACCTTTTTTGTAGAGAATTAAGTTTCCTACTTTTTATGTTCTATGATATTTTTTGATCAGATGCGTAGATCTCGAGATATATCAAGATATTTAAAAGTTCCGAAGCTGCACCAACATAATAGAGGTACAGAAACACCGTGGCCGCTTTCTTTGAGATAACTCTGCACTATTGCGAGCTGCAAATGCCACTTCCAGCTTAGCTGTGCAGAAGAAGAACAACAAGAAGAAGAAATATCACGAAATATGTCCGTTAGGCTCCTTCCCTTGAGATAAATCTGCAAATATCTCGGAAACGAAGCGAGCTATGGCAAAATGTTAAGAGACCTTTTTTGTAGAGAATTAAGTTTCCTACTTTTTATGTTCTATGATATTTTTTGATCAGATGCGTAGTTCTCGAGATATATCAAGATATTTAAAAGTTCCGAAGCCGCACCAACATAATAGAGATACAGAAACACCGTGGCCCCTTTCTTTGAGATAACTATGCACTATTGCGAGCTGCAAATGCCACTTCCAGCTTAGCTGTGCAGAAGAAGAACAACAAGAAGAAGAAATATCTCGAAATATGTCCGTCAGGCCCCTTCCCTTGAGATAAATCTGCAAATACCTCGAAAACGAAGCGAGCTATGGCAAAATGTTAAGAGATCTTTCTTGTAGAGAATTAAGTTTCCTACTTTTTATGTAGTATGATATTTTTTGATCAGATGCGTAGTTCTCGAGATATATCAAGATATTTAAAAGTTCCGAAGCCGCACCAACATAATAGAGATACAGAAACACCGTGGCCGCTTTCTTTGAGATAACTCTGCACTATTGCGAGCTGCAAATGCCACTTCCAGCTTAGCTGTGCAGAAGAAGAACAACAAGAAGAAGAAATATCTCGAAATATGTCCGTCAGGCCCCATCCCTTGAGATAAATCTGCAAATATCTCGGAAACCAAGCGAGCTATGGCAAAATGTTAAGAGACCTTTCTTGTAGAGAATTAAGTTTCCTACTTTTTATGTTCTATGATATTTTTTGATCAGATACGTAGTTCTCGCGATATATCAAGATATTTGAAAGTTCCGAAGCCGCAGCAACATAATAGAGATACAGAAACACCGTCTCCCCTTTCTTTGCGATAACTCTGCACTATTGCGAGCTGCAAATGCCACTTCCAGCTTTGCTGTGCAGAAGAAGAACAACAAGAAGAAGAAATATCTCGAAATATGTCCGTCAGGCCCCTTCCCTTGAGATAAATCTGCAAATATCTCGGAAACGAAGCGAGCTATGGCAAAATGTTAAGAGACCTTATTTGTAGAGAATTAAGTTTCCTACTTTTTATGTTCTATGATATTTTTTGATCAGATGCGTAGTTCTCGAGATATATCAAGATATTTAAAAGTTCCGAAGCCGCACCAACATAATAGAGATACAGAAACACCGTGGCCCCTTTCTTTGCGATAACTCTGCACTATTGCGAGCTGCAAATGCCACTTCCAGCTTAGCTGTGCAGAAGAAGAACAACAAGAAGAAGAAATATCACGAAATATGTCCGTTAGGCTCCTTCCCTTGAGATAAATCTGCAAATATCTCGGAAACGAAGCGAGCTATGGCAAAATGTTAAGAGACCTTTTTTGTAGAGAATTAAGTTTCCTACTTTTTATGTTCTATGATATTTTTTGATCAGATGCGTAGTTCTCGAGATATATCAAGATATTTAAAAGTTCCGAAGCCGCACCAACATAATAGAGATACAGAAACACCGTGGCCCCTTTCTTTGAGATAACTATGCACTATTGCGAGCTGCAAATGCCACTTCCAGCTTAGCTGTGCAGAAGAAGAACAACAAGAAGAAGAAATATCTCGAAATATGTCCGTCAGGCCCCTTCCCTTGAGATAAATCTGCAAATACCTCGAAAACGAAGCGAGCTATGGCAAAATGTTAAGAGATCTTTCTTGTAGAGAATTAAGTTTCCTACTTTTTATGTAGTATGATATTTTTTGATCAGATGCGTAGTTCTCGAGATATATCAAGATATTTAAAAGTTCCGAAGCCGCACCAACATAATAGAGATACAGAAACACCGTGGCCCCTTTCTTTGAGATAACTCTGCACTAGTGCGAGCCGCAAATGCCACTTCCAGCTTAGCTGTGCAGAAGAAGAACAACAAGAAGAAGAAATATCTCGAAATATGTCCGTCAGGCCCCTTCCCTTGAAATAAATCTGCCAATATCTCGGAAACGAAGCGAGCTATGGCAAAATGTTAAGAGACCTTTTTTGTAGAGAATTAAGTTTCCTACTTTTTATGTTCTATGATAGTTTTTGATCAGATGCGTAGTTCTCGAGATATATCAAGATATTTAAAAGTTCCGAAGCCGCACCAACATAATAGAGATACAGAAACACCGTGGCCCCTTTCTTTGAGATAACTATGCACTATTGCGAGCTGCAAATGCCACTTCCAGCTTAGCTGTGCAGAAGAAGAACAACAAGAAGAAGAAATATCTCGAAATATGTCCGTCAGGCCCCTTCCCTTGAGATAAATCTGCAAATACCTCGAAAACGAAGCGAGCTATGGCAAAATGTTAAGAGATCTTTCTTGTAGAGAATTAAGTTTCCTACTTTTTATGTAGTATGATATTTTTTGATCAGATGCGTAGTTCTCGAGATATATCAAGATATTTAAAAGTTCCGAAGCCGCACCAACATAATAGAGATACAGAAACACCGTGGCCCCTTTCTTTGAGATAACTATGCACTATTGCGAGCTGCAAATGCCACTTCCAGCTTAGCTGTGCAGAAGAAGAACAACAAGAAGAAGAAATATCTCGAAATATGTCCGTCAGGCCCCATCCCTTGAGATAAATCTGCAAATATCTCGGAAACCAAGCGAGCTATGGCAAAATGTTAAGAGACCTTTCTTGTAGAGAATTAAGTTTCCTACTTTTTATGTTCTATGATATTTTTTGATCAGATACGTAGTTCTCGCGATATATCAAGATATTTGAAAGTTCCGAAGCCGCAGCAACATAATAGAGATACAGAAACACCGTCTCCCCTTTCTTTGCGATAACTCTGCACTATTGCGAGCTGCAAATGCCACTTCCAGCTTTGCTGTGCAGAAGAAGAACAACAAGAAGAAGAAATATCTCGAAATATGTCCGTCAGGCCCCTTCCCTTGAGATAAATCTGCAAATATCTCGGAAACGAAGCGAGCTATGGCAAAATGTTAAGAGACCTTATTTGTAGAGAATTAAGTTTCCTACTTTTTATGTTCTATGATATTTTTTGATCAGATGCGTAGTTCTCGAGATATATCAAGATATTTAAAAGTTCCGAAGCCGCACCAACATAATAGAGATACAGAAACACCGTGGCCCCTTTCTTTGCGATAACTCTGCACTATTGCGAGCTGCAAATGCCACTTCCATCTTAGCTGTGCAGAAGAAGAACAACAAGAAGAAGAAATATCTCGAAATATGTCCGTCAGGCCCCTTCCCTTGAGATAAATTTGCAAATATCTCGGAAACGAAGCGAGCTATGGCAAAATGTTAAGAGACCTTATTTGTAGAGAATTAAGTTTCCTACTTTTTATGTTCTATGATATTTTTTGATCAGATGCGTAGTTCTCGAGATATATCAAGATATTTAAAAGTTCCGAAGCCGCACCAACATAATAGAGATACAGAAACACCGTGGCCCCTTTCTTTGAGATAACTATGCACTATTGCGAGCTGCAAATGCCACTTCCAGCTTAGCTGTGCAGAAGAAGAACAACAAGAAGAAGAAATATCTCGAAATATGTCCGTCAGGCCCCTTCCCTTGAGATAAACCTGCAAATACCTCGAAAACGAAGCGAGCTATGGCAGAATGTTAAGAGACCTTTCTTGTAGAGAATTAAGTTTCCTACTTTTTATGTAGTATGATATTTTTTGATCAGATGCGTAGTTCTCGAGATATATCAAGATATTTAAAAGTTCCGAAGCCGCACCAACATAATAGAGATACAGAAACACCGTGGCCCCTTTCTTTGAGATAACTCTGCACTAGTGCGAGCCGCAAATGCCACTTCCAGCTTAGCTGTGCAGAAGAAGAACAACAAGAAGAAGAAATATCTCGAAATATGTCCGTCAGGCCCCATCCCTTGAGATAAATCTGCAAATATCTCGGAAACGAAGCGAGCTATGGCAAAATGTTAAGAGACCTTTCTTGTAGAGAATTATGTTTCCTACAATTTATGTTCTATGATATTTTTTGATCAGAAGCGTAGTTTTCGAGATATATCGAGATATTTAAAAGTTCCGAAACCGCACCAACATAATAGAGATCCAGAAACACCGTGTCCCCTTCCTTTGAGATAACTCTGCACTAGTGCGAGCCGCAAATGCCACTTCCAGCTTAGCTGTGCAGAAGAAGAACAACAAGAAGAAGAAATATCTCGAAATATGTCCGTCAGGCCCCTTCCCTCGAGATAAATCTGCAAATATCTCGGAAACGAAGCGAGCTATGGCAAAATGTTAAGAGACCTTTGTTGTAGAGAATTAAGTTTCCTACTTTTTATGTTCTACGATATTTTTTGATCAGATGCGTTGTTCTCGAGATATATCAAGATATATAAAAGTTCCGAAGCCGCACCAACATAATAGAGATACAGAAACACCGTGGCCCCTTTCTTTGAGATAACTCTGCACTATTGCGAGCTGCAAATGCCACTTCCAGCTTAGCTGTGCAGAAGAAGAACAACAAGAAGAAGAAATATCACGAAATATGTCCGTTAGGCTCCTTCCCTTGAGATAAATCTGCAAATATCTCGGAAACGAAGCGAGCTATGGCAAAATGTTAAGAGACCTTTTTTGTAGAGAATTAAGTTTCCTACTTTTCATGTTCTATGATATTTTTTGATCAGATGCGTAGATCTCGAGATATATCAAGATATTTAAAAGTTCCGAAGCCGCACCAACATAATAGAGATACAGAAACACCGTGGCCCCTTTCTTTGAGATAACTCTGCACTATTGCGAGCTGCAAATGCCACTTCCAGCTTAGCTGTGCAGAAGAAGAACAACAAGAAGAAGAAATATCACGAAATATGTCCGTTAGGCTCCTTCCCTTGAGATAAATCTGCAAATATCTCGGAAACGAAGCGAGCTATGGCAAAATGTTAAGAGACCTTTTTTGTAGAGAATTAAGTTTCCTACTTTTTATGTTCTATGATATTTTTTGATCAGATGCGTAGTTCTCGAGATATATCAAGATATTTAAAAGTTCCGAAGCCGCACCAACGTAATAGAGATACAGAAACACCGTGGCCCCTTTCTTTGAGATAACTATGCACTATTGCGAGCTGCAAATGCCACTTCCAGCTTAGCTGTGCAGAAGAAGAACAACAAGAAGAAGAAATATCTCGAAATATGTCCGTCAGGCCCCTTCCCTTGAGATAAATCTGCAAATATCTCGGAAACGAAGCGAGCTATGGCAAAATGTTAAGAGACCTTTTTTGTAGAGAATTAAGTTTCCTACTTTCTATGTTCTATGATATTTTTT